>NC_054372.1:111787671-112101004 GCF_017654675.1 Xenopus laevis | reverse complement strand
CAGTAACAGTCATTTCTTCTTTTTCAAAGGAACATAAGGAACACATTCACTTGAGAGTGTCAATATGTTAGGAACTCCCATTGTTCCCTTTTTTCAGAGTCTTTCTATGAAAAAACATTGAAAAACTATTATTGTATAATGAATCATTTTATATAAACCAATAACATTTTTTTCAGTAGAAAGTGTGGGCAGGGTAAAATATATATTTTAAAAATTGATACAGCCGACCCAGCACTACCTTAGTAAAATGCAAAAACCTGTCTCTCATTCAGTTGTTTTCGTGTGTCTTTGACTGGTATTTTTTGTCTTGTCTTAGGGGCCGATTCATGAATAGGGATGTAGCGAACTGCCGATTTGGTGTTCGCGAACGCCGTTCGCGAACACCGGCAAAAAATGCGAACGTTCGCGAACAGTTCGCGAACTTCGAACACCCGCTAAAATCGTTCGATTCGAACGTTCGAAGGATTTTTCATTCGAATCGAACGTTCGAAGGATTTTAATTGTTCGATCGAAGGATTTTCATTCGAATCGAACGTTCAAAGGATTTTAATCGTTCGAACGAATGGAAATCGTTCGAACGAATGGAAATCGTTCGAAAGAATGGAAAGCGTTCGATTTTAGCGGTCGAATGGTCGAATGGTCGAACGATTTGTATTCGAATCGAACGCGAACTCAAAATGCGAACGTTCCCAAACGTTCGCGAACATTAGGCGGACGCGAACGGTCGAAGTTCGCGCGAACAAGTTCGCCGGCGAACAGTTCGCTACATCCCTATTCATGAAGCTCGAGTGAAGGATTCGAAGTAAAAAAAACTTCGAATTTCTAAGTGTTTTTTGGGCTACTTCGACCATCGAATGGGCTACTTCGACCTTCGACTACGACTACGAATCGAATGATTCGAACTAAAAATCGTTCGACTATTCGACCATTCGATAGTCGAAGTACTGCCTCTTTAAAAAAAACTTCGACCCCCTACTTCGGCAGCTAAAAGCTACCGAAGTCAATGTTAGCCTATGGGGAAGGTCCCCATAGGCTTGCCTAAGTTTTTTTGATCGAAGGATATTCCTTCGATCGTTCGATCGCAGCATTTGCGCTAAATCCTTCGACTTCGATATTCGAAGTCGAAGGATTTTAGTTCCTAGTCGAATATCGAGGGTTAATTAACCCTCGATAGTCGACCCTTCATACATCTGCCCCTTAATGTTTATATTATCTAAATGTTGCTATTGAAAAAAGCTAAACTGTGGCAAAGAAAATAAAGCAGATTACTAGTAGAAACAAGCTGACTCAATAACAATAGTGACGAAAATTCTGGAATCATATTAGTCAAGGGAAGATGGCAATCCAGCGGGACTTTAAGTAACCTTCCATTTGAACTGATTGGTCTCAGCTTTCAAGGCAATTTAGGCCATGTACACCAGCTGCAAAAACTCTTAACACCAAATTTTCTAAGTAATTCCTTTGTGTATTTTCATTGACTTTGAGATATTTTGCCTTTTTCCATCCTGGTTCTATGATTTTTTTTTTTCTTCCTCTTTGACTTCTACTTCCAAGGTGCATTTCCATAAAGGAGAAAGGTACTTTACCTTGTACACTAGCATTGCTTCAATATGTGTTACCGGTATATCACACACATCGCTAAATCAGAACTGTCAAAACAGGAAGCATTTGTCAGTTCCTTCAAAGGTCAATCTCACCAAAGGTATGAGACCCAGTGGGCTAAGTATAGAGTGGTGCCACAAAGAGAATCTAAAGTCCTAACACACTGACGTTTTCTCTTTATTGGAGTATAAGCTTATCTTGATAAGGGCACACACATAGAGTGTGCTGTGATAGAAGCTAGCAACTCACTAAAATATCTTATTCACAGTGTCCCTTTCTTCAACATAAAGGTGTTCTTCATCCCGTAGGGTTGTGGCTTTTTCTTCCGGCCACCAGCAATATTCACTGATTCCACAGAACGGAGCCAAAACAGGAAGAACTAATGAATGTGGTCTATTTCACTATGGACCAGCCAAAAAACATTGTGCTGTGGGTCCTCCTCCAAATATTAAGCTACTGACAATGGGATACTAACCTCTACTTTCCATAATCAATCATGAAATAACTAATTCTGTGAGCAAAAAAAATCTGTTTGCTTGATGTGTCTATCACAGCAAAAGTTATCTGCAACATCCATTTATGACTCTGAAACCAAAAGTGAATCCTGAATTCAGCATACTCCTTTCAATTTCTACTCAAAGTTCATTTATTGACATTTGCTGGTTTTCAAAAGTATTTTTTGTGGATGACCTGTGGATCTTTAATATGGAAACACCAGTAAGGGAAGATCATCTATTTATAATTATTTATATAAGGAAACAGTAGTTTATTTCTTTAAATCCATGTGCTGTTTTCATGCTATGTGGACAATTGACCAGAGCAACATGTTTCCATGTTAAGTGTCATTAGCCCTAGAGAAATCAAACTACTTAGAGAGTACTGTCCTGGTAATTAGGGATGTAGCGAACTGCCGATTTGGTGTTCGCGAACGCCGTTCGCGAACACCGGCAAAAAATGCGAACGTTCGCGAACAGTTCGCAAACTTCGAACACCCGCTAAAATCGTTCGATTCGAACGATCGAAGGATTTTAATCGTTCGATCGAACGATTTTCATTCGAATCGAACGATCGAAGCATTCGATCGAATGCTTTTCATTCGATCGAATGCTTACAATCGTTCGAACGAATGGAAATCGTTCGATTTTTAGCAGTCGAAGGAATTCGAATGGTCGAATGGTCGAACGATTTGTATTAGAATCAAACGCGAACTCAAAATGCGAACGTCGCGCGACGTTCGCGAACATTCGGCGGACGCGAACGGTCGAAGTTCGCGCGAACAAGTTCGCCGGCGAACAGTTCGCTACATCCCTACTGGTAATCTGTAAAGCACCAATCTATCTAGGTGTTTCTAGAACATACAATTTTTATGATTTTCATAAGTGTGATGCAAATTGTGTGGATATTAATATTTTCTACAGTATGTGAAAAACCTATGTCTTTCACAATTATCCCTAATGGCCTCACTTCAGAATACAAGAGCAGATGGAAGACTTCCCCATCATCATGTAAACAAGCAAAACACATACAGGACGTTAGTAAAATCTGTTTTCCTGTGAGAGATATCTTGACAATAATTTTTGTTGGTGCTAATCTTCAGTATCAAGTCCATTACATCTTTTTAGGCCATAATACGTTTTAAAATACTTGTTCATTTTCTGTTTATTATGCTAAACTCTTTATGTGATTAGTCTGACTTTTACAGCTTAAATTATAGTTATATACCTTCCACAAAAAATATTTGTGATGCCCTTTCACCTTATGCACAAGACAAGTCATATACTGTACATTGTCTGGAAGCCTGTCCTTACTGGATCCCTATGTTGTCTCACTGAATCCCAGGTCCCAGCCTTTTCTGTTAAAGGGCATGTAAAGGCAAAAAAAATAAAATCCCATTTTTACTTTCTTTAATGAAAAAGAAACCTATCTCCAATATACTTTAATTAAAAAATGTGTACTGTTTTTATGAGAAACCTGACTGTATGCAGTGAAATTCTCCCTTCATTTACTGCTGTGGATAGGAATTGTCAGACGGTCCCTAACTGCTGAGCAGGGAAACAATCATACTTATGAACAGCAGGGGGAGACTCCACCTTACTTCCCAGCCATGCAGAACTCAAGCAGCTTTTTTTATGACGATCCCTAAGCAGCCCAGACCACACTGAGCATGTGCACAGTCTTAGTCTTGCAAAGCTGTTTAACAAAGTTACAAAATGGTGACCCCATGTAGCCAATTTTGAAAGCATAAATTATTTGTTTGATTAGGCTTGTGGTGCAGTAAGTTCATGTTTATATTTAGTATACAAAATACAGCATTTCTAGCCTTATTCTATTTTAGACTTGACATGCCCTTTAATAAATGCCTTATGGTGATAGGATCTGTTATCTAAAATACCTAAAATCTGTCATCATCTGGCAGGGCATTCCCCATCTTCACTGCCCTCAGTGTGGAGAACCATCAAAGTCAGTTTTCTCAGGTCTAAAGGGTGGCCTCTTGTTCCTTGATTGTTTCTAATACACCATCTGTCTATAATCTCCTGTACTGTAGTTACTATTGTTTCCATAGTTACCATTGTTCCATGGTTGCAATGGTTTCGATTGTTTTCATAGATGCCTTCACTTTAATATTGCTAGCCTTGTTAACTTTGCTACCATAGTTACTATTGTTTCCATGATTGCCATAGTTACTATTGGTTCCATAGTTTCTATTGTTTCCATTGCTACTATAGTTAGTATAATTTCCATAGTTGGCATAGATACCATTGTTTCTATAGTTACCATTGCAACCATAAATACTAATGTTTCCATAGCTACCATTTATAGCATAGTTAATATCAATACCATAGTTACTACCACTACTATTGTTTCCATTACTACCTGTCATTCCCATGGTTACTACTGCTACTATTGAATCCACTGAATCCTAGAAGGTACTATTGTTTTCATAGTTTTTATAGTTCCTATTATTTCCATAGTTACCATTGATAAAGGTTATTGCTTCTACTATTGTTTTCAACGCTACCATAGTTACTAAGTATGAATTAAAGGCTTTTAATTCATTTTAAATCATTTTGGTCAAGCTAAATAAACTTAAACTATACAAATTATTTGAATATTGTTTTTGTCAAGTCTTGAAATTCACAATCACAGCAAGCAGGCAGGCCCCATTTTGTGGACACTACTATTGAGGCAATCATTCCAAAATCTTGTTTACGTACCAGGATGGGGCACCTGATGCCTATGCCCATACACTGGCAACACAATTAGGTGGTAAGGATGGATGGGAAAATGTGGGCAATGCAGTGACATCTAAAGAGTGTAAAATGGAAAGTGAAAGTAATTGCCTGCTCCGCCTCTATGCCTGAGGCATAGAAGAAGGGCAGCCAATACATGATTAACAGCTGAGACTTTTAAACAAGGTATGCAGATTCTAATAAAAAATGATTTGGGTTTCATGTTTAGGTTGAAAATTACTTTTATAATGCAGCTTTTTATGCCTGGGTGAACAGTCCCCTTTAAAGCCATGCTCTACAGAAATTACCATGGCTAGCATTGGGGAGGATGTGAAATCCTTTTGGATAGAGATATCCATGCAGGTTGTTGCCACTTTGCAGAACAATTTGAATAAATTGGAAAACTGGTCAATAAACTGAAAAATGAAGTTCAGTGTTGATAAGTGCAACTTTGGTAGAAACAATATATATGTGAATTATACCTATTTTTTATGCTGTCTAAAACATTGGAGACAAACATTACCAATGATGTTGTTGCCCATAGCACCAAATGGATCTTTGCTTTTATTTTCAAAGTTGTAAGTGACTGGTTGGTATGGGCAACATTGCAGGTGATGTTTTTGCCAATGTTTGACACAGCATTATAAATAGGCCCCTAAATAGCAAATAACTAGTCCCAAAAATGTTGGGGGTATCAATAATTGAGAAGGATCTGCATTTTTTTTGTAGATAACAAGTTTTATAATTCCAAGCAGTGTCATTCTGTGGCTACTAAAGCCAATAAAGTCCTGTCTTGCATAAAAAGGGAGTAAACTCAAGGGATCCCTAGTTACCTGGAGTATGCAGTTTTTGGCTCCAGCCCTTAAGAACAATATTACTAACTAAACCGGTTACAAGGATGGAAATTTTAGACTGTCAAAGTTGTGTGGTTTTCTCTGTAAAAAAAGAATCTTGTGAGGGGACATGATTACTTTTTACACGTACATTAGTGGACATTACAGACAGATAGCGGGGAATCTTTATTCCCATAAAATGGATCACCACACCAGAAGACACCCTTTCAGGCTAGAGGAAAAGAACTTTATTATTTGAAGTGGCGTAGGTGGTTCTTTACAGTGAGGTAAGTGAGGTTGTGAGATGCCTTTCCAGGTGAAGTTAAGATGGCAAATTCTATTAATGCCTTTAAGATGGGTTTGAATGATTTCTTAGTATAATATCATGGTATACTGTGATACTAAAATCATCAATTAGTATAGATACTGGTATATACAATATATAGTTTTTGTCAGTGTATTGATAGGTTGGTATGAGCGTATGTTCAGTATATATGTGCACTGGGGATCATTTGGAGGGGTTGACCTTGATGGACTTTGGTCTTTTTGCAACCCAGGTTAACTGCAGTGTATGTAACTACTGTTTCCATCATTAACTTTGTTACCACAGTTATTAACTATTGTTTTCACATTTGCTATTGCTATCTGTTACTAATGCTTCCATAGTTACTATTGTTTCTATTGCTCCCATAGTTACAACCCTTTCCATAGTAACCATAGCTACCATAGTTACTATTGTTTCCATTGTTACCATTGCTGCCATAGTTACTATTGTTCCATAGTTACTATTGTTTCCATTGTTACCATTGCTAACATAGTTACTATTGTTTCCATAGTTACAATGGTTTCTATAGTTCCTATTGATTCCAGAGATGTTTTTACATTTAATAGTTAGCATTGTTACCATTGCTACCATAGTTACTATTGTTTCCATAGTTACAATTGCTTCCTTAGTTATTGTTGTTACAATAGTTGCAATAATTTTTTACAGTTCCTATTGTTTCTATAGTTTCCATTACTAACATACATACTATAATTTCCATAGCTACCATTGCTATCCTAGTTACTATTGTTTCTATGTTCCTGCTACAATAGTTACTACTACTACTATTTTTTCCATAGCTACCATTGCAGTTATTGCTGCTACCATAATTGCTACTACTACTATTGTTCACATTGCTGTCATAGTTACATAGTTTTATATAGTTCCTATTTTTTTTACACAGTTACTAAAGTTACCATAGTACTACTACTGTTTACATAGTTCCTGCTTTTTCCATAGTTGCCATTCCTGCCATAGTTAATCTCATTTCCATAGTTACCATTGCTACCATAGTTACAATTGTTTACATCATTATCATTCTTAATCATAGTCACTAGAGTTTCCACTGTTACCATTGGTACCAAAGTCATATTTTTTTCATGGTTACCACTACAACCATAGTTACAATTGCTACCATAGTTACTATTGTTTCCATAGTTAGGTTTCTGGAGAGGGAATATCTAAATAAATTGATCAAGAAATGGGCCAAGTCACTTGATCGGGAATTGATCGTGAGATGGTCAACAAGGGTCAATAATGACAGCGAGGATGCATTATATCAGGCCTGTACCTCATAAATTAAAAAAATCTATATTACAGCACTGGCCAATTGTGAAATTCAATATTGAATTGACAACAATTAATCACAAGAAAATTAGCTTCGGCCACAGGAGGAATAAGAACTTAAAAGAACTCTTTTCAACAAGTGACTGGGTAAGCAAATATATGTTACAAAAGAAAATTAATAAGGTATAGACTGTACATGTACATCCCGGAATGTGGTAAATATTATCAATTGCCCATGTGGGTAACTGTATTGTGGTAAAACCTGTAGACAGTTAAGGGAGTGAATCAGCATGTATCTTACAACCATCAGAGCAGTACTTGACCCTAAACCAAAGAAGGATACCAAACAGGATATCTTTAAGCAGCCACTGGCACAACACTGGCTTCAAGCTAAGCATCCAGCCACCTCTTTTAAATGTATGCTTATTGATTGTGTTCCAGATTTACTAAGACGTGACAACATAGATCGTATTTTGCTGCAGAGGGAGGCATTTTGGACATACAAATTGAACTGTGTGGCTCCTACTGTTTTTTGTGAATGAACTTATCCAGAAGGGTACTCGGATTTCAAACAAACATACATGTTTTATTTATATATTTTTTGGATGTTATTATAGGGCTGTAGAATATATAATGGTTCATTGATCAGTAATATTTGGATTATTTGTGCCTGATGTTGATTTGCTGTACCTTGCTACAAATATGGTATGCTATATCTGGTTTGTTGTTTGGTAGATAGTGTAGATTAGACAGTTATGTAAATCAGTAATGGGGGCCCCCAATAGCTATAGAGTTATATAGCAAAATATTGTTTTTAATATTTCTACTCTATATGGGACATGTAGTCTAGAATGCTTGGGATCTAGGGCTTTCTGGATAAGGGGTGTGACTGTAATTTGGATCTCTATACCCTAAGTCTGCTAAAAAAATATTTAAACATTAAATAATGATATCTTAGTTGGGATCAAATACAAGGTGTTGCTTTATTATTACAGAGAAAAAGGAAATCATTTTTTAAAAATTAATTATTTGATTAAAATGGAGATGAGTTTTCCATACTTTCTGCACAATGGGCTTCCAGATAACAGATTTCATACCTGTATTACAAAAATAATTTTGAGTTACTTGGTGGACTGGCTATCTACCTTTTAACTAAACAGATGACAGAAAGGCAAGTAGTCGATAAAGATAAATAATTAGACAAAATCCCTAAACAGACACAAATACATGGAAATAGGGGTGAAAATTATAACGGTTGGCTGGTCAGGAGCAAAGAAAGTTACTTGTCAACTCACTGTCAGTGGAATTGTCTGTTTGTTACTGAAATGAATTACTTTACGCTGCATCAAACAGGGTTCAGGAATGCATTGTAATGTTCTGTTATTAAGAAACCCTGAGTGGGTTTCATTCTGGAAATCAATGCAGCAATCTTGCTAACACAAATAAAATGTTATACATGAAGGAATGTTACAAATCTTTGATTTATATTTTGGACTACCATTTCAGTTGAAACAAAATGTTCTACTTCCAAGATATTGTTCTACAAAAATACTTCATCAGAGTGTCTAGGGATTTGAGAACTGATAGGCCTGGACTGTCTTGGCATGCCCATCCACCTTGAATTGCCTTTAAACCTTGTTTTATGACAGCCGTGCCTTTGTATTTGTTGATAACACTCAATACATGGATCTCTATCAATGTTTTTCCCAGGATGATTTAACAAAGAAATAAAAACATGTTCCAGATGTCCTTGAAGCAAGGTATAATTTGTACATACAGTAGATACATTTCACTTATATTTAGCTACTATATTGTATTCCTTAGATACAAACAGTATTTTTTTTTCTTTTTTAGAACAGAAATGTTATGTGAATGTCTACAGTGACATGAGAAAAAAAAAATCACAGCAAGAGATAGCTGACAGTTTTAGAAAAATGTGCTTGTACAGGTAGCTTTCCTGGTGATCCCTGCACCTTACTTAGTATTCACCATGTCCCTGCTAAGGAAAGCCATAGGGTTCAGCCAAAGCTAAACTTTGCATAATGGCACTTGAAGAGATCAAAAATCACAGTCACTGCAGGAGTGCAAGGCAGAGGTGTCTTATGAATGTACATCTCCAAGGAAAAGTCACAGAACTGATGACATGTGCATGAGAGACTGAATGAATAACACATAATAATGGCACTAAATGATAAAGACCTTTATCTGTTCCCAGGGGTGAGCAATGTTATACTTACTTCTACTTGCTGGCATAGTTTCCAACTTAGAATACTGAGACTTATATTTCAAAGTGTTGGAACAACAAACTTAATTCATAAGGATAAGACTTTGGGGACATTTGTAGTTCTTTAAACTGTGTTTAAAAAGTATATCATAAAATCTGTCAGAAACACAACTTATAGTTCTTCTACATTTGACAAACTGTGACTCTTGGGCCAGGGGTTAGCAGTGATGGAATGAAGTTTACATAGTAAAATACAATTTTACTCAGTTATTTTTTTGGGTAATGCTGTAACTTCATACATTTATTCCATGTATTGGCCAGCGTGGCCATCATATCATCATCATACCTCATGATACTTTAGTTGTTTATACACTTTTTTAGATGTATTGGCAGTAACCATGAGGCCCTATACAACGAAGTGTAGAAAGGCCTCAAAGACAGCTCCAGTTATTAGTTCACCAGTCTCATGGATGATGATCACTGTCAACAAGTTGTAGCCCCAATGACACAAAAAAACATACATGGTGGTGCACACATTGTCACACTTCTGAGTAGGACCTGGTCATGCCTCATTGTACCAAATCCCACTGACTACAGTATAAGCCCCACCTCCTTTGCATCCTAATTTTAGTGTCTATTGGAGTCCCCTTTTGCCAAAGAACCCCCTGTCTGGTTTTAGAGAAAAAAATAAAGCTGCTAGAATGGCCCAGTCAATCATCCGATTTGAATCCAATTGAAAATCTATGGAAAAAACTGAAGATCAAAGTTATTGAAGAGGCCACCGGAACCTTCAAGATTTGTGTGGACGAATGGGCCAAAATCACACCTGAGCAATGCGTGAGACTAATTTCTCCATACAGGAGGCGCCTTGAAGCTGTCATTACCGACAAAGGCTTTTCTACTTTCTACTAAGTATTAAATGAATTTTAGTAAGAGTGTTCAATACTTATTCCTTTTGTCATTCCACTTTATTACATATAACTTAATTTGTGGGCTTATTTGTTTTCAGTTAATTGAATGTGTGGATTACTTGGGTTGTTTTCCACATCTGGCGTAAATTGCATGTCAATAGCTCCATAAGAGATATATTTACGGAAAAAATCATTGACATTTCAATACTTATTTTCCCTGCTGTACACAGGGTATGTAATAAAGGAAAGAACAATTACTGTGCTGGCAGTTAGGTCCATTATAGCTAAAACTCCAGCTAAAACTCTAGTTTTTAATATATGTGGCAGGTAGGTGAGTAAAGGAAGCTGTTCTAGTTTTGATGATGACCCTCTGGTAGTACCCAGTAATAAATAAACAAAATGGCAAGGATTCTATTTGCCTCTGGCTAGCGGCAAGATGGGTATGCCTAGTGTTTATTCCCCCTTTGACAAGTGACTACTGTTTTGAAAACACTGACAACAAAAACAAATCCTGCTGATCTAAAGATCTATCTTACAGGGATCAGACATAGAGTATTTTAAGTTTCTCCTTTTAACTTCCATTTTTCTCAAACGAAACCAACTAAATGACTTTGCCAAGGATAATAAGAGGTGTTTAATGAGAGGTTTGAGACACCTCCAAGGATAATGAGAGGTGTAGTCGAACACCATCTTGGAGCTGCAGGATGAATCCTGAAAGTAGCTAAAGTGGAAGGGGGTAGGGTCCAGTGCACACTGAGAGGGTTATTTATCAAAATCTGAAATGTTCTCACTATTTTCTGAAAATTACTCCGACCAAATCCACACTGACTTTCCCCCCCATATTTATCAATTAATGTTAACGAAAACTTCTTGTGCAGGAAAATTCGAATCATACAAATTTTTTGAATTTATTGCTAAAAACTGCACCTTTTTTTTAGATTTGACACCTGAAACCTGCAACTTTTTCGGATTTGATGTGCAAAATCAAGAAGTTTTCGGATTATTTAAAGAAACCCAGCACAGATCAGGATATCTTCAAAATGCCATTGACTTCGACAGGTCTGAGTTTTAATACTTTTTTACTTTTAACACCATTGGGGTTTAATAAATCTCAGTGAGCGGCTTTTAACGGTTGAGAGCTCTGCATTCCAGGGACATTTTACACAACAATAATAAAACAAAAGAATCAGTTGTATGTATGTATGTATAACTTTATTTGTAAAGTGCAGTTAAGGAGCCGCAGCGCTTTACAGTGCATAAAAGTACAATATAAAAAAAAGTATACATGGGGGAGACAAATCACATAAAAAATATATACAGAATCATAGAACAAAGAGCTTAAGCGATACACAGTGGAAAGGAGGTCCCTGCCCCATAGAGCTTTCAGTCTAAGTGGATGGGAGGCTAACATACAGGCACAAATTGGAGTTAAAAAAGTGCACAAGGTAAGGCATAGTCAGTAGGGACAGGACTAGGCTAATGTTCTAGTGCTCCAAAAGGTAGGCTCTTAGTTATTTCTTGAAGAGAGGATTCCTTACAGAGGAATTCAGGGATGGAATTCCAGCAAAGATAGAAGGGTTTGAGATAAGAGGTGGCAGTGTATGTGGATGGTGTGAAGAGAAGGTGACTCTGAGAAGAGCGGAGAAGACGACCAGGAACGTATAGTGAGACAAGAGAAGAAATGTAGTGAGGAGCAGAGGAGTGAACGGCTTTGAATGTTAGTAGAAGGATTTTATATGCTATTCTTTGCTTAACAGGCAGCAACGCTAAGGATTTTAGTTGGGGTTGAGCAGGTTCCCTTTTAGGAGAGAGCAGAAGGATCCTGGTAGCAGAGTTTTTTTATTGGAGATTGATTTGAGGGGAGAGATGGGAGTCAGGAAGACCAGTTAGGAGGAGATTGCAATAGTCTAAACGGGATAAGATAAGGGCATTGATAAGTGATTTGGCTGTTGTTTATGAAAGAAACAGGCGTATCTTGGCTATATTGCAGAGGAAGCAACGACAGGTTTTAGTTGGGGTTGAGCAGGTTCCCTTTTAGGAGAGAGCAGAAGGATCCTAGTAGCAGAGTTTTTTTTATTGGAGATTGATTTGAGGGGAGAGATGGGAGTCAGGAAGACCAGTTAGGAGGAGATTGCAATAGTCTAAACGGGATAAGATAAGGGCATTGACAAGTGATTTGGCTGTTGTTTATGAAAGAAACAGGCGTATCTTGGCTATATTGCGGAGGAAGCAACGACAGGTTTTAGTAGTTAAGAAAGTAAGAAAAGGGAGAATGTCGCAGCAAGTGGTACCTGTAATTTTGCTGCATTTCTTGCAAATAGTGGCACCCTTTTTTGCTTTAGGGATATCAGGAACACAGCGGATTAGCAGAAGCAACTATAGCACAGATACAGTACATGTTCTGGATGGGTCCTTTAACTAGTAAATTAACCTTAACTTAACTCTCCCATGTTATTCTTCTGTGTGTTTTTTTGTTTTGTTTTTGCTCTGCTACTTCTATTCTATTCATATTTTCAGTTGACATTTCCTCTCTCTACCTCTCTTTATTTTGCTTTTTACCATCACCTACATTGAGAATGAGCTGAAGTGATGAGAGGCTAAGGTCGGAAGCAGAGTGAAGGTTGCATGAAGGAGTATATTTTGAGATCAGATACATTGTTAAGCTCCTTGAATGTAAGTGTTAAGAGTTTAAATTTGATTCTAGAGGAGATTGGGAGCCAGTGAAGGGAAATGCATAGGGAAGCAGCTGATAGATAAATGAGTCTAGCAGCACCATTTAGAATGAGAGGCGATTTGTTGGAATACCCACGAGGAGTAGGTTGCAGTAATCAAGGAGGGAGATAATAAGAGACTAGATAAGTGTTTTGGTTGTGTCTGAACTGAGATACGGTCGTATTCGGGCAATGTTGTGCAGCTGAATACGACAAGATTTTGCAAGTGTTTGGAAGTGTGGTGAAAAAGACAGGTGCAGGTCTAAGATAACTCCTAGGCAGGTGATGGTGTAAGATGATATTATTAACACTGAGTGAGAGTTGAGGGACATGGGAAAAACTTGGAGGAAATATAATTAGTTCTGTTTTAGAAAGATTCAGTTTCAGGTGGTGCTGAGACATCCAGGAATTGAAAGCAGAAAGGCAGTCTGTAACTTGGGAAAGGACAGAAGGAGAGAGGTCAGGGGTACACAAGTAGAGTTGAGTGTCATCAACATAAAGGTGATACTGAAGTCCAAGTGACTGAATATGTTTTCCTAGTGAAGTAGCATAAAGTAAGAAGAGCAGAGGGTCTAAGACAGAGCCTTGAGGAACTTCAACAGAGAGAGGGAACATAATAGAGGTTGAGTTAGAGAAGGCAACTTTAAAAGAACGAATACCAGAGTATAAAATGCCCAGGAGGAGTGTGTGGTCAACTGTCTCAAAGGCTGCAGAGAAATCTAGAAGGATGAGTATGGAACAGTGACCTTTAGACTTTGCCAAGAGAAGATCATTAGTTATTTTGGTGAGTGCAGTTTTAGTTGAGTGTGTTGGGCAGAAACCAGATTGCAAGGGGTTGAGAAGGGAGTTGTGAGTGAGATGCTGGACCAGGCAATTTCGATGCAAATGGAAGAAGGGGAAACAGGCAATAGTTGGAGGGAGAGCTGGGATCAAGGGTAAGTTTTTTGAGGATAGGAGTGATTGATTAGTGCTTGTTTGTATAAAAATGGAAAAGTACTAGTAGATTGTGAAGGGTTAAATAGGTGGGTATGTGCAGGAAAGAGTTTACTAGAGATTGGATAAAGGGGGTGAGAGGTTATGGGGTCAAGGGAGCAGGTTGTGGGGTTTGAGCAGGCTAACTCCTCTAGTATTGCATGGATAAAAAAGGAGTGCAATGTGGATGTGAGTGGACTACAAGATAATTTGAGATTGTTGTTGGATGGTATGCTCAGTCTAATGAGATCGATTTGGATTTGAGCAAGATCTTGGACAGTTACTTTAATGGATGGAGGGTGTGGAGGGGGGCATAGTAGTGAGTTAAATGTGATGAACTGTTATGATTTGGAGGATAGAAAGAAGATTAAATAAGTACTGTTCTATAGCTATTGCTAGAGCTTGATAGCAGGATAGCATGAACTTGAAGTGGATGAAGTCAGGATCAGTTTGTGACTTTCTCCACTGTTGTTCAGCTGATCTACTACATCTTTTGAAAAGAGCTGTTGAAAGAGCATCATTGTAGAGTGAAGCTGCGATATTGGGCAGGAAAGGTTGTTAATATGAGAGATTGGCTATGCCAATACTGTTGATAATTGTTGTGGATCAAATGTGTTAAGGTTTCTATATGTGTGGGTGGAGAAACATGGTTATCATAGCACAGGTGAAAGTGTTATATGAAAGGAAAGTAGGTGATGGTTGGACAGGGGGAAGGGAGAGTAAGTAAGGTTGGAAGGGTGGCACGACTGGCAGAATATAAGATCAAGAGAATGACCCTCTATGTGAGTAGCAGAGCCGATCCACTGAGAGAGATCAAATGAAGTTGTTAGTGAGAGGAGTTTAGAATTTACATTTAGAATACAACAAATTTTCAATTTGTCTTCTAAAATTATTCTTTCTGAATTACTGTGAAAATAATTTAATAATAAAGATGCTATAGTCTCTTCTTCTATCCTGCTTCTACTTGCCCTTCTGCCATATTCTCTCCTCTTCTTCTTTTCTTTATGCTCACCATTATTTCCATCAATTTCCCATTTTAATGATGTCCTTTGTATTCTGTTCTTTCTGTATTTTTCCTATCATCTTCCCCTCTTGAAAGGAACAGAGTTTCTGAGCTAATACAATGTAGATTTACACAGGAATTGTTTTGCATGTGGCACATGTCATAGTTTATGTTTACCAAAAGTCTGCCTGTACAAACACCAATTCCAGTTGTTTGTTTCAGTAACTTTTCTTGGCAAAATTAATTGCACCACAAAATGCCATAGGACCATAGATAATAAACTACAGTATATCAGCATGGTAACATAGCACATTGTAGTAGAATTTTGATTTTAAGTCTGATGGCACTAGTGTCATGGATAGCAATAAGCAATTAAAAATGACAGACAACTTAATTTGGTGCGTATGTGTATGTTTGTGGCTTAGGAATTATCGCTGATGCTTTTTCGCCCTGTACATAGATGGAAAATAAAACAGTGTCTTATGTATCCATTGCCTTGTACTAGACACAAGTTAAAGAATAAAATGCAGTGTTTAGTGTTCCTTTAAGCTATCATCACAGTTTATGCAGAACTGGATGAAGTATTTCCCCAGGCTGTTAGTAAGAGTTGTTAACTTAAATGAAGCTCCACTGTATCAGATTTTGTTGTATGTCCCCTTTGGGAAGCTGATGAATCCAAACTCCCTCAAAGCTCCTGATTCAGTAGCACTCTGAAAGTAATGAACACTAGAAGCACAGTGGTGGTGGTGGTGGTAAAATTCCCATTCTTGTACAAGTTTATAACATTTCTAGCTTATTTTATATGCAACAAAACATTTATTCTTTCATGTGATTCTTAATTGCAAGGCTACATCTTAATTATCCTAGTTTTGCTGAAAAATCTTTCTCACCTCACAGATGTGTCAATAAGTGCTTACAGTCTATAGAAAGGCTCTTGGTACTGTTACAAAACAAGCGGAGGAGGTAACCTACTTTTGCAGTTCACATATTTGACAACAGCTTCTGAACTGAATTCAGTAAATGTAAATGATATATTGTTTAGATTCCTAGCCAATGCTCCTAACAGGATATAGAAAAGAAGAAGGGTAATACTGTACACTGAAACAATAAAATCTAATTTTTCTTTAAAACACTGCTGTTGAATTTTAGAAAGTAATTATTTTTCTGTGTGAAATATTAATGCCTGCATTTTTCTAGTTCACACATTATGAAGTGCAGGAAACACATTAAAAATGCTCAAAGCACGGGGCATGGCCTAACCGCTGATGTAGTGAGATGCGTCTTGCCAGAGCTCTGGTGCAATTGATCCGATACAGGTGATCCTGTGGACCCCATGGGCACCAATTTATCTCAGAGGGTGCTGGAGTACCCGCAGATGGTACTAGATGGGAGGCACTAAAGAAGCAGCCAATATGGTGGCCAAAAAGCTGGACAAATACTGTATGTGTGACATTTGAACCAAGATGGCGCCCGCTTGAGCAGAGTTGACCCGCCACCTCCATCCCCTCCAGATCTGCTGGGCCTGAACCTCCACAGCCGCCAGAACTCCAGGAGGTCCGCAGGCGATTCAGGATACACGGACCGCAGTGGAGGTAAAGATTGACACTAGGGTGGAGGAGGTAAAGATTGATCTGGCACTGCTTCACCAAGATCTCCAAAATTCACGAGAGCGAATAGCTGAGTTGGAGCACTGAATCTCTGACCTGGAGGACACTACGAGAGAGGTCCCACATGCGATCGCTGAACTCCAGAACCAACTGAAACTCTGAGGGGAGGCAGAGAGACGCAATAACATACGCATTGTCGGAATACCCAAAAACAGGAAGGCACTGCTCGTGAACTATACCTGGAAAACCTTCTTAGGAACGATCTGAGCACTGACCAACTATCACAGATGTTCCTGGTCGATCGGGTTCATCGTATCCCGTCACGCCAACCTCCCCCAGGGGCTCCCCCAGCACCCCCTCGTGACACTATTTTGAGGCTGATGTGCACCAAAGAGGACCTGCAGGTCGGAGATGCCAAGATCATGATCTACCCTGATTACACCATGGAGGTTCAGCAACAAAGAGCCAAATATACCGAAGTCCAGTAGAAGCTCAGAGAAAAAGGAACAAATGGTGGTACATAACAGTGACTATAAATGTGCAGTAAGCCGTGGGGTCACATTAATCTTTGCCTAAGGTGTATGAATAGCAACTTTTAATATTACCCAATAACTGCCATGTGGTAATTTGAACCACTAGGACTTCTCCTGGTGCACCAGAGAGAATGTTCTCTTGACATGACTAATGTATGTATACCATCAAGATGTGCTTAAACCCAAATGTTGGGATTTCCCTAGTGTAACAGGCTTACTAGAACCATAAGCCATAAAATGATTTGTTTATCTGGTAAGGAAACTTAAGTCAATTAACTTTTCTAGTTATTGTATCCATGGATAAGCAAAATATGTGCAATTTTGGACATAGATTTATAATAACAACTAGCAGGATTTACATAGGATGCCCCTGGGTACTGTACTACACCTTGATCTTATTGTTCCTCCAGGTTATGTGAATACAGCAGGACTGGTGTTTCCATAAGAATGTTGATCCCTGGACCTCCCTTCAGTAGTGAAATTATTGTACCTTTTCCTTAAGGCTATGAAAGGTTTGTAATTGGAATTGAAAATGATGGGCGAATAAATTCGCCAGGCATGGATTTGCGGCAAAACCCGTTTTTAACGAAAGTGAGTAGAAAATTTGCTGGCGAAATATCCGATGCAACAAAAAAAATTGCTGCGTGTCAAAATTGTTGTACGCATAAAAATTGTCGCATGTCAAAATTATTTGGACGCCCATTGACTTCAATGCGTTTCACAAATTTTCACCATTTTGAAAATGTTTCCACCATTTCGCAATTTATTTGGCAAAGCAAAGCGGGACATATTTGCCCATCATTAATTGCCAAGAATAATTTTAGGACACTGTCCCATTGGTTCCAAATTGTCTGTGCACAAAAACTTTATGACTTACAACAGATTTCTTTCCTTGTCAATTGTCCATCAACATTCCATCAATTCCATCTAATCATCACATAGGTTGTAGGTGTCAAGCCATGGACAGGCAACACTCACAGCATGTCTTAGATTAAGCACACAGAATAAAACCAGTACCTCGAAAGGTTGTAGCAAGATTGCGTGAAAATCTCAGATTTATTTAATCCATTATATCCTGTGAAACATGGCATAGTAAAACAGGAAATTAAGATATTAATGCAGGATAAAGAGGACTAGCACACAAACTTAACTAATATAGTTCCCTAATATCTATGCATCAATCTTTTTCCTTCCTTCCACATCTGCCCATTTCCTTTTTCAGGGATGTCTTTTTCCATTCTCAGTACCCCACCTCTTACAAGAAAAAAAGATCTCATCATGTAAGCTCACAAAGGCATTGGGTAAACTGAAATACACTGGCACCAGGACTAAGGCACAAATGATTGTGGATGAATTTCTTTACTGTAAAATAACCCAATTTGCCTTCTTTAATTTTGCTCTATGAGAAAAGCTTGAGAAATCTTGAATAGGCTCCTTAATGTGTTACAATTAGTTTGCTGAGTAAAAACAAAATCTATCTAGCATTAAAAACGGTAACATTGTGTAACTATATAAACTCACAGAGCCTCCTCTAAATCATTGTAATGTGCCCTGTTTTGGTGAATCAGATATGAGCAAAATGCTGTTAGCCTTCCGTTTAAGTGTAAACTTTGACAAATAAACGGTATCATTTCTTACATTTTGCAGAATAAATCCAACATATATTTTGAAAATGTGAGTTTTAGTCTGTACAATTTGTATTTAACCATCTATGAATTTCCAGTATACTATACTAAAATCACTGTCATAAGAATGTGGATGTGCCATTTTCACTTCTAATTACAGTCAATGCACTAAAGAGGAAAAAAACATTAGTACTGTAATGTTCCATCCACCCTGTCATCTGCAATTGTATGTATATCTGTTCTGACCTTTATATTGCTCCAAACATAATTCCTCTGGTCACTTCTGTTCTGTGTTATAAACTATACCCACATAGAAAAATGTCCCCAGATCTTTATCTGGGAAATATATCAGTGTTATATTTTAAGAATTTTTTAATAATGCTATTTTATTATCCTGGCAAAATAAGAACACATTTTTAATTATGCAGTACACCATAACAGCGTTCTTCATTCTGACAGCTAGAAAAGGAACATGCAGTTCTCATTTCAGTTCAGCATTATTATCTTTTTTTATTCTTGTTTATGTGTATTTGAAGAGGCTATACACATTCCTTAAAATCCTCCCATATGTGTCCCTATCTCTCCAAAGTAGGCAGCTTAAACTTAATTGCAGATTTCTCAGGGGATTTCAGTGAGAATTATCGATACTAGTACTGTTAACCATTGCTGATATCACACAAATATCAAAAGGGAGGACATGTTGTTTTTTAGGTGGGTGGTGCCAGAAAAAGTAAATGTTACTACCTGTTTCTATCCCGTGACGCCCAGATGTTGCTGGACTACAATTCCCAAATGTTTTTTCTTGAGAACATATTGTGGATTTTAAGAACTGTTGTCCAACAACATCTGGCGACCGTGATGAAGAAGCAGAAGGTTTACCATTTGTCTGCCACATATTATAAAAAAACTGTCAAGTAATGTATTAGCATTATCAGGGCTTAGATTCTACTTTTCTTGTTTCTACTTTGATCTATTCTGTGCTATGTGTTGATTTACATGTGGCATGGTTTAAAAAAGAGGGAACTAGGCACACAGAGCACAAAGTTGTGGGGCATTTTAAGATGGACATAGATCATGCAATTAGTGCTAGATGTAATTAACATGTTTCTTTTTGGACTCAGCAGCATGACATGGGCAGCGACAATCATTAGTCCTTACCTTCAATTAAACCACCATCCTATTTATCAAGTGTTCTCACCTATTTTAGTAAAACCAAAAGGCCACAGCCAGTTTTTATTAGCCATAAATAACATTGCAATATACTTACCATTCATTTTTAACTATAACATGTTAACATCACTAGTATAATATGATATGACCAAATCTGATAATACTCTAGCCTTTGAAGGCTGCACTTATAGAGATCCTATCAAATCCCCAAATTCTCCATCTATTCAAGTTCGCAATTTGCTCAACCACCCCACTCCACTTTTCACCATTTTGTTACCACCATTTATAGCCTTAGGTCTATTATCCACTGCCCTTAAACGCTTACCATTCACTTCATGACCCCAAACACTGGCTTTGACAGTTGTAATCCAACAACCCTTTCCAAAACCAATCCCAAGAATGAGAAGGTAGGATGAAAATTGTAAAGAGAAAATCTAAAAATTCATGAAACACATTGAAGATAAAATTGTCCCCAAAGATCTGTTACCCTAGAACTTTAAGAAATTTGTGTTCCTCCCCTTTAGCAACCCAGCTACCAAATCTACATAATCCCCAAACTCCAACCTCTAGTAAGGCCTTCTACTACCCCTGTCATGGCCCTTTTCCTCCATCTGTGCTGAGCATGGTTCCTCCAGCCCCCTTTCTATTCTCGATGTTTATTTTTATTTCAATATAAGATCGACATACATACAACATCAGAGATGTCAACACCAGGAGATGGGTTCAGGGTAATTGTAGCACCATTGACTGAAAGTGGCACTTGTGCACTCATACATAGCCAGAAATGACATCATGCTCAAATGCTCCTTATGAAGTAGCTAATACTCACTGTGCATGCATGGGAGGTGGAAAAATCAGGAGACTCCTGAAAACTTTGTGCACTCATTAACTGGCTTCACTGGCTGGCTTCAAAATGTAACATCTACCATACCTGTAGCCAGAGACCTGATTGTCAGGCTCTGTGAACTTTACTTTTTCACTTGTAATTGCTCTGTATGAAAATCACATGCCTCCTAGCAGCTCTGCACTTTTAAAATGCAAAGAAATTCTCCAAAGGGAATTCCGCCTGATCTGTGTAAATCGGCCTTCAGGTTCCTTGTTGTTGCAAAATTCTCACAAAAAAACTAAACATCAGTATCTTCTTCCTCCTGGTGGATGTAATCTCTGCAAGAAAGGTAATAGCAAAGTCACAGTTCTTGTTAGGGCAATGGCCGATGGGGTGATTTTACTTGTGATAAAAATGCACTACTGCAGGTGACAAATCTCCCGAAAAAATGCTTCTCCACCAGCAATAATTGAAATTGCCTGTGGTAAAACCTACTCATTGCAAAGTCGACCAAAATTGCCTCACAATGCAATTTGACTCTGGAAGAACAAAGCGATGTGTAGGTTTTACCATCATCGATTTTACTTATTGCTGGTGGAGAAGCATTTTAGGGAGATTTGTCAACTGACGAAGGGGACGAATACTGTTGGATTGACATTAAACACGGGAGTAATCCCTTGAGCATGATACGTGTGCTGGAGTTACTTTTGTTCATTTAATCGGATAGGGTCCGTCCTCCTATACCCCAGGCACCGTACATAACTAATTGGAGAGGCCAGGTGTGCGTGTGCAACTTCTTGACTAATCGTGACAAAGAAGAGAACCTGCTCTAGAACCTCCTCAAGGGGATTCCCTACCTAACATGTTTGGAACACATACATAGATTTATTGAGCAAATAAGAATGGTGGGGGGCATGTCCAAAGCTCCTATGCCATACGCATACGCAGATTGAGCAAGGCAGGAGACGTTATGTGCATGCATGTCACCAAACATGGCTGTTCAATTTCTCAACACAATTTTTCAGTAATAGGTGTCTTTTAACATAGCAATGCCCTCATTGGTAGCTATAAATCACAAACAGGGGCAATGTCATTAAAATCACAAGCCATGTTTAAAATCGCAAAATTCTCGAAAGTTTAGCGCTGCTTTGTTTGCAAACTTTTTGAGGAAGTCTAAAATTGGTCACAAAGGATGCAGACAATGAAAATCTTGGTCTCTTTGCAATGGTGCTTGCGAATGTTTTTTTGTGTTAACCAAACATATTACATTCCCCCATTAATCTCACCTATGCTCCTGGACTCTGCTAGAGCAAGCTTTAAATGGAATTATGACAATATTTACCTCCCAACCAAATACCCCCCCCCCCCCCCCCCCCGGGACTCTTTTGCATCTGTAGCATAATGTTCTTTTTGCTTGAATTACTCGTTTTTTTTTTTGCATTTTGCTTTAGTCCCCTGCATACAAAAGCTTATAAATGGAAATGTGAGAGTTCTAGACAGATAATAGTAATTTGCCTGACATCTGCAGTTTAATTTCTAGCTAAACAAATATTTGTCATTTGTAATGAATGGGGAACAGTAGATTGGATTTACTTCTATCCTTAGCAGTACATGTTAATTAGCCCAAATGACTGACATGGCAAGCATTGCCGAAGCTCTATTTTCTGCATTACTGTCATTATGTTATTTATGTTTTTTTTTCATTTTTGCTATTTATCTAAATTTAGGAAGTATATGCAATGTTCCTGGAGCTTATGACAAAGGCAACTCCACTACAGGGAGAGAGGAATTAAAATAGTACAGATAAATAATAAATGATTGTGTAGTGCAAGTATAACATCTATCCCCAGTCCTATGTCAGTCATCGTGGCCAAAGCTACGGTTGTCATGTAATTTTCTGCATGCCATTAATACACTATAATAAAAAATTTGCACAAAGGATGCTGGTAAGGATTTAGAGATTTATTTTATAAGTATATATAAACAAACAAAAGGAAGCACTTGTGAGATTTTTATTGTAGGACTCTTACATTATATGGCCTGGGATAGCAGGTGTTCAAATTATTGAACATTGTTGTGTTAAGAATCTAACCCTTATATTGCTATAGATTGCTGCATTTTTCGATTTTGAATATTCTTAGAGCATATTTTCTCTTTATTTTTAGAATAATTGTAGAATTATATTCTCCTTTTTATTCTATTACTATAGAACAAGGTGCAAGGTACATGTTGCTAAAGAGATCATTTGATTTCCAATACTGTTTAGTAATTGAAGATATCTGAGAGAGAGAGAGATTGGCAATAAAAGAGTGCACTGGCTCCTTCTTTTTCATAACATTTCTAGGTTTTTGCCAGCAGTATGGGTGTAAATTCAGACCAAAACACCAAATGGTTGAACCTTTCCCACTCCTGCCAAACAAAAAAATAACAATGCATTGCAGAAGTTTCCCATTTTTGACTGCTAAAATTTAAATTAAAAAATAGTTATACTTTTAGCACAATGTAGTTTATCAAGATTGTGTTGGATATAAGTGTATATCGTACAAGTATTTGAGATACTGATTAAGGAAAGGGAGAACAAAAGAAAGATGGGACAAGAGATGATAAATGTATTTAAACAAGCCAAGAGAGAAAAAAGATAACCTTGAACTAGCACTGTGTTCTGAATTTTGAAAAAAAGTTTTTCATCCAAATGAAACTATTTCCGACACATTAAAAAATTAGAAGATATATTACAGATAATGATGTACAGTGAAAAAACCTTTGTTATTTAACAACTTTATTCAAACAAGGGCTAGAATGTAATTTTTTGATGCCATTAATCACAGCAGAGTGAGCATATAAATCAAAAAGCATACAAGTTAGAATATATCCTTAGGCAGCTAGCCTGGGTATTAGTTTCAGATGATAAGAAAATACCAGACATGTTCATTATCAGACTTTCGAAAAAAATTGAATAAAAAATTGAAAAAATTGTGTTTATTAAAAAGGAAGAACAATGTCACTGCACACTCCTTTGCTCATTGATGTCCAAAATGTGCTCCTTTTACTTCCATCTAGTTCTGATTGAGTCCTGCTGTGCCAATTGAAACCACAAAGGCCACCACAAAGGACACCAGCCAGACTTAGAAAACCTTTAGCACAACTGTGTCCGATTTGTGTTGAAATGCAAGCACAAGTGGAATTCTGGAGTAAAAACACTGAATTCTGGGAAAAAAACTTGCCAATTACACAGTACAGCTATAGGATCCGTTATCTGGAACCCCGTTAGCCAGAAAGCTCAGAATTATAGAAAGGCTGTCTCCCATAGACCCCATTTTATCCAAATAATCAAAAATTTTAAAAAGCTGAATTTCTGTTTAGTGATGGGCAAATTTGGGGCGTTTTTTGCGAAACGGCACTGGCGAAAATTTGACAGATTTCGCCAAAAATGGAGGGCGGTGTCCAAAAAAACTGACGCTGGCATCCATTTTTGGCGGAATTTGCGAATTTATTAGCCAGTGGTGAATCGCGGGAATTCGCTGCAAATTCAAGCCTGGCAAATAAATTTGCCCATCACTATTCCTTTTTCTCTGTAGTAATAAAAGAGTACTTTGTATACTAAGATATAATTAATCCTTATTGGAAGCAAAACCAGCCTATTGGGTGTATTTAATGTTTACGTGATTTTCTAGTAGACATATGGTATGAAGGTATGAAGATCCAAATCACGGAAAGATCTGTTATCCGGAGAAGCCCCAGGTCCTGATCATTCTGGATAATAAGTTTCATACCTGTACACCTTCCTTTTTACAACTGTGAAATTACTGATTAGATGTATTAAATGTTTAATACAAATTTGTTGTATTAATAATCTCATTGTAAAAAAACTAGATGGGCAGTGTGACTTCACAATGCAGGGTTGCATGGTATGATGTCATGGGGAGGTGTGACTACTCAAAGAGACTGCAAATAGTACTGTCTAAAGAAGGGTTAACCTGTTTTTTTCATTTAGCCAGTACAGAAAGATAGCTTAAGGCTATAGTAGAATAGTGGTTCCCCTGTCCCAGGCATACTTCTATTGTATTGTAATTCGGGACATACTGTAGTTGTCCTTTAATTGAATATAAACTGGGGCCCAATGTCCCCCATAGTTCTCTACTCTGAGCTATAGAATGAAAACCTTACTCATATAAAATATTTAAAAAAAATTGTATTTACATTTAAAGACCAGTATGTGCAAACAAAGTTTATTTTATTTTACTGCCTGTTAATAAAAGTTATGACCTCATGGCAAACACATGAGCTACTTTAGAACATGATCCAGTTAAAAAAAGTTCAATTTATTACCACTCTTTTTATTCTGTTCTTCAACCAAGTTTCAATCGAAACATGCATCTCAGGATCTAGTCATTAACTCATCTACTGATAAAAGGCATTGTAAAAAGGCACAAGCTCACAGGTCTGTTATTTCCTGGTTGGGAATGAGCTCCATTTCTACGAACCACTAAATTTGTTAAATATTAGGTGAAAAGAGCTTAGTAGTGATGAATGAAATATTTCACCAAATTTTGCTGCGAAAAAGACGCCCATAGACTCGAATAGGTGAAAAAAAATTGTCGCCATAGCATTTGGTGAATTTTTCGCTGTTTCGTGAATTTTCGGCAAAGTGAAATGGGTCAGATTCGCCCATCACTAGTTAAAGGCATTAACTATCAAACTATCTAATCTTTTTTTAACGTTCTTATTCAGTCATTATCCTTGTTTTATTTCCTTTGGTTCCAATTTGGTATAAACAAAACCTCTACGTATTTTCTTCTTGCTTCCATAAATTGAATCACCAGATTCAGTTATCAGGGCTCCAATACCCTCCTGCTCCATTTTCTTTAGACATTTATTCTTTGGTATTTGTTTTACTTTTCTCAGCTATGGGCTTTTCATTTTAAGTTTTGCTCGCCTGATTGCCTTTTTTGCTTGTTCAATTGTCTTCCTAATAATAATGAAAAGATTCCAGTAAACCCAGTTAAGTTGAATGCTCATCTTTTCTTTTATCCTCAGTGATATTCTTACTGTTTAACTATATAGGTTTTGTTTGCTTTGGCTTCTTTTGTTTCCAATAAGGATATTCAAAAATGCCTATTTATTTAGTTGCATTTTAAGGACATTCAGTATAGCTAAACATACAGTATAGCTAAACTGTATGACAACTGAAAATGTTTATAATTAGGGGCAGATTTATCAAGGGTTGAATTTCGAGTTCATGGGAGTTATTTAAAACTCCCATGAACTTGAAATTTGACCAACTGCAATTTATTAAAAAAAAAAATCTAATTTTTGAAACTCTGGTGAATAGGATCGGCCCACAAACTCGAATTGAATTCGGATTGAATTTTAATCAAATTCAAATTGAATTAGATTCAAGTTTTTTTTCCAGAAAAAAAATCGAATGTCAGGAAGGCTGCAAACAACTCCAGATGATCCCAGGACGTCTTTCATAGGCTAAAACAGCAATTTGGCAGGTTTAAGGTGGCGAATAGTTGAATTTGAGTTCTTAAAAGGCCAATGTATGATAAATCTCAAAAATCTAATTAGAATTTTTCTAAAAAAGACTCGAATAGAATTTTAACAATTCCCTAGTCTAATTTCACGGTTTTGTCCATAAAAAAACTCAAAAATTTGAACTAAAAAAATTCACATTTTCACTTCAACCCTTAATAAATCTGCCCCTTAGTGTTGAGTGAACTTGCAGTTAAGGCATGGATTTTGTATAGCTCTTCAATAACAAATGCCTTGTTAGAGAAGCTCCTTTCCACTATGCTACAGCTGTTCTTTATAAAATGAAATGTTGCCAATTTTTTCCAAACACTTCACCCATACAGCTCCTTAGATGGGGAGGGTTCTGATCCCATCTGTTTATGTGAACGTTAATAAGCTGATTATAATGGTGTCTGCATTTTATTTCTTCAGGTCAAAACACCACTTGGTGAAATTCTAGCATTCATTCATGAAAAATTTTAAGATCTGGCAAACCTGTTTTGTGAAAAAAAGGTTTGCTTTTCTCTATTTTCTCTGGAAATTCCCGAATTTTTTGGCGAAGCGAAACGGCCCAAATTCAACCATCACTAAAGGGGAGTCACTGACTAAGGACTAAGGTCAGCAAAGTAAACATCCATGAATGAAAGCCAATTGATTTCTGGTTTTCTTTCTCTCTAAAAGCCTCATAAACTGGGATATGACTTTTCTCAGGTGGTCGTGTGTAATATTGTAAGACAACATAATTAAGGCTTCCTTCCATCACCTTCCTTGGATACCACAAATATGAAAGATGATGAAAGGTTCACACTATGGTCAGCAATAAAGTGGTAATACTCACTGGCCTTGCAGCACGTTTATCTAATAACTATTTATTCCATCTTACATCCTCCATTTTACATTCTCTCTTCTGGCTTTCATCAGTATCTTTTTCCTTTGACATTGTCCCTGTCCATATTTACTTCTTTTACTTCAGTGCTATGATTTTGTTTGTGTTAGGAATTAACTAGTGATGAAAAATTTGGTCATCAAAACAATTTTGACATGAGAGACAATTTTTATATGCGTGACTATTTTGTCAGTGGGAGTCTCAATAATTTTAATGCACAAAATGGGCGCAACAATTTTGATGCGTGCCAATGTTTTTCGGTCTCTACAAATTTTTTGGTGCAGTTTCATCACATTACACTGCACTCACAGGTCTTTGGTGATGAACAAAAAAGTATACGTTTATTGAACCGACGTTTTGGTCTCAACAGAGACTTTTATCAAAAGGTAAAGAGACCATGATAAAAACATCAGTAGTTTTTTTGTTCATCACCAAAGACCTGTGAGTGTGGTGTAATATGATGTTTTATAATCTACATACTCCTGCACCCAGACATGTTCTGTAACCTTGTTTAACACTTTTGGCTGTTTGAAGAGGTCTTACAGTTACAGACAGAAAGAAAACTGGAAATTAGCTACAAGTCATGCAGAATTTATTTCATCAAGTGTTGACAACCTTTTTAACCTCAGTAGTTCTGTTGCTGTGGTAACAGCAATCATAAAAATATATGGCAGCGCTTATTATATAGTGCGGACTATGTACTATAGCACTTATCACCTACTATGTACATTCATATACAAGCTAACCTTAACCCTTGAAGGTGGTCAGGACAGTATTTCTATGTGGCTTTAGAGAAGTATTTCCCCAAATACAAATGCTGGGCAAAATTACCACCAATGAGTTACATTTTCACTTCTTAGCCGGTGTTAAATGACCCTCCTAATTTCTATTTTTCTATTTTATGACTGGGCTGCAAAAAGGCAGAAAATGCAAAATAGCATTAGAGATAGTATCAATTAACAATTATACTCTTTTTTACTCATATACTACTCATACTAAAACAATTTCAAACCATATTAAATATGAATTATGTCACTTTGAAACAAAATTATCAACAAGAGAATGACAAGAATACTGTAGACAAATACAAGAGGTCCTCTACATTTAACCCATTATCAATATATTTAAGACAGAGACATTTTGTGCATACTGCTACTGAAAAATGCCTTACCCTTTAAACAAAACAGGGATTGTTTGTCCATATATTGCAATATATTTAAGCTGGCCAACTACATCAAAGTCATCCCATATCTGGCCAGTCCTACGCTCAATTTTATCTGATTCATTAAGAATTCTATTGCTTCATTATACATTTTACAAAGGGACTAAGTTTTACCTGCAACTTACTTGCTGCTTTCAAAGTAAAACTCCCAAACTTGGCTGCCCTTTTATCAGACACCAGTGGGATCACCTGACTATAGCTAGGAAGGGTGGGAGCTACAAATGGAGCTGGCCATTGCTTCTGAATAAACTATAAAAAAAACATAGGAAAGTTGTGCTCACTACTAATTTGTAAAAAACAAAAAAAAATTAGTGGTTAGCACAACTTTCCCTTGTTTGTTAAAGACAGTAATACTGGTAGAGCTTCTGTCAATGGTGTCTGAAGCCTTTGCAGCAATACCCGTATATCACAGCTGACAGAATATGAACTCACATTTAGGGGCCTATCCATTATGCTGTGTAAAAGGAAATTCGCCAATGTTTGGTGAATGATTACACTGTTCTTTACACCGCATAATAAATTTGCCCCTTAATGTGAACTACTTTTAATCAGTCCTGATGTGTAATAGGTGGCCATATTTTTTATTTTAAATTTTCAAATAAAGTTTTTTTAACTGGCTACCTAGATGTGACCACAATGAACTGTTTATGAAATAATATCTGTTACACTGTGTCAGCTTCATGGGGTTTCTATTTTCTTCATTAATTGATTGAAATCCCTTCTGGTTATTTTGACGGCACTTGTCACAAAATTTCAGAACTAATTACTTGACATACAATTCCAATTTTATTGCTGTCCACATCATCATGACACTGGCAAAAACATCAGTAATTGCAGAGATCTTTACTAAGCATCACTACTGCCAATATTCTGCTAATGACTTGTGGAAAAAAGCTAATTACAAAATATTGTTTGATTTTTATTCACAAACATGTTCTGAGTAATTGTATCCAGTGCAGAAATGGTTTTAATAAAACATAATGTGTTCCAATTCCTGCCTATGATATACTTAATATAATTAAACAATTCATATTGTGAAGTAAAATTTTTAGATGATGGGATGCAGGGACATAACATAGAGACCCATTTATCAAAATTTGTATTTGTTTGGTTAGAGAGATTTCTAAAAACCTTGAAAGCTAATTTTATCTAAAACCACAAATGTCATGAGGTATTTTAAAAGATCTGATTATAAAAAGCAAGAACGGAAAAAAACCTAAATGATCCAAATAAGTATAAGAAAACCTCAAAAAACGATTTTACTTTTGCAACAAAGAGGAGCTGTAGCTGCATTTTTTATAGTATGTTTACAAGAGGAGGGCAGCTCTCCTGACTTCTACATGACCTAGGACGCTTTAAGATGGTATATTTTTGTAAAAATCATGGATTTGAGTAATAAACTTTTTTAGCTGGAAAAAGTATGATTCATGGTATGAAAATATAAAACGTTTGTAAATCGGCTCCTTAGTGTATCTCTTAATTCAGAAGCAGCTTCTTCATAAAATATAACACATATATTCATTGAATATAATATTTTTTTTTTCAAAAATGCCAGTTATCAGTTTTTCCCAAGGAAAAAAAAAGGCAATTGTTTTCTCCGATTTTGTTTTGCTAATATGAATTGGAGTATCTAGGTATGCCAGTACAAAACATGAAAATGTAGAACAACTAATTCTGTAGATGATTTGCCAGTAACCATATAAAAGGCCATATTAAATTTGATGAGGAAACTGAATTTCCTTATTAAATTCACATTTCCCTTATAGACTTCTGTTGAATTTTCATGAGCTATAGTTTTTCCTCACTGAACTGCATCTGGCCCAAAATGTTGATGGATGCAATCAAGTCAGGCATGAGTTTCATGGCTTTATAGAGATTGGTGCAAATTCGTTTCAGATAATATCATACATCCATTAGTTTTGGCTATTATCTCTAACATTCAGTCTTTCAACTGAGAAATGGAATGTTTTCAATATTACTCAGAAAGTCTAGTTAAGAATATGTTTTTTAATGTTTGTACCACATTGATCAACCCATTGACTACATATTTTCATTATAAAGAAGGGATAATTATAAAAGAAGGGATATGATGTCTAAATATTTTTTCTTCAGCTGAATGTTGTTTGTAATTAATGTACATGATTATTAATTTGTGTTTATTTACTGATTATACATCATTCACATCATCAGTCTCTGTTCCAGAGGAACAAATGTTCTAAGGTGTCTATCATATTCAAATGCACTATGGGGAATTTCATCACAAGCCAGCTGTATTTTTTTGGCGTGTGGGAGGAAATCTGTGCAGACACAGAGATAACATAAGAACCCCTTGCAGATCATGTCATGGCTGGAATTATACCCAGGACCATAGTGTTGCAAGGCAGCAGTGCTAGCCAATTTGCCAGAATACTGTTTAAATGCTGGACCTGGAATGTATTGCATTCATCAAGCGACACATGAGTTTTTGTTATAGTCTAAACATGTAAGAAGTCCTGCAAAATATTTTCTTACAAGTCAAGGGTATACCATACACCTATTCAGCTAATGGTTGACAATGTTGAAGTGAACATAAAAGTGGTTTTATGACACACCATTGTAATCTTGAAAGACTAGATGCAACCATGACATCTGACGTCAGTTTAAGGCTCTCTGTATGAATAAGGAACTACTCTTACTTAGGAATGTAGCTCTACAAAGTAGTGATGGGTGAATCTGTGCCAGTTCGCTTCACATTGTTGCAGTGTCATAAAGAAAATACAGTTTGCCTGTTGTACAATTAAATGAATAAAAAAGTAACCATTAAACAAAATAACAACATTGCAGTGTCAATAATCTCTGAGATTACATGTGGTTCCTGTTTAACCTTCCTTAGTGTGCCATCACAGCACTAAGACCATGAGTAAATGTGGAAGATCCAGAGAGGGGGGGCAGACCTAGGAGAACTATGATGATCTTATCCTCAGGGGTTTTGTGAGGTTTCAAGATCTGTCCATGGTGTGCATATTTTGTCAATTTATTTAGGGCAACTTCTCCTCATATATGTAAGTATATAGAAAGGGATGGCCTTGTCAATTAAAGCCTCCCACATTGTAAACTTTGGACCTCTGGTGGATTTACAATGTAATGCAATTTTTGGCATACATGCATAGTAGAATAATCAAGGTTCTTTGGGCTCTCCTGAGTGACAGATGTTCGACCTGGATGAGCAGTGTCACCATGGGGTCTAGTGGGAGAACCAGTCCTATTTTATTCCTTATACTTTCCACTACCTTCCCCGGAAGCGTTGCATCTGTGGATAGTTCCACACTAGATGCAGAAAATCTGCTGGGGAGTATTGGCATCTAGGGCACTCTATAAGTTATATACGGTGAAGGTATTTTAGTTGGGTTAACCTATACCGACTGCTAATGACCCTGTCAAAGGTAGCCTCTAGGACATCTTTCCATTGATCAGAGGTGAGTTGCGGGAGATCCTGTTGCCACTTAGCACATCATTTAGGCAGAGTTGTGCTACCTGCTAACATCAATCGGGTATGAAACGAAGGGGTTTCCTACGTTCTTCCATAGCACAAGAATTTCTATGTCTCTTGTTGATGTGTCTAGGGCTTGGTCTCTAAATTGGACCTCAATGCGTGACATAGCTGTAAGTTTCTAAAAAAAAACATTGCATTGGGAAGGGAGAAGGACTGTTTCATCTGCTGAAAAGCTAGTAGTGTGCCCTCCGGCATTATAACACACTTTGTGATGTGCCCCAAACTGAGGGTCTGGTATTGTTTTCAGGTGTTTGTGGTTTGGGTTGTACCAGGGCAAGTATATTGTGAGCAATGTAGTTGAGGTTTTGAGAAGTGTTCCATGCTCATGCATCATTGGTGGGTAGATGTTAGAGTGTAGGTCATGCCCCTGTTTAATAGGGTTTTAAGCTCCACTAGGGAGCCCAGAATTTGTGCTTCGTGCAAGGTGGCTGCATTGGTTAATGAGAGTGAGGTCCATCTCCCAGGTAATAAATGTTTGGCATGTTCCCATCCTTCTCAGTGTAGCCCACAAATATTCCTTAGTCAATATATCTATATTTTGTATCAACGTATTATCTTCTTCACAGCCTAGAGCCAGGTAAATTATGGATAGGGCATTGTGTCCTGCTAAAATGTGGGGGCTAGTGTCTGTCAAAATCTGGTAAATTGGTCATTGACCATGAGCTCCAATGCTGGGGGGATATCGGTTGCGTCATATACACCATTAGAATAGGGGCATTCCCAGCTGTATTATAGATGCCAGTCTTGCAGTATAGAAGAACATAAAGGTTTATCTGTGTCATAATGGCTAGTGCATGTGAGGTGGCATTCAAGCTGTTATATGCTTAGTGTAGTTACCAGTCCCAGTTGTTGTAGTCCTTGGGACAGTTTTGTCTCCGGTTTAGACAGGTTGCATGGCCTCAGCTCCTACCAGGAGATTAATTCCTTTGGAAAGCGGAAGAAGTGTGCTTTCCCATTGTCTGTAACTCTTAGGTGGGCTGAAAAAATCATAGCATATTGGAGTTTCCTTTGCCAAAGTTGCAGTTTGGCCTCTCATGCTCTCATTTTCCTCACTATCACAGGTAATCTCCCCTGTAGCCTGTTGCTTTGGAGAGGGCTGCATCTCTATCCTGGTAGTTAAGAGGCCAGACAGGGGGTCTGCCTGAAATTCTGTGTGCCCTTTCCACCGTGAATGCCAGGGAAAAGGCTGCTTGGCCAAATGTGGTTGTCAGCCTACTCTCGATTATGATCATGTAATAAACATTCTCACTGAATTCAATGTGGCCTCTTATACCATAATAAAACTTCAAAAGTGAGGAACTGTTGCTGTTTTGGCATTTGGTCTTGAAAGAAGAATTGTCAAACACCTTCACTAACAACAATGCTAAATGCAGCAGAACAGTTGCACTTCACATTGCTTATTTGAGCACAAATCATTAATCTTGGGATGTTGCAAACTAAATGTAGCCAAAGCTTTTCCCCCTTTAGTAATGTAAAAAAGTAATTTCCTATAAGCTAATATTGACCCACTACAGTTCAGAATTATAGCCTGGGTACATGCTGATCTGATCTCATATAGACACGGGCATTGCTTAAGGAATCTTCTTGTTCATCATTGTCAGTGGTATAGCATTACTGCAACTTTTATGGTTTTCCATGAACATTTTTAAGCATCATGGGCATTTTTTCAGTGTTGTTTTACATAACCAAGTAAAACAGTCACCTCCTTTTATAAAATATGTTCTGTTATAAGGAACTTTATATAGCTTTTGGACAAATAAAATGAGCAACTTAGAATGTGCCCTACCAATCCAGAATTTGTAATATTTGGAAGATTGCTAATATTTTTCCTATAACTATAATTCAGTTTTATGATATCCACTTGCTAGTTAAAATATCTGTTTAACTGAGCCAAATGATGTGGGATTAGAACTGAGTTAGTAATATGTCAGTGTTGGCAAAAGCTATAAAACATTACTTCTACAATGGGAGCAAATTAAATGTTCAGTTTCAATAATCTGATGCCAAATGCCAAGAATAATTCTTTGGCGAACCATAAAGAAAGTTAACATCCAACATCTATTCTCTGTTCTTTCATGTATTATGCTTTAATCAATAATTTCAATAATTTTCATTTGGACTTTGACTCAAGTTAAAGTACTAACAATCGAATTTCGTTTATTCCACTCTGAAAATCTCAAAAAATGTCTGGTTTTCCTATATTTCTAAAAGCTCTTTAATTTTTATTGTGATTTATTAAAGGGATCCTGTCATCGGAAAACATGTTTTTTCCAAAACGCATCAGTACTGCCCATTAAAGGGATACTGTCATGTCAAAATGAATCAGTTAATAGTGCTGCTCCAGCAGAATTCTGCACTGAAATCCATTTCTCAAAAGAGCAAACAGATGTTTTTATATTCAATTTTGAAATCTGACATGGGGTAGACATTTTGTCAATTTCCCAGCTGCACTCAGTCATGTGACTTGTCTAGGTTCTATAGGAGGTGTACTGGTGATCGTATTGGACCATTTTTAAACCAATTACAATTTGAGGTTTTCAATTTTTGTTTTCACTACAAATTGGTCGAAAAACTAAAATCTTTAGAGCTTTTTTTCATCTGCGCTTTCTATAATCAGAACTTTTAATAAATTCAATGACAGACGTGGTTTTAGCTTTTGCGAGTTTAGTCATGGTTTCAAAATAAAAAAAATAAGCCTCCATGGGTCAAAATTATCAATATTTGAGATTGTGTTTTTTCCATTATGTGAGAAATAATACTGGAAACTCTAATTTACTTCCTTGAATGAGATACAGTCTTAAAATTTGTATTCATTTTATTGATTTTGTTGTTTCTGTGTATCACTTCATATCTTACTTGACTACGTGGTACTAGACATTAGACATTTTCAAGTGGCACTGTTTATGAGAATTGCTCCTTTTTGGGATGTGACCTCGCTATAATAATGTTGCAGCAGAAAATTGATATTGCACAGTACAGGAATGTTTTCTAAACAGCACAGGAACCATAAAGATTTGAATTATTTGATGTCAATTTTAAAATAAATGCACAGGTCTACAGTGGTATGAAGCAAGTCTACGTATGCTGAGGGCCATGTGAAACATTCATTTCCAAAAGCTATAACCTTTACATTGGAACGAGGAACAAGAGGTACATGTTGATATATATTTTTAATCACACTTTGTAGTTCCAAAGGCATTTTATTTTGTGCAGTGGATGGTTATGATTCTAGGTAAGATTACGGTGAAGCAGTTCCTGCTGCAAAACAATGGAGCCTTGAGGGCCAATTACTGTTACCTACCCTGCTCTAAAGATTGCTTTCAAAAAGTCCTTTAAAAAAAAAAAATATCCACGTATTTTTCAAACTAGCTGTGAATGCTTGATAAGAAGTGGGAGTTTCACAAGGTAATAATTGACTGATACGGCACCTCAAAAGTGTTATAAAATTCTCCCTTATATGCTATATTTACCTTAGCTTTAAATCCAGCAGAGATGCACCTTTATTAGTGCAAAGCCCCAAGTTTTCTTAAATTCCAAGCACCAATTTATAAGAGAAATGACTATTGTGCATGTTGCAGAGCAGTTTAAGCAGTTCCAGCATGTTTAAACAGCATTTTACAGGGGATGTTTATCATTTAACTCTACCCCTGCCCAAGTGGAGTGTACAATTAACCTGCCTGTATGTTTTGTCTGTATGTACGTCTTCTGCAGTGAGGCCAAAAACTGACTATGGAAAAACCATATAAAATAAATATAACCAAATGTGCTATCATTTATGTGTGTCTTTCTCCATTTGCAATATGCACTGATAAATATTGCTCTAATATAATTTGGGGAAAGATTTGGTCACCATTTCTTTTTTTTCTTATAGTATCCTTTATGTTAATATTCATTAGAACATGCACACTCCCCTGCTCCAATAGCACTGGACAAGCCACAGCATTTCCAGGTGGACAATTGCATTTATAATGGCTTAAAATAAATTACAGACTGCCCCTATATAATCTATTACAAATAACTTGCCAGGTTTTGCAATTAACAGGCCTAGTAATGGAAAACATGTTGCAGTTATAATTGCCGTTGATCATTTCTAAATGACTCCTGGGTGCTGATCTTGTCCACACAACTATCCATTTAAAAGGTTACTTGCTAGCTTTACTGAGTGTTAAAATCCGATTTTGTACAGAAGCAGCTGCCTTTATTGCATTCTTTGGCATAACCAATAATTATTTTTGCTATAACCTTCTGGACATTGAAAATTTGCTAATTGTTCTAATTTTTCGAGAAATGATGTCCAGTAACATGAATTGGTCGTATCATTTATACCACTGCAGAACATATACTGAGCTATGAATTAAGAACTGATTTATGTGACTTTATCTTCACCAATAATAGTGATTTGTTTTTGCTTAAAATCTCGCTCGCAGCATTCACTATAGCAGACCTCCAAAGCACATTATTAAATAGAAAGCCTACCATTTATCAAAATAACTTTTATAGGGGCTAGTTAGTCTGTAAGTTAAAATATCTCAACCACCATCAAGAGGTAGAAAATATGCGTTAAAATGAAGCTGTTATTCATTAAACATGTGGGTTTTTTAAACAGAACTGCATCAGTTTAAGATAATTCAGGGTATGAACAAAATGGTATTTTTAGATGAAGTGTGGTGTATTTTGAAGCATGTTTAACATGCAGGAAATGTGGAGATTGTACTTATTATTTCAAGATAAACATGATTCATGTAGCAGATATTCGTAGAATAAATGTTCCTTTCCTTATTAATCCTTGAGCTCTTTGCAGCTCTTCTTTTGCAGCCTCTGCATTTAACATAGTAACATAGTAAAATAGTAAGTTAGGTTGAAAAAAGACATCCGTCCATCTAGTTCAGCCTTAAGTCTGTATATAACCAATACAAAAAAGGGGGTTGTGGGTGCACTCCTAAGGCTAAATTATAATATATTTAAGTACAATGGAAGTGCAACTGACCTGGCCAATTAATCAATGCACATTCCCTGGTCCCCTGGCAATAAATATGCAAGTGCGTGTATTTTAAAAAAACAGGGTTTTTTTTATTAGAAAGTTATGATCATAAAATTGATAAGCCACCATACCACATCAAGGTAAACCCCACACGGTGGTCCCTAACTTGTTTACCTCTGGTCATAGTATAAAAGGTCTTTTACCTCTCTGCTTAATAGCATTACTTGGAGTAAATGTCTCCTGTGCTTTGGTTTCAACCTGTGGGCTAAATCCTCCTCCGCCACCTGCTTTTACGGCTTTTAAGCGAGAGAGAGGCTGCCCAAACCAACACCCATCTTTTAAAAAAATGTGATAATGGAAAGAAAATGAAGGCAAAGTAAAATGATATGTATAGGTGCATTCTTTTGTATGTACTGTATGTATGTATGTATGTGAATATTGATATGTGACAGGTGCAGCAAATATAATTTGGTGGTCCTATGTTTTTAAAAAAATGGGTCTTGGTTTGTGCAATGTCTCTCTCTTAAAAGCCACAAAAGCGGGGGAGGATCTAGCCCTGAATGAAAAGAAAGCTCATGAGACACTTATTATATTTGCTGCACCTGTCACTAGGTAACACTTTTGCACTAACTTACTCATATCACATTCCTCATTTAGCTTTCCCTTTTATTTTTTGTTCACATCTATACTCACACCTATACTCATATCAATATTCACACACATACATACACAAGTGTGCACCTATACATATCATTTTACTTTGCCTTCATTTTCACAGCTAAACCTGAAACCAAATCTATAGTAGCAACAAAGTCTGAGCTTATAGGTCTATGATAAATACAATTTAAATTAGAATGTTTGCTATGATTAGGCTTCATTTTTCTTTTAATATAAAGAAAAAATTTTAAAAAAAATTTAGTACAGAAAAAAATAACAATGGCTACCATTTTTCAATTGTGAGCTCTTTTGGTCAGGGCCTGCCTCGCCTTCTGCACTGTGGATGTAATTCTGTATGTTCTTTGTATAAACACATTTATTTAATTGTGCTGCGCAATATGTTAGTGTAATAAAAATACATGTTAATAATAATAATAATTCAGCAATTTGCATACAATTTAATTAATGAAACTTGAAATGTAAGGCAAGATTTTACATGAAAACTTTTATGTTCCACACACAGAAATACATTTGATATAGCTATAAATTTGGTGCCTTTTCCATGGAAGTGCAAGTGACACACAATAATCAATGCTAATCTCCTGCTTCCAACAGTAGAAATGGTTAATGAACCAGAAGAGCTTCTTCTTCTTGTATGGAAAGTAATTTGTCCATAAAGCTGAAGTCTAATTTCTGTGCCCACTTTAATGAGGACTGTACTGTATCTGTTCAATAAAAGAAAGGCTTCTAGAGACAAGAAAGATAAGCATTCCTACTGTGTGCATGAATTGATTTGATTGATTCATGCTCAAAACTTCTTATAACTGATGATAACTCATTATTCTCATCTGCCAGACACACAGTTCCATAGAGCTGAAACTAACTAAAAGCAATAATGTATTTTTTAATGATTCTTTGTCATTTCAGGTAGTTGTGGTAGGCACGGGTAATGGCTCTTGCATTTCAACTCGCATGTCACCGTTCTTTAGGCTTGAAATGATGAACATTTACTATAAGGTACAGCAAACAATATTTTCCCATATTAAGATGTTGGTCAAAACATTTTAAAGTTAATATTACTTCTAAAATGTATTCAAAGGGAATATACTTGGGTAACTAGATTTTAGAACAGATATCTGGGTGAAGAAAATACAAAGATCAGAATCTTTAACTGACACCTATTCAAAATACCTATAAACATATATTCACGATTGTCCCTTCCTCTAGAATGGCATAGTAGGATCCATTTGATCAGAAGCCAGATAACCTGAATTTAAGATTTTTAGCTAGAGAATGGAACTTCAGGAACTCAGATAGACCCAAGGCAGATGTAACATTACTTTGAAAGCTCTACTGTTACTACAGGTTCTTGCCTCAGCTTCTCCCAGAAGAACACACATTCCATATGGCTCTTATTCTTTCTCAGATGGGCCCTCACTGTAGCACTGGAGTAAATGGTATGCAAAAGGGTAACTACACACTTTACAAATTTTCAATATCTAAGACAACAGTGTTTAACTGCTTAATTTTTTTAAATTTTAGAATTTAACTTTTATTAACAGGTCTTTGGCTAGGGGATTTTTTCTGGTCAAACCTGCCGAGTTCATGTAGAAATCAATGGCAGATGTCCCTTTTACAAATGGGAGATTTGATTTGATCTGTGCTAGGTTTCGTACAATAATCCATATAATATAATATAATTCGTGGTTTTCGGATGATAATTCAAAAATATCATAGTTTTCCGTTGAAAAATCGGAAAAATAGTATTTTTTCATGATTTTATCAAGTCTTTTCCGCCCCAGATTATTTTGAGGGAATTTATTTATGAATACAGTAAAAATGTGCACTGGAATTTGGTTTTAGTGAGAAACTAGTCAGAAATTTTCGGATTTTAGGAAATAACCCTCTTGGTCTGACAGATCATACTTTCTAACTCATCATAATCTGAATCAGTCCAGAATATAGCAGTATGTGTATGAGTCCTCTGCAACTCTACCAGTATAAATAATTCCATAATGCAAGTCATTTAAAACTCATACTTTAAATTGAGTAATAGTATACTGAGACTATATTTTAAAAATAACTGCTCATAAATACAAAATATAAATCCAACATTACTTTCTTATTCGTGTTCTAATGTCTTACCTAGAAATTACCTGGCCTGTAAAATAATTTTTGATGGTGTTGCAGAAGTGATACAGTTAAACCCATTATATTGCAGACTATGAGATGATACAGAGCAGTGTGACATTGAACCAATTGTAGGGAATGGGGCTGCTGGCAAGCAAGCTTGATGATTGTTAGTTCATTCAAATAGCAGTAGAGCAAACTTCAGTTCAAAATAGTACCAACATATCACTCAAATCTGCCCTACTATTATCTCTCTGAAAAGCAAGGTTATTATTATACTTGGCTTCAGATCAAACTCTGATTACTCACTAATTATATACACCAATCTGCTTTAAACTCTTGGCAATTGATGGTGACATGTTTATAAGCCAGGGACAGTTCTGGGGACATATTTTTCCTAGGCACAAAACTGTACTGTGAACTGTGTAAGTTGAACAGGGTGACCATATAAAATATATGTTAGAGGTCACATGTCCAATAAATTATCTATTAAACATTGCTTTCTTTAGTTATAGGTGGGGCTTCCTTTCCTAGCAGATGAATTAGAGCTCAGTCAAATAACTGATTCCAGTACAAACAAAATCTAAAATAACAACTGCCTTTTTGCACAAATCCTGCATGTAGAGAGACATGATGTCTGGTGATTTTAATAGAGTGAGCTCTAATACATCTTCTATGCAAAAGATGCCCCCCTATAAGATGTATTGGATAATTCATCTGACACCCAACTCCTAAATAAACACAAGAAACAGACTCTGAGAGAGAAATAGTGAAGATAAACGTTCTTATTTCAAAAATGGTACAGAATTTTTAATTGATTGTATTTAGAAAGTTTCTTATTTCAGTATGCTGAAACTATTATTAACTTTTCATTTTCACGATATTTAAATGTTGTACATTATGCTTTGGGCTTCTGTACCAGCTCAAGACAACAACAGACTTTTAGCAGGGAAGATATGTGCCCCAAAGATGCTCCAGTAGCTCCCCATTATCTTTTCTGCTGATTCACTGCACATGTTCTGTGTTGCTGTTAGTTACTGAGGTTAGGGGCTAACTCACAATATACACAGATAATTACTATATGTCAGCTCAGTAACCAGTGCAATCACCAACAGAATTTAATAATCAGCCCTGTTGCATCATCTTATATTACAGACAAACCTAATTTTGCAACCCCTCAGCTTCTCAACAGCTTCACAGAGCCCACTGAGCATGTGAATGTTGCAGACACTTTCCAAGATGGTGACCCCCTGTGACAGGTTTGAAGTCCTGGATCATTAATACTATTGAGTAGATTAAACTTTAGGCTTGTTCAATAAGTTCATTACATAAAATATGGCATTTTTAACCATACTCATTTTTAGCCATATTCGTGTTTAGTTCTCCTTTAATGCCTCTCTCAATAGATATTCATATTGTATTTTGATGTTTTATATTATATATTTTGAAACCATAATCCTTATAGGTGAAGCTCTAAAGTCTTGTGTGGCTATTTTTACATTTAATTGAAGAATAAACTGAATAGTCTGCTGTATATGCAGTTTGACTAATAGGTGAAAGCTCTGGGAAACATTTTATTAAAAAAAAAAAAAAAAGAACAGCAGCTTAAGACTACATGCCAAAACCAGCAAAAAGCTTTCAATATATTCCAACAGTTTAGCATGAATAATTCTGTATCAGACTAATGTCCACATATAGTCTGAAATTATTCATTTAAATTATGCAAACTGGGAATGTTTGGTTAGGTTCTTGTCTGCATAAATACAATTATGATACTGTTGTATTGTAATGAATTGAAATAATTCAGGCCTCACCAAATTAAACTGTTACTCAAGAATAATTGAAGCGTTTTTTAAGTGGCTTAAGCAGTCGTGCATGTATTATACTTAGACATAAATGGAGTTCTACAGCAAACTGAATTGAAAATAAGTCATACATTATACTTTCACCACGCTGATTAAGCTTAACATTTCATATAAAAAGATGGTTTCCTGCAAAACCATGGTTCATGCTGTTTTACAAAAATGAAATAAATATTGTGTTTCAGAGCTCGTATTTTTGAAAAGATGACCTGAATCATAGAAAACATTTGTAAATAGTTTTTTTTAAATGTATGATGAGGTGCTATTAATTCCCCAATTTTCCTGTTTTAGCAAGAGGAATTTGGAGCTGGCTAGAGCTAGGTTTCATTGTTTCCTTTGGGACAGTTCATTGGGTAAGCTACCTTTGGTGACAGTAATACACAAGACACAAGCCACTATACTGTGTGTGTCATACTGTAGCCATATATTTCTATTTTCATTTGAAAAAGTTTAAGATTTTGAATTATAGAGTCAAGTTTTAGTAGGTAATTTAAGATGTGACAAAATACACAAAGTTGAGAGATTATCACGGCTGAAATGCAAAGTAGCTACAGGGTCTATTAAGACTGCATTGAATAAGGTATCCTATTGCTCCCCCATTCAATGTGATATGTGATATCTTGTTGGTGTCCTTCTATTCTTACAAGAGAAGAGATACCGTTGCTTGTCCCTTAAAGGGAAGGCTCTACTTTATATTTGACCAACATTGTATGTGTTACTGGGAAGATAATACTAGAAGTCAACATTTAATAAAGAAAATAATCTATGTGATAGTCATAAATTATCTGTGCCTGGAAAGCAGGGCATTCTAATCCTCCCATTTCTATTCTGCAACTATTTTATTTACATCTTTGTTATATCAATGCCGGTGTCAGAATTGACACAGGTATCAAAATTTGAGTTTCATAAATTTTTCGCCATTTTGCGAATTTCGCAGGAAATTTGTGAATTTTTCAGCAAAGTGAAATTGGACAATTTCACCCATTACTACCCAATATGTGTCTATCTTCATAGTTTCTGGGTGTGCTTACATATTGTCTGATTCTTGTTCTAGACCCTTGCCTGTTATTTGACTACTCTTCGGATTCTGTGTACCGAGTTCCTGTTTGGTCTGACCCTGGCCTGTGACCTCGACTACGCTTCTGCTCCTGATTTGGTACCGTATTGTCAATTTGGTATTGACATGTCCCCTGACCACGCTCCTTGATCCTTTCTGTGTACTACGTGTGGTTCCCTTGCCTGCCCAGAACTCTCTCCCTGGTCCTCTCACGATAAGTGAAAGGTGGTTGTTATAGGCAGAAGACTGAGCCGCGACCGGGACCTTGGGGATTGTTCTGGGTTGGGGATACCTATCGTAACACTGCGTTGCCCATTTCAATTTCAATTTCCAATAATTCTGCTCCTATAATTATTGTATTCTTATGAATGTCAATAAATACAGAGACATTTCACACTTCAGTTTCTTCTGTATAACATTTTTACAGTAGTATAGATGCGTGATGCTGGTAGAAAAGACCAATCGCTTACAGTTAATATTAAAACCTTAACATGATTTGGCAGCTGAGAATTTGGTGGCTACTATTGAATTCCACAATAACTCCTGTGGGGGTCCTAAACAGTGGTTGGAAAAACAATGGCCTGTAACTGTAAGTTATTGGCCAACTGAGCTGAATACATTAACTAAATATATTGATTGCAGTGGCAATGTGTTTCTCTAGTATAAATAAGCTTCAGATCCCAAGTGAAGCATATTGACTTCCAATTATTATTATTCATATTCATTTGTAGAAGTACTAATAAAACACTGTGGGCATATAAAATAGTATGAAATAAAGCCAGAATTACAGTTAAGTGCTATGCTAACTGCAGCATATGCTAGAATCAATTCATTATGTACAGCAAAAGCAACAGGTAAGTAAACATCTCATATATTATTTTGTGATTTTGGCTGTTATTTATGGAGTTCAACTGCCAATATACATCCCCTATATACTGACTGATTTCCTTCTAATTATTTTATATTCTTAAAAATAAAACTCAACTTTTTTTCTGAACAGTTAAAGTAATAGTAAACAGCACTTGTGATCCAATGTCACACTAAATTGTGCTACTGCTATTCCTTGAAAAAGCATAGGGTTTCTTGTAGAGACAAAGCAAACCACCGAAGGTTTATAATGACCTATTTCATAGTACATTAATTTAATTTCCTTTCAATAAGTACATTTACATTTTCACAGTGTCTGTGCTATGCTTTCTATTTATAATTTTTTCCTGGAAACAAAGATAGCACATTTGTGATTATGCATGCTACAGTACATCATCAGTAAGGAAGACACATAGAAGCAGCTAGATGTAAAAATTAATGCTGTCTGGCAAGGTTAGCACATTGGTTCATCAACAGCTGGTTGTTGCATTGTTGTAGGGCACGCTAGATAAAGCCAAGAAATTAGGAAATTGACAACATATGGCAGGTCACAACTTTCCAATAGGCTGAATATTATACATCATGGCTGGTTCAGTGGACCACTTATGGCAGTTTGATATGTTGGGACTAGGATGTCATTTAATTTATCATTTTAAAATTCTGCCATTCGTTTAATTAAGGTTAGTTTTGTAAATGAAAAAGTTAATTACCAGCAGCATTGTACAATTAAATTTCAACATTTTAAGAGAAACCATCCTATTTATTTTTTAATTTTAAAACTGTTTATGCAAGGTAGGTTCTCAAATATGTCATGCCTCATTTAGAAGCTCTAAATGGCAGCCGAGTCATTGTTCAGGGTTAACACATACATTCTAAGCACGTATCTGCCAAAGAAAAGACCTAGGAATGGAAACCATAATGAATAAAAAGAAATTCAGAGTTAAGAAAAGTATGCTTTACAGTATTAATGAAGTTTGGGTGAGATCTCAATTCTCAAAATGTTCTCAATTCAGAAGTCCTTTAAAATCTTACTTTTATTCTTACAGGGTAACCATTATTCTCTTAAGAGTGGAGCTTAATTTAATAATACTGCTTTAGTGTACCTTTATAATTTGACACTATATAAAAATAAATGCCCCCCATCTTTTATATATGCTGTTTAGACTCCCAGAATGTGTTCATTTTAGTGAGGATGACCAACTGGCGCCGATGAATATCCCAAACAGAGTTCCATTTATGTATGTTTCACCAGTTAGAGGAGTCACATTTGCTTTATATAAAGCAAGAGAATGTTATGGCATTATTCCACAAAAAGACCACTGTATCAGAGCTTTTGCAGGACCATCATACTCACACATTTTCATGGACAGTTCCATAGTTCTGCAGTTGCCTGACATAGAATTAATCCTCTAACAGCCTAGAGACAATAATTGTGTAAAAATAATTATTTAAATTAAAACAATTCAAGATCTGTATAAAGTCTCATAATAACATCTCAAATAAACTATTTAAAAATGCCCTCCTGCACTAACTTTATAACTTGTATCTGGGCAAGCATTGACCTTAATATAAGAGGTAAAATATTATGACAAACTGATGATTTAACCCTCCATGCTGATTTCTTACTTTTGTCCATAAATATGACATCATTCATAGCTCCCTTTGAAACTATTTTCTTGGTAAAGAATTCAATGTCCGGTGGTAAAGAATTTAATGTCCGGAGTGGTATGCCAAACTGCAGGGGAGAAAAACAGCTGATGGGCAATAGCATCCCATGTAAAGGAAATTTTGATAGATTTAAGATTTTGACTTCATATTTCATGTCAGTTAGTGAGGCAATTTTTTTTGCATTTTCTCTTGAAAAACAAAATCCCAATTCAAGCATCAGATGTCATGGAATGTAAAGCAAAAATTCAATGCTTATTCTAATTTAAAAATTGGTATTATCTTTTAATAAATATACACAGTGTAAAATGTATAAATATTTCTATTTATAATGTTTATATAGATGTATGATTTTATTTTTCAGGCAGATAAAATGTTTAGACTCTTTTTCTTCTTTTTACAGGCATGATTGTTCCTGACAGAGAGCTGTAGATCATTTAATAGACACAGCAAACACTCTCCACTATATTGAGCTTGACCTCTTTGCCCTCATTTATAGACTCTTCGATAAACACCATTAATGGCACTAGTAATTTGCCATAATGTGAACAATTGTGTTGCCCGGAATAAAGATTCAGACAGAAAAAAATGCTTTTCAATTTTACTTATTCCTGTAACCTATATTGAACATATTTTTTAAGATCTTAATTTAAAATGTCAAATTAAAGCATTCATTCAACATTGGCTGTGTACTGTATATAGTATTAATTGCAACTTGCCTGTAAATCCAATATAACTATTCATATACGGAAGAAAGGTTTCCATGTTACCATAGGGTGGGGGTTACACAAACACACATATACATTATGATCTTTCTAAAAAAAAAGCATGGTCAATAAAAAAATATTCACTGGGAGATTTGATCATTTTGATGACCACCCAAAATTTCTGTAACTATAATCAAAATAATCAGTGTGACTCACGAAAAAAATTTAGGGCTCAATAACAAAAATAAACACAAGTCAGGACAAGAAAAAGCACAATCTGCCGTATTTTGTTTTTTTGTTTTGGTATTTTACCGTAAAAGTCGAATTTAATTTTGAGGAGTAGATTTTAGACAATAAACTGAAAATTCATATTTTTATCAAGTAAAAATTCATGTTGACCTATTTTCTTGTAAGTTTCTCTCTTGCCATTTCCCTATGTATTTTAATTTCAATACTGTATTACTAAATCATTTTTTTTAAATCTTACAAAAAAATTAAATTTACAAAATAAAAATACCAATTCCACTCTAATGGTCACATTTATATCTTAAAATGATAAACATTTTATTTTCATTATCCCGATCAGAAATGCTGTAGACACTGCTAAGCTAATGGTACACAGAGTGTTTTGGCCATTGTTGCCATCAGCAACATTTAAAACACTCCTGTAGGCATGTTACCACTTGCAACATTAATCATTGTGGAAAACAGGTTGTGCTAAATTGCCGAAGCGAGCATCTATGAGATCAATAATAAATGCAAAGATTACATGTATTTATAAGGACAGGTACAGACAAATCACACTGTTGGCTGGTATATAAATACTGATAACACTGTAATTAAAGACAGTCGAGATTCTTTAAACGAAAGGAAAATTGGCCTGGACCATTATAATTGTATTTCCGTAGATAACTGGCTGATGTATTGATTAGAGTGGTGGTAAATGGAACATTTTCTTATTGGACCGGTGTTGTTAGTAGACTTCCTCAGGGGTCTGTCCTTGGTCCTTTGCTTTTTAACATAATTTTTGACCTTGACATGTAAAATAATCTTTGCTGATGATACTAACTTGTGCAGAACAATAAGTTCCATGCAGGATGCTGCCACTTTTTCGAGCAATTTAACCAAATTGGAAAACCGGGCAGCAAATTGGAAAATGAGGTTCAATGTTGATAAACATTGAAAGGTTATGCACTATGGCAAAAATAATATAAATGCAAGTTATACACTAAATGGCAGTGTGTATGGGGTATCCTTAACTGAGAAGGATATATATATATATATATATATATATATATATATATATATATATATACATAATATATCATTTGGAGGGGTTGAACTTGATAGACGTTTGTATTACTTCAAACCAATATAACTATTTAATCATGTAACTAGATTTGACAAAAAAAAATTCAAAAATTTGAGCATGCTCAACTTTTTAGTTCTTTTATTTATTCACCCAAGACCTGGGAAGTGAATGTGGTCTTTGAAGAATGGCTTGCAGTATAGAAATTATTTCTATTTATTATTTAATAAGCATATAATATGCAAAAATAATTAATCAATATACCAGTTAGAATAGTTAAATTGTGTGCCTCAACTGCACAAAAACTGCATAAAGATTGAACCACTGCCATGCATGGACAACAGCCACAAAGGATATTGGATATGTGCTTGGATATTTGCTATAGTACTTGCATACTTCCTTCAGTAATGGGGATTGCACTCCAAATCTAGAAGGTAAAGGGACTCACTAATAAAAGGACATGATACTCTGGTATAGAAAATATTGGACAGCACTGATAGGGAAATAGTGTGCAGACACATGTATTTACCCCCTCGATTGTTTAGTGATTAAAAGTTTGTCCAGTGAAGGACAATAATTATGTTTTCTTTTCATATAAGACTTATGTCTTATTAATAAGTTACAGGGTCCATGTGCAGGCTAATTCAGACACAGAACACTTTAAAATGTGGCCAGGTATACTAGGACCAATTACATTTAGTGCAGCTTGATGCACCCATCCAGATATTTTATAATTTTAAGTTATCCATAGAAAAGTGGTAAAGACCCATGTCATGCAGAATATATTGCTGCTTAGACATGAGGCACATTGATATTTTTACTGTTATACATGCAAACTGTTCAATCTAACTGCAGAATTCACTGCTTGAACCAACTCTGAGCCAGGAAATTACAAGGAATCTTCATGGAGTTTGAATGGAAATTGGACCAAACTGGACCCAGTTGGTTAAAATTCTTTGGTGCAAATAAAATCTCACCACAATGAAGTTGTGTGCCATAAAAACAAGTTTGCCCTTTGTAGGAAAGTAAGGAGGTGCTGACATTTTATTACACTTGCCTATCCATGCACAAGTAAAGGGACTTCACCATTTTTTGAAATGCAAGTAATTGTTTTTTTCCCAAACTTGTATTCTTCTTCTTCTAATTCTATTCTTCTTCTTGTTCTTGAGAAGAATAGAAGAATGTCTTTTATGAAAAAAATGTCATAAGCTCACATTCAGACTCTAAAATCAGACATTAATATGTGAATGAGTATTTAGTTGTCCTGGAACAGTGACAAAAAATATTAGCAAAATATTAAATTTACAGGTGTAGTTCACCTTCATTTACTGATTTTAGTTCAGTTGGTTTCAGATAGATCACCAGAAATACCTAAAAAGACAGTTTCCAATTACTTTCTATTTTCTATTTGTGATCATTTTTCTAATATTGAAGTGTAAAATTAAATTTTTCATCTTCTAGAGCAGCTCTGGGAGGGAAGGGGGGTCGCCGACTCTTTAGCTGTTTTAAAATGATATATTTAGTTGATACTGAAATCCCAGAGACACAAACATTAAACTTTAAACTTCAGTTTTGGGAAACTGGTAAAAAAAAAGAAAATCAATTGAAAAAAGTCTTTGTTTATGGCAAACTCTCTGAAAACAACTCAACTGAAAAAGTGTTTGGAAGGTGAACAATCCCTTTAAAAAAGGATACTTGCTTTAACATGTGCTGACAATAGAAAAAAACAGCTATAGGATGCCATCAGTTTTCTCCAGATGTGAAAAAATAAGTAGAAGAAAGTAGAAGAAAATGCTTACATCAACAGAGGTATAAGAAATGAATTTACTGTGTCACATGGTACAGTATTCTGCATACTTGGGATAATGTTTAACATGCCTAATAGACAACAAATTACTATATATCCTAGAGGCATACTTTAGGATGTGTCTAGAAATATCAAGGGGTTGCCAGTGGCTTACATTTGCTTATTTAAGCAAAAAAGTAGCTGCTACTGTATCTTTGAAATTGGCTATGAGAAAAATCAACTTTACTTTAGTGCATCCAACCATTCATCATGTAGATTGCGAAAATGTAAGGATGCACATTGATGATTTAGGCAAAGCAATAACACATTTTCACAGTTCAAAGGCTAGGAAGGATTTTTATAAAGCTCCTCATGCCAGCAGGACCAGAAAACATGTTGCCATTACTTTTTACTTGGAGTGTGAATGCTAATATGCAATGAGAATTGTAAATACAATTTTTTAATCCTATTTTTACTCTTAGAGATGCAGAAATTGTCTAAGGAATTTTTCAGAGTATAATAAAAAAAGATAACATCTCATTTATCAGTCCAACTTTTGACATGTGTTTATTTTCCGCTTTTGCTGTTATTCCTTCGTTTAGAAGCTTCATCTTGTTCCATTTCCTATAGGCTTTTTGCTGAATGCTGAGTTCTGGAAGTTAATGTAAATAGGTTCTTATGTTTCATTTGAAGAGGATTTAACACTGATTTTCATTGTTAGTTTTTACCAAATCTCGAATGTATTTATTGGGTATAGTCTTTCTCAAAACTATTATCTCTTTTGCTCCTATATTAAACTTTTCAAGTTTCAAGTTTGATGAATGAGTGAATGTTGTAGCTGTTACATAGTTATTGCACTTGAATTTGTATTGATCACTTCATATGGGTTACACTTTAATGAGCAAGGAGTCTGGACCAAGGAGGAAGCACTCATTACAAAGTCCAAGTTATGTTAACCAAAGGGTAAAAAAGGATCATGGTGGAGATTCAGGCCTATGCCCAGGGTCACACACTGCTGATTTCCCTTCCCAACCCACCTTTAGCCAGACCCCTTTTAACATCACATGTAATGTATTGGTAGCCATCCATGCCCTGGGGGCAGAATCCAAAAGCATAAAAAAAATGTGTTGAATCTTAGCTTTTTTAAATTTTTCATAACAGTTTAGAAAGCCAAATGATTCTATGCTTCAAGCATTCCACCAATATTTGGTTAGGTGATTAAGGTATTTAGGGTTCCTTTAAAAATAATGTAATTTTAGCATATGGGGAGAAGCAAAGAAAATATTACACTGCTATGAACCTGCAACAGAAATCACTTTGGCATGGCTGGTAAATGATAACCATGTGTTTAGTTTATAGTTACAAATCTAGTGCAAGCACTGTTGCAGCAGATTATATTATGTGGGTATACTAATATTCTGGAATTAGTTTAAAATATGTAACCTGCCTGTGTTACTGTTTTTCACAAGCCATACTTTAGTTGACAAGATTTGTTTTTTTAATGCTTGCAAGAATGTAAAAGTTGTTAATTTTATTTTTAAAAATTCTTTGTTAGTTATCCTTTTTCAGATGTCCTTTTCTATTTTTCCTGTTATGTAAACCATTGACTAGTTGGTAAGATTAATCATTGGAAGGAGGTCTTTTACCTTGCATATGCTCAATACAATTTTAGGAAAAAATACTTATCACTTTCACATTGACCATAGTAGTTACCTGAGACATGTTTCTGAAGTGAATTCGAACAAAAGCTAATTCGTTTTACACTTAGCTAAGCACTTTATGGTGCAGTACATAGTGACTACATTGTTAATATAACATTTTCACATGATCACTGGAAGCAGGTCTGCTGCATCTACTGATGTAGCCAGCAGCTTGAAGGGACTGGTAGTAGATTCACTTGTGATTCAGTAGAGTGGGTAAAATAGATGTGCTGGTACCCCAGAATGCAACTCTAGCGAAGTGCAAGTGCCTTTTGACACAACTACCTTTAATGAATATGGGTTGGTGGAAGGAGGGTCATATAGACTTCTCTGTTTAAGGTTGCCATACCATATAAAGGGTGGGAGTAGGGTGCCTGAACTGATTCATCATTTGGTTCTAATTGTATGTGAAAGTGAAACACCATGTAGAATGAGCTTGAAACTTAATTAGGTTGGATATAGGTTACACACAGTTAATTTTTTATGCATGGATGCCTGCAGTGTAATCATACATTACATTGAATTCCTACCTATCCTACTGCAGGTGGCTGAAGGTGGAGTCAAGGGAAGACCCTCAGTAGAGAGGCCACTCCTACATCAACCCTCTTCCTCTAACTCCCTTACTGTAGAAAGAACAGTCTTTTTAAATAATCTGTATAAGTTTTATGGTCAACAAACACACTCACCAAGGTGATATTTAAGTTTATTTAATGTGTAAAAATGTGTTACAGAAGATACATACAAATTATCAGACATTTAGCCAGTCAAATACTCTATTGACAGCCTACCAAAATAATACAAAAATATATGTATGTATCAATATGTTGTATGAAAGTTTTGTGTATGTCTGTATTGCGTGAGAGTCAGTGTGTGTCTGTGTGTGTGTCCAGTGTGAGAGAGAGAGCAAACTTCTCCTTGTCCAAGGATATATTCAAAACCTGTGGGATACACCTCCCCCAGCCTACCCATAAGACATTCCATATGTTTCCTGTAACCTAATCCCTCCAGACTTGAGGAACAAATGGAGTATGGGAACCAGTGTATGAAAGATGTGTGAATGACAAGTCATGAGTGCACAAATGAAACATATTCAAACTTAATCAATACGTGGGTATAACAATTTTTCCAATATCCAATATTTAACACTTACACAATAAAATAAGAAAACCTTATACTTATACCTTGCCGAAGTAAATCACAATCTGTGCAGTTTTCATATCTTTTCAAATAGCCCCACCAAAAAACTCCTAAACATGATACATGCTGGTTCTGCTGGAAAGAGGTACAAGAGTGAACTAAATAATCCAAAATACTAATGCTAACACTTTTTTTTCAAATATTTTTCAAACATATATCCATATCTTTTTCTACTCTAAATGCTAGAACATTTGAGTCACATTATACAAATCTGTACTCAGTCAAGCAAATTACATAAATTTAACTGAAACTGACAGCACAGACTCCAAGTCAAAATGTTCCTGTAAATTGTCATACTTAAAGAAGAGATCCTACAGGGAGAAAAGAGGTAGCCCTGGGTGATAAATAACAAAAAGATCCAAGGAACATGACATTTGCAAAGAAAATGCCAAAGGAAGTTAAACTTTTTGCTTGAGACGATAGCTGATTATGCCCCATTTGTTAAATCAAATTAGATAAGCACAATACTACAGTATCTTGAGAAAAGCAATAAACTAGTGGTATAGGATTTTAGCAGATTTTATTCTCTTCAGAATAAAAGGGGAGGGTGTCAAATGAACAGAAACATCCAAGGTGTAAAAATGATACTTTGGGCTTCTGTACAATATCCTTTCTACAGTTCAGTTTAATTATTACAAATTCTTAGACTGATAATTATTACTTAGTTGTTTTGTCCTTTACAGAGAATTCTGCTTTTCTAAACCCTTCATAATGGATAAGCTAAAATACTTTGGATTCAGAATACTAAGGAGGAGAAAAGTATCATAGGAAGATTATAGGCACATATAGATGATTGGATGAAACACAGTCCTTCTTCCTTATAGTGCCTTACTGACACAGACGCATCCAAGTGCTGAATGTAGATGGAACACATCATATGGCTGTGTCAGTAGGGCACTATAAGGAAGAAAGGACTGTGTTTCATCCATTCATCATTTTGTTTTGTGCTGCCCTGCAGTGGAATGCAGGGAGAATGACCTCAAGGCAACACAAAGTGAAGTGCCCATCTGTATGAGCCCTTGCTACCTGAGTCTCCAAGTTGGCAGGTCCAGGATCCAGCAGGGGATATCCAAGTGAGAGTTTCCTTGGCTGTATGTTTGGAATTATCTTGCTGAAATGTCCACTCTCTTTTCATCTACAGCATCCTGGAAGATGGCAGCAGATATTTATCAAGAATGTCCCAGTACATTTCTCAATTCATCTTTTGTTTAATTATATGAAGTCTGCCAGTACCATTTGCTGAAAAACAGTCTCACACCAAGATGTTTCGAACTCCAAACTTCACTGTTGGTATGGTGTTTTTGGGGTGATGTGCAGTGCCAGTTCCCTTTCAACCATGGTGTATGCAATGACATCCAAACAGTTCAGTTTTCGTCTCATATAATCAGACTATATTCTCCCAGAATTTCATTAGCTTGTTCAAATGTTGTGCTGCAAAATTTAAACAAACTTCAACATGCAGAGTAGTGATGGGCGAATCTATTCGCCAGGTGCGAATTCGCAGGAATAAATTCGCGAAACGGCCGTGAAAATTCGCTGGCATAAAAAAATGGATGCCGGCGTCCATTTTTTGGACGCTGGCGCATTTTCGCCGGCGAATGTGCGGCAGCGTAAAGAAACGGACGCCGACATCAAAAACGGACGTTTTGTGAATTTTTTGCCATTTCGCGGGACATTCGTGAATTTTTCTGCGAAATTAATCGGTTAATTCGCCCATCACTAATGCAGAGGTTGGTTGAGTGCATTACTTACTGTATCTTATGTATCTTTCTTACTGGTTAGAAGTTCATGTCCTCCCATAACTCACTCTATTTTTATATGAATAACTGAAGAATTAGTTAATTAAGATGACAAGGTGAGAACTTTTTACATTTTTATTTGTAAACCAAGACTGTATAGGCTTTAAGCTCACACTAATGTTTGCTTAGTATCCTGAGGCCCTCTCAGGTTTCCATAAACCTGAATTAGCAGCTTACACTTAAAATTATATGCCTTATAATAATGCATTTTTCCTTCTAAGCACAAACGCATAATCAGAACTCTACAAACTGTATTTTGCCTCATAAAGCGGTCAACATAAAAAGGGACAAATAATGACAAAAGCATAAAGTAAATGCACATGATGGGGACTAAAATGTTCTTGTGAATAAATCATAAGAACTCAAATAAAGCACAAGTCAGATGAATCCAATAAATCAAGATATACAATGCAATCTACATTTGGACAAGTTAACCTTGAAAATATTTATCAAGCAGATACACAAGCCAATCCTTGATGTAATTTTAAGGCCTTATTTGTTTCCTGAAAAAGGATTGCTGAACAAACTAAGCCCCATAAAGAGACCTGTGTATATAGTGGATATAGTACCCCCTATTGTACAATATAAGGAAATTATAAGTTTCCATAGACTTACATGACCATATAAAACCACTCGGCTGAACGCCAAGTGCTTTTATACAGGTCATGGAACTTTGTAGTGGGTACTTTATTTATAATAATAAACATTTCTTTTAGTGAGTCATGTGACAAAAATTACATCACTAAGCTCCGTTTATAACTGATGACATCACTTAGGATATAATAATGGTTTTTATGTATTATATATTTATAAATGATATCATGAAAGCAAAGGAATACCCCCTTTACCACTTGTATATTATATATAACCCATATAAAAAGCTGATGGCGCTCCAGCTAAAAGTAATGGTGTTTTATTGCAACAGACTGTAACCACATCTAATATGTTTCGGGAATCACTCCCTCAATCTTAGGCTTACATTATTGGAATTACAATTTAAAATAGGCTGTACAATAGTGACTTCTATTGAACAACACATGAATAGTATGGCAGCGCAGCCTATGTGCATATATGTATTGTTCTCCTCTTTTGAAATATAGCAATGTTGGTCTAAGCATTTAGCATATTAATATACTGTACATTACATACAAATATATTAGGGTAAAAAATAAGCACCTTTGAAAAACACAAATAAACAAGCATAGTAATAACATATATAGACTTGGGGGTTATTTACTAACACTCAACCTTTTCTCACTTTATTAAAAAAAAATGCAACCAAACCCAAAATCCCTTAATTTAGCAAAAAATCTTTGAGACTTTTTCTAATTGTCTCTCCAAACACAACTCAAAACTTGAATTTGTCAGATTGAATGAATTGAAAACCAGTACAAACAGCCCGAAAATATTGAGAATCTTGAAGGTAAAAAACATGTTCCAATTGGTAAAGGGATCATCTGCCATTGAATTCTACATGATTTCAACAGGTTTTAGCTGGAATATTTTTGGATTCAGATTTTTAGGAATTTCAGAGCATCTTGAAAAATGTACATTTTTTTTCCTCTAAAAATAAATAATACAATTTTAGGGCAACAATTCGATAAAGTAGAGTTTTTGGACTGCCAGTTAGAAAAAGTATCGCAATTTGAATCGACTTTTTGTCACGCCAATTTTTCCGAGAAGTTTTATTGGTAAATTAAAGGCATTCAGGTTTGGGAGTTTGGTCAAATTATTTTTAATAACGTGAGAAATTCTAGTTTTAGGAAATGTACTGGCCTAATTTGTAGAGAAAATTAATATATTAAGGTACAGTGGCCTTTAAGTCAAATATTATATTAAAGTTTAGTATTCTATAGAAATGTTTTCCTAATAATGATAAAGTTGTGAAACTTTAAACTACAGTATTTTATTTTATTGCCAAGTGAACTAAGCCATTTATGTCCTGTATGGTCAGTTGTAGATTCAATAAAAATAGGCAATTATTTTGGTAATGAAACTCACAGCAGTGACATTTCTATTGTTCATATTTCTATCCATTTCTTGAACTTGTTGTCATTAGTTAAAACCTTTGTCTTACTAAAACTTGGCGACTGCTGCCTAATTTTCTAGAAATACAGTAAGTGAGGGTTGTTTGTTTGAAGAATGTTTTTCCAAACTGCACAAATGCCTGGTAATCTAGAACTAAATATGAGCCATACATATTTGTTGCTTATAGCATCGTGGTCCTGTACTACTGTATATTATCAGGGGAAAAATTAAGAAAAGTGTCTTGTCACTAGTAGCTTTGTATTTATTATGTATAGGTAAGAGACCTGTTATCCAGAATGCATGGGACCTGGAGCACCTTGGTTGCATTGTACACAACTTTTAATTCTGTATTGTTCAGTCAATGTTGGGATGAATAATTACATACTGTAGTTAAATTGAGTTGAAAAAAGACCAAAGTTCATAAAGTTCAACTCCTCCAATCAGGGATTGGCAAATTTTTTGGCCTTGTTTCGCCGCGGAATTGATGCCCATAGACTTGTATGGCGTCATGCGAAGAAAAAAAAACCTGCGTCAAAAACAAATTCTTTTTAACGCCCATAGACTTTAATGGGCGTCGGTGTCATTTTGCCGGCGGGGAATTTTCAGCGAAATATAACGGGTCAAATTCGCCCATCCCTACCTCCAATACATTTCAGTATCACTATAGCCTTGGTGCATGGTGGCAGTTTGAAACAAGTACCAAAATGCCTAACATACTACCCAACTTAACTCTTTTTCATTAGGTTATTTGTGTAACTTTTTAAAGTCATTGTGTTAATATATATTTAGTTGATGGCACACGGGGAGAGTTATAAAATATGCCTGAGAAAAATGCCTGAAATCTCCCCTGTCATCTTCCAGCCTGACAGCGCTGACACCCAATAAGCCATCCGTCTTAATGTTTAATGTCTTAACATTTTAAAATGGTCCATTTATTCTGTTTACATCTGTAATTTTAAATTAACATTTTACCAAAAAAAAGATAGAAACAAACGAATCAACAAATATGTAAATAACGTGGAGACTTGGGATTTATTAAATATATTTTTATTTATAATAAATGAAGCAACACATTGCATTGATTTTATTGTATTAAAATGATTTGCTGCTATTTTGTTTACGTAAATAGTATCTCTATTTTCTAAACTTTTCTCTTTTTACTTATAGTAAATAATGTTTTGGATGAAGGGTCTGGATTCATGGCTGGGCTGGGAGCACGTCCACTGAATATGTTAGTGTTACACAGGCCAATGCTTGGATATGTTTATTTTCTATCTCTAACTCAAAGTAATCCCATGTGCCTAGCAAGATCATTTATTTTTATTGCTAGCTTACCAGTTTATCAGGTGCAGCGTAATTAGAGAATTTTGGCAAAGAGAGTGATTTTCAGTGGGAGCTGGGCATGTTACAATGGACAAGTACACCGAAAGGTCAAAGTAAAATCTGCCAAAAAAAAAGGTTTAGGATCAGGAGGTACTTCCAAAACCTTTGGTTCAATGATCAATAAAAGCTATAATACAGCAAACTCTGCTGCCATGGGTTCCAATATCAGAGACAATTATAGCCATGCAGGTGCTGTACTTTAAATGCAAGATGATTTTTGTAGCTGTGATCATTGGCAATGCTTCCATCTTGAGCATGGTTAACCTTCTGCATAGACTCATTTAGATCTTTTCCAAGCAATAAAACTAATTTAAATTATACACACAAACTCATAATTATATAAACAAGGATATGCATATAATTATCTTCCCAAGATTCTTTCAGATGAAAGAATAAAAAACAATTTGCATATTTAGGATCCATTTTTTTTGCAGTGAAAATTACTTTTAGACAAAAAGCAGTTTTCAGGTTTCATTTTTATAACTTGTACCAAGATTGTGTACTGTGTTTCAGGGTTCCCAGATTAGGGTATCGAATCCCATCTGATCCACAGAGCAAAAGCACTTAGAATACTAAACCGTTTCATAAGTAGCACAAATATTTCAAGCTAAAGATCATCTGATGTATTTTCTAAAATGAAAGGTAGTAATGTTGTTATAACTATAAAGAATAGTCTAAATATTTTACCTTTTCAACAAGATCCTTGTTCATATAGTGTACCCTCCTACAAAATAGGTTTGTTAGCAATTTTTAGTCAAAGCTACTAATTTCTACAGAATTGTTCAAGAGTTATTTAATTGGGGGGGGGCACCTCCAGCAGAAATATAATCTCAAACTTTACTCAATTATGCACTGTGTTGGACTGGAATACCAGGGCCCCCCCAGAAAATCTGTGGTCTATGGTTAATGAATGCCTAACAAATTAGCATTGCCCATTTCACTTGTCCTTAAAAGGATGCAAAAGCATTCCCTTAGAGTGACTCTTTTGTTCCCCCGACCTCTTCCACTCCAAACTAGGCAACTCAAAAAGGAGCAGTATACCCCCTTGCTCAACATGCATTTAATATATAGGGCATTGGCTAAACATACTTTTTGACAATTATTTAAACAAAATAATTGTTATTCCATGTTCCAGAGCATGTTTTCAAGTAACTAAAACTTTTCAAATTCATTTAAAAGTCAATGGCAGATGTCCCCCGTTTGAAGATGTTTTAACCCCCTGAAATTTTTGGGTTTGACACTGGTTTTTCTGCAAAAGCTTGAATTTTTCATGGTTTTTGGGCCCCAAACGTGAAAAAAATTAGGGTTCTCTCGTGACAATTCAAAAAACTCGTGTTTTTTCTCGATTTAATTTTTCCCCCCAAGTTTTTAATGGATAAATAATGGCAAATCGTGGATTCTGGTTTGGTCAGACTTTTTTTATTTAAAAAATAAAAAAAAATTGGATTTTGATAAATAACTCAAGTTTAGGGTTCTCAAACCTCTCAGCTAAGGTGATTTTTGCCATGTGGAGTGGCTATACATAGAATCTCCTAATGAACCAAAATTTAAAATTAAGTATGCTGTTCCATTTCATAAGATTTCAAAACTGAGCTTCTTCGAGTTAACCAGAGGTGACAATGACTGCTTATAGAAGGCCAATACCATTAACTGATTCCATCATATAAGCGTGGGAAGAAAAATACATATATAAACAAATACACAAATATTCATTAAACTCTTAATTGATTGACAATTGTTTTAACCATAAGGAATATCTAGTTTGGTTATGTTTTGAGCTGAGTAGGGCAAAGAAAAAAACAAATAATTAGATAACCATTGTACAATCCCCTCCATTTCCACTTCCACTAGCAGGAGTTCATTATGCAGGGTGTTATCAAAAATGGGGTAGCTTCAGTTCTTCTCTTGTTTCACTTAAGTTACTAAACCTTGTTGTAATGCCAAGCCCTCTACTCGCTACCCATAATATTCTCTCTCTTGGTGGTCAGATTTTGGCAGGTGTACATAAGCACAAAGCAACATTGTGTTCGGTGCCTACTTGGAACAAGCTTGAAATGATCTTGGAATCAGCTTGTAATGATAGGTATGAGACTAGGTGGGTCTAAGCTGCTGTTGATCAATGTAGCTACTAAATAACCCAGTAACTATGGGGCCTACATTACCGATCAACTCCTGGAACACTACAGCTTTATAGTCAGTGTGGTCGGTCAACTCTGTCTGGCTGATTGGAATTAGTACTTTAACTATGAAAACATTACCTTGATCAAGTATATTTTTTTTGTACAAACAAACTACAGCAGAAACATTGCATCATAGGGTAATGGGAAAAAAGGATTTGTGTATCAGTAAATAGAATTCCTAGTGGATAACTGTCATAAATCAGTTGTACGATTCCAGCTTCCCTGCTGCCACTGGCTGCTGCAAGCACGCAAGGGTGGTGTAGTCAGCTAAGAAGCTTCTGGCTGCCTAAGTAATGGGGACTGGTGTTTTTTATTTTTGCCTGGGGGGCCAGCATCCTAGAATTATACCACCAGCTAGTCCGTTTATAGATTTACATAGACACCATTACTTACCATGAAACTAAACACAAACCATTTCATTCAGCATGAAAACATATTTGAATGATGTACAACTAACAAAGCAAACCTATTATGCTGGATATTTTAAAGGTTTTATTCCATATTTTATATCTGTCCTCACCTCATCCTGCACCTTAAATTCACCCACTAAAACATGTGCTGTGCTATCAGATGTTCAATGAAAAACAGTATACACTGCTTTCAAACAGAGTCCTTTGGAGAACAAAATGCAGCCAAGGAACTATAGGAGCATGATTAATTAGCTTAGAAAAGGTGATTGCCAAGAGAGAGGTGTGACAAAAGCTCTGGCATTCTACATTGTGAAAGGAATGGCTTACTTTACTAAGAACTGCATTGTGTGAGGTATGGGTCATAGGAATACTAGGGTGATCTGTGACTGAGCACATAATAAACAAACAGCAAGTATAACCTGTGTATATATTTCCAATAACTTTAGAACACTGACAGGAATGCATAGATGTATAACTTAGTCCATCAAATTAATGGAACCAGTCACTATTCAAGCAGAACCCCTGGATGAGGTTACCCCTCAACAATAGCTGCACCCACTGAAGTGAGCCCAAGACTGCAGATAACAAGGCTCCCAATTATCCCTACAATTATTTACAGTAAGTTGCTTAAAGGAAAATTATACCCCCAAAATTAACACTTAAGCAACAGATTAGTTTATATCATTTTAAGTGGCATTTTAAAGAATCTTACCAAACTGGTCTATATTTTTCAGTAAATCTTGCCTTTTTACATCTCTTGCCTTGAAGCACCATTTTGTGATGGTCTGTGTGCTGCCTCAGAGATCACCTGACCAGAAATACTACAACTCTAACTGTAACAGGAAGAAGTGCTGAAGCAAATGACAGAACTCTGTCTGTTAATTGGCTCATGTGACCTAACATGTATGGTTTGTTGGTATGTTTGTGTGCAGAGTGAATCGTACAATCCCGGGGGGCGGCCCTTATTTTTCAAAATTTTAATTTTCTATTTATGATTACCAAATGGCACATACTACCAGAAAAGTATATTATTATAAAAATTGTTTATTTACATGAAGCAGGGTTTTACATATGAGCTGTTTTATGCAATATCTTTTTATCGAGACCTAGATTTTTTGGGGGGTATAGTTTCCTTTAAAGGGAATCTGTGATCTAATATTCCAAAATCACCATTAGCTTTTTTTTGTCAAAAGACAGTTATATTTTACACTGTTAGTTTTACAACTCTATCATTGAGCCTTGAATAGGACTCCCTGGAAGTTTTTACTAAAAGGGGATATCCAGAGGTTGATAGACTTTGGATATTTGCCATGGCCAGAAAGCATAACACGCTGGCCACAGAGGTGAAAAATAGTAAGGCTAGTAAGCATGGGCAGCCATTGGTCCTCAATGATCTTTTGTGGAGGGATGATAGGAGAAATATTTAAAAAATCTTTTTCCCATTGCATTCCAAGAATATTCCCACTCCGATCCTACCAAAATAAAAAATCCATTAATGAGAAATATTTTATTTCATTGACAGAAAGCACTTGTATGATCAGGCATCAAGTGTAAACAAGGAAGAAACCCAGTGGCACAGAGGGTCTCTAAAAATCTGGTAATAGACAAAAGATGAAAAATAAGACAATGTTAGAGTTAATGAAAGGAGATCTGATGGGGTTATGACCTTTGAAGTGTGAAAGCAATTGAAAGTACATTTAGAATCAGTGGATTTTTGGTCTCAATGTGTATAGCGAGAAAATCCAAATAATTGGATTCTAAAAAATAAAAAATAAATTGCTCTGTATATTGCTTACAATGTTGAAGGGTGCTTAATCAGCAGCAATGGGCTGGTACCATATTATTCTAGTCTATGGCAGGAGAAGCAATTGATACCTGCCGATTGATGTAGTTATGGAAACCCAAAGTTCCTGACTTTTGAAAATGTTAAAGGGATACTGTCATGGGAAAAAAATTTTTTTTCAAAATGAATCAGTTAATAGTGCTACTCCAGCAGAATTCTGCACTGAAATCCATTTCTCAAAAGAGCAAACAGATTTTTTTATATTCAATTTTGAAATCTGACATGGGGCTAGACATTTTGTCAATTTCCCAGCTGCCCCTGGTCATGTGACTTGTGCCTGCACTTCAGGAGAGAAATGGTTTTTGGCAGGCTGCTGTTTTTCCTTCTCAATGTAACTGAATGTGTCCCAGTGGGACATGGGTTTTTACTATTGAGTGTTGTTCTTAGATCTACCAGGCAGCTGTTATCTTGTGTTAGGGAGCTGCTATCTGGTTACCTTCCCATTGTTCTGTTATTAGGCTGCTGGGGGGGGGAAAGGGAGGGGGTGATATCACTCCAACTTGCAGTACAGCAGTAAAGAGTGATTGAAGTTTATCAGAGCACAAGTCACATGACTTGGGGCAGCTGGGAAATTGACAATATGTCTAGCCCCATGTCAGATTTCAAAATTGAATATGAAAAAATCTGTTTGCTCTTTTGAGAAATGGATTTCAGTGCAGAATTCTGCTGGAGCAGCACTATTAACTGATTCATTTTGAAAAAAAATTTTTTTCCCATGACAGTATCCCTTTAATGTCCCTAAATATAATACTCTGTAAAAATGCCTTCTGAAAATAGATCATATATCTGCATGAAACTTCTCTCCTTATTTAAAGGAGAAGGAAGGGTGTATAAGTTCTTACTGTGTAATGCAGTTGAATACTTTTTTTCTACACAACAATATGGACTAATTTGTATAGATCAGTAGTGCAAAAGCAAGATAAATCCATTTTAGTTCCAGGCTGTTATATTATGAAAGGAAAAAATAAGATGTGGAGTTGGGGGTGAATACTAATGCAAGACATACAGTATTTTGGATGCAGTTGCTCCACCAATCAAGATACAGCCTAAGATAAAGACTGCTTGCTTTCATAGGGATTTCATCACATCTTCTTGGACAGAAGCAAACAATGAATTAGGGTAAAATCTCAAATAAACCATTTTGTTTTGCAACACTCAAATTGTCTTCATAAATTTACAATAAGGTTTGCCATTATTTGTTAAAGTGGACCCGTCACCCAGACATGAAAATCTGTATAATAAAAGTCCTTTCTAAATTAAACATGAAATCCAATTTCTTTTTTTTAATAAAGCATTCATAGCTGTTGTAAACTCATTTAAAAATATCAGCTGTCAATCAAATATTGCCTGCCCCGCCTCTATGCCTAGGCATAGAGGCGGGGCAAGCAATTACTTTCACTTTCCGTTCAGCACTTCCTAGATGTCACCGCTCTCCCCACATTCCCCCAGCTCTCTTAACGATTTAATTGTGTAACCAGGGCATGGTGATGGGCATTGGGTCCCTGTCCCCTGGTGCACAAACAAGATTCTGAGATTATGTAAGGATTGCCTTAATAACAGTGTCCACAAAATGGCTCCTTCCTGGTTGCTATAATTTTGAATTCCCAGACTGATGGAAACAATATTCAAATAATTTACACAGTGTAATTAAAGTTCATTTTGCTTGACTAACATTATAAAATAGGATCTGGAATAATTTTGTTTGGGTGACGGGTCCACTTTAACTAATTTTAATGGGATCAAATTTAGTGAAATGAATACATTTTATTAAAAGACACATGTTTTGTTCAATGAAAGTCTCATGACTAGTCATATGAGAAAAATATGAAGCTGGCAAGATACCTTGTTTGTCAAAACTGTCTGTTAAAAATATTTTTCTGAAATATAAATAAATATTGTCTTAAATATATTACATTTTTAAAAGCATTCTCTTATCTTTCTCTCTCCATGGGGGAAAATTACTCTCCAATGCTTCTGTGCCAAAGGCATCGGTTTGTTTACACTAAAGTTGTTTGAAGTGGCATTCTTCCATGCACAGGACTTGATACTAGTCAGAATGTAACTGGAGGAGACTCTGTGATGACTCTTGACAATAAAAGATTTGTATTTTAAAACAGCTTGAGCAAGTCAATGCTTCTGAACCTTTCTCACTTTTAGACACGCATTAAAATTTGTGGATTAAAAAAAAGAAAGAAAATGTTAGAATGTAAAACCAGACTTCCTCGCTGATATGGGATATTTCTAAATAATAATTTATTGTCCTGGAATCATGCCCCTTTGTGGGTCTACTCTCATAGTTTAAATCTTCCAACCCCTTTACCATTTTAGTTTAACATCTCTGCATTCTCTTCAGTCTATTAATATCCTTCTTAAGAACTGGAGACCAAAACTGCACTACATACTCCAGGTGAGTCCTTACCAGAGACCGATAAAGCAAACTTATGTTTACATCCCTTGAGTTAATGCCCTTTTTTATGAAAACCAGTACTTTATTTGCTGTAGTAGCCAAAGAATGGCAATTTGTTATCTACAAACATTAAAGTGCATAACTTTGCATTTATTAACACTAGGATTGCCACCTGATCAAAGGGGGTACAGCTGATAGCATTGTGGTGGGGCAGTGATGCTGTGGGTGGTCATGATGGTGTCAAGGATGGGCACAATGATGTTGGGTGGGGTTATGATTTCAGGATTATGGCATCAGTTAAATGCAACTGGCTGTATTTCTGTCCAGTTTTTGCAATATTTTGAACTGGACAGGACATTTTTAACCAGACATTCCTTTGAACCCAATGCTTTGATTAAATATGTAATCTTTTATACAGAAACCAGTTATCCAGCTGGTGAATTTGTGTCCCTGGAGGGGAGAGTAAAAGGGGCTTAGTGAGAAGCCTGAATATTCCAAAGTAGTGATGTGCAGGTCGGGATTTCCCCAACCCACACCCGACCCTAACCCACCCTTAGCCCACGCCTGCCCGCATCCGACTTCTGGGCTCCCTTTATAGACCTGCGCTGACCCACCCCACCAATGATATCACAAAAGGGGCAGGGCAAGCAGATGCAGCGTCTATAAAAGAAGAACCCGGAAGTCGGAAGCCAACATTTGACAGTGGTGGGATGGGAGAGCAGGAGAAGAGCTCAGCCCGCACCCACACGCCACCCACGAAGAAGAGTGCAAGGTTGGCCCGAACCTGCCTGACCCGGGTCCCGGGGGTATCGGGCCGGCCTACACATCACTATTCCAGAGTGTGGAAACCAACCTGTATGGTGAGAACCCCAGTGTGGGGAAAAGTTTGAATGTGTGCTGTTAAAACGCTAATGAACTGTGTTCCAGTGACTTTGTGTTGGGAAAAAGTCTTGTGAATAAACCTGTGTTTTTTTTTTTTTTTACTTTTTATTAACTTGGTCCATAAAAAAATATGCTTAAATTATTTTCTCAGGGTGAAAGCTCTAAAATCATCTTGCATTCTGTGCACCTTTGTTATTTATTAGACTGTTTCAGCAACAGCAAGGATATTAAAAAAAGGATATTAAAAAAATTACAATAAGAAAAAAAAGTAAAAAAGCTCCCAACCTTTAAAAACAGATCACATCACATGATTTTCATACTTCTCAGAAGGATCAGAGGTTGACCTTTGACAGTAGACTCTGTTGTAGTGAAGCCTGGTTTCATGTTGTAACCCTGATCAATGCACTTTAAGATAATTTGCCACAGAAGCCAGATATAAAAATGTAAGCCCTTTAAGCAGCTCCTTTAAATGTATAAATCATTTTGTATTCAAAAATAAAATAAAGCTACAGAAAAAGAAAAAAAAGAACTGTGACCTGGAGTTTTGAAGATAACTGATCTATTCGTAATTTGGATCTTCATACCTTACATCTACTAGAAAATCATGTAGATATTAAATAAACCCAATACACTGTTTTTACTTCCAATAAGGATTAATTATACCTTAGTTTGGCTCAAGCACAGGGTACTGTTATATTATTACAGGGAAAAAGAAAAATAGTTTTTAAAAATATGGATTATTTGGTTACATTGGAGTAATTCAGCGCTTTCTGGAAAACGGGTTTCTGGATAACAGATTTCATACCTGTACTTACATATGACATTAGTGATGGGCGAATTTGGGGCGTTTCGCTTTGCCGGAATATTGACGAATTTCCTGCGAAATTTGCAAAACAGTGAAAAATTTGCAAAACGGCGCCAGTGTCTCGTTTTTGATGCCGGTGTCCTTTTCGCCGTTTTTCGTATTTCGCAGGAAATTTGTGAATATTTTGGCGAAGCGAAACGCCCCAAATTCGCCCATCACTAATTATGTCAAATGTAAGTACAGGCCAGCGCAAATTTGCGGCGGTTTTGCGAATTTCTTCGCCGGTGGTGAATTGCGGGAATTGGCCGTGAATTTGCGCCTGGTGAATAAATTTGACCATCACTAGACATAATCCAAAAATTTAGTGGTTTTTGGGCACATAATCTGTACGATCCAATTTTTCATTGATTTTTTATCAATGTATTGATAAATAAGTGGAAAAAAATCTGTGTGGATTTAGTCAGACTTTTTACTGCAAATTATCAGTATTTTTCAGATTTGGATTTAGGGGCTGATTCACTAAGGGTCGAATATCAAGGGTTAATTAACCCTCGATATGCGACTGGGAATTGAAAACCTTCGACTTTGAATTTCGAAGGATTTAAATCCAACGATCAAAGGAATATCCTTAGATCAAAAAAAGTTAGGCAAGCCTATGGGGACCTTCCCCATAGGCTAACATTGACTTCAGTAGCTTTTAGATGGCGAACTAGGGGGTCGAAGTTTTTTTTAAAGAGACAGTACTTCGACTATCGAATGGTCGAATAGTCGAACGATTTTTACTTCGAATCCTTCGATTCGAAGTCGTAGTCGAAGGTCGAAGTAGCCCATTCGATGGTCGAAGTAGCCCAAAAAAACTTTGAAATTCGAAGTTTTTTTACTTCGAATCCTTCACTCGAAGTTAGTGAATCGGCCCCCAAGTGTAAGGTTATGCACATGGGACTTACAGTATGCAGGTTGTTTATACAGTTAATGGGATAAGCCAGGTGAATGCTATATAGAAAGGGAGTACTTGTGGTAACACACAATGCCAGTGAGCAAAAGCAGCAGACATTGTTTTATATATTGAAAGAAAGAAAATTGCTGACAAAGGGCATATTAGATCTTGCCAGGTTTGATATTTTGCACAAGGATTTTTGTCCTGACTTTATCTAAAAGTAGAAAGTTCACCCAAATGTATAAGTGAGCTAAAAATATGTGAAATCCTCTCCATGAGTCAGTTGTTCTGAAATATACATAAGACAGTTTACTAAGCTCGAGTGAAGAATTCGAATGAAAAAAAATTGAATTTCGAAGTATTTTTTTGGGTACTTCGACCATCGAATGGGTCAAATTAGATCGAAAAAATTATTTGACTTCATACTTCACCACTTTAAACCTACCGAGCTGCAATGTTAGCCTGAGTGGACATCCCCCAGCACTTTTCTAAGCTTTTTTTGATCGAATAAAAATCCTTCGATCGATTGCTTAAAATAGTTCGAAACCTTCTATCCGAACGATTTTATCGTTCAATCGAAGCATTTGTGATAAATATTTCGAATTCGATATTCGAATTCGAAGGATTTTACTTTGAGGGTCGAATTTGAGGGTTTATTAACCCTCAAAATTCAACCCTTGATAAATCTGCCCCTAGGTGTTCTGCGTGTTTTTACAATAATGCTTGCCTTAGTTCAGTTTTATTTTGCTGTTGTTTTGCACTGAGGCTTTCTTTGACTTTTTTCTTCTGTCTTTTGCTTACTCTTGTGTTGTGTTATTGTAATGATTTCAATATTTCACTCAGAGTAATGAATATAATATGTTTAGATAAGTTTAACATTTATAAAGCAATTTTTACTTAAAAATAACCACAAGCTTATTAAATTGTCACAGTATATTCTTTATATATCTCCACCTGCAAGGCTTGCGGACTGGTTATGGGTTCCTGTTCTAATTTACACCTTCAAACTTTGTTTACAATTTAAACTTGACAAGGAAAAACAGTGTTTATTGATAACAGCAAAATGCTCCATACACTCAGCTGATATTTCTTCTTTTAATTGCCTATTAGTCTATCCAGGATATAAGGAACATTGACAACAAATCAAAGTCTCAGGTTTGGAGACAGAGAGAAAAAAAATCAATCATCTACTGCAATTTGTTAGAACACTCAAACAACAGACCTACGTCTTCAAAGCATGCCCATTTTTATAGTTGATGCTGAAACTCTGTTGTAGCAAAATTAATACATAAAAATAGTATGTACAAAATATCTTGAAACTGAAGGGGTAAAACACATATTCCCAAATAGGATATGAGACTGAATATATCCTCAAAAATCAAAACAAAGAGCAGATTTAAAAAAAAATTCAAGGAAATCTGTCTCATACGCCATACATTCACGCTGGAGACTGAAACACATCCAACCACTTTCTGTTCCATTCAATCTGCCACATCTAAAGTAATTTCAGGTGAATATCACCAATCTGTGCCTCAGACTTAAGCCTCTTTCCACAATGAAAAATATTATATATTTTTTTATATTTTTATTTATAGAATTTTAAAATTTTACAATATGTAAATATGTTGATATACTTGATGGAAGATACAAGTGCAGTTTCTACAGTATTCAGCAGAATGCAATATTTACAAAAAAAATATGTCCTGAAAAAAACGGACGCTAGCGTCAAAAACGGGCGCCGGCATCAAAAAAATGGGCGCCGGCGTCAAAAACGGGTGCCAGCATCAAAAACGAGGCACCGTTTCACAAATTTTTCGCCATTTCGTGAATTTCGCAAATTTTCCGGCCAATCGAACGGCGCAAATTTGCCCATCACTATTAGAGAATGGTGAGGAGGAGGAAACTGAAGTGAAAAAAGGAGGGTGGGCTGGTCAGCACCAAGAAAAAATTTAAATTGTACTTTTCTTAAAAAAGAGAAATAAAATAGAACTACCTTGGTGCAGTGTTATCAAGGTGAACAATCATTAATTCTTTAAGGGGCCCATTTACTAAGGGTAGAAATGAATTCAAGTGAATTTTTGATTTCAAAAACTTTGAAGTAATTTTTGGGTAAGTCCACCATTGAATAGGCCAAAATTCAATTTGAATTGAAAAAACTTTGAATATTCGACCATTTGAAAATCGAAGTACTGTCTCTTTAAAAAACTTCGACACTTTGCCACCTTAAACCTGCCAAATTGCTATGTTAGCCTATGGGGACCTCCTAGAACCTATAGTCAGTATTTGGTTAAATTTTTAGAAGTCAAAGGTTTTTTTTTGAAAATCGTTCGATCGATCGCTTAAATAGTTCGAATCGTTCCATTAGAACAATTTCTGTGTTTGATTGAATGATTTGAATTCGATCAAAAACGGCTAGATTTAATTTAAAAAAAACTTTGACTATCGAATTTCTACAATTCAATGGTCGAATTTCGAAGTTTTACCACTTCGAAATAAGACCCATGGTAAATGTGCCCCTAAAAGTAATTTTTGATCAAATAATATGCAAGGATTCATGTTGGCGTTCCAATCTGACCTCAAAAAAGTAAAAGGATCAAATGTGGCTTTCCAATCTTACTTCAAAAAAAGTACAAGAAAATAGCAATACACACAGAACAGCTAAAAATATCTATTAGAAGACCATATTAACACTGTCTTTTTATTGTCTTCTAGACTTTTCAAAGTGTTTGAATTCTGGTTACTGCTATTATTGAAACATACTGTACGTAATTTTGTCTGTTGGTGATCTGTGATCTGATTATGGTTGAGAGTAGTTGTTTAACATGTTTCCACAATAAAAAAATAATATTTAGAATCTCTGCAGAATCTCGCGAAATATGGAGCAGCTCTTCCCTGTTTCCACAGTTTCTGAAACATACTGGAATCATGTGAATACATTTTGGTTCTATGGGTTTTATGAGTTTGGTCATATAGATGCCATTTTCTAGGCAGAATCCTTAATTGGTCTGGTTGAAAATATTGATTTATTTATTTTCCAAATTAGGGACCAGCTGCTCATTATGCTAGTGTAATAAAGCCTTGTGTGATATTGGGAGATAATCATCTTCTAAAATGTTTTGGTCCTACATAGTATAGTAGTGTTGTTAGTCTTGATAAAATGTGCACTTTGCCTGTAATGTTACTGTGCATTTCTTGTAACGTTTCTCAGTTTCTACACCTTTAACAATTCTTATACCTCTTGCATTAAGCGTGTCCAAAGCATCCTATCATGTAAAGATTTTAGTACCCAGACTTGGAGTGTGCTTCCATTAAAGAGGCTTATGGGAGAATGCATAACTATTCACATATAACTAGCTTCATGTAGTAGGGGGGCTGACTTATCTAGTTGGTCTATAGCAGGAGTGCCCATACTTTACTAATGTGAGATCTACTTTTAGTGATGTTATCCCATTATGATCTACATCCTTAAAAGCATTGTTAGCATTCTGTTCCATGGAAAATATTACTTAAATTGATTTATGAAAATATATATTGCTACATTTAACAAACACTGATTCCTTACGTAACCTTAACATAATAAATATATGAATGAAAGCATGAAACAGGAGGATGATATAGACAAGCTGTTTGTTGACAGTGTTTTGAGATCTACTGATCATCAGATAAAAGTCTACTGGTAGATCCTGATCTACCTTTTGGGCACCCCTGTTCTATGGCATTTTCTAAGTTGGGGCCACCTAACCTTCTTGACATTTGGAGTATTTGGAAAAATGGAATTTGTTTGGCAGTGCTGGTGCAGGCATGTATGTGCCCCCTCCCCCATCCTACCCCTAACTTTCAAAAACTCAAGTTTTTTCCCCTGTAAAAAAGTGGAAGAACATATGTGGATTTTTTCCTAGTTTTCCTATTATTGTTTGTGTTCAAGGAGAATAGTGGTTTATGAACTGTGCTATGGGGGATTTGTTTCTTATCGTTACCAGGGTCGCCCATCCCCCCACTATTGGAGAAATAGTGTCGATTTGCAAGAAAACCATTATATGGCATAGTTCTTACCTTTACTACCTATTAGTCAGGCATAGTGTTAATTAAGCACTTTAGCTTGCAGATTGTATTTAGATATTGTTTATTATTATTTATCAGCTCTTTTTGTCTCACATACACTTGAACATTGTGCGTGCTCCTTATAAAACAACTAAGCAAGATTTGGAGAGTATTTGCTGTTCTAGATGGTGGAATGATTGATACTACAATATTTTTTTTCATATATTTATGCATTCCCTTAGTTAAAGGGACACTGTCATTAATGCATCTATTAATAGTGCTACTCCAGTAGACTTCTGCACTGAAATCCGTTTTTCAAAAGAGCAAATAGATTTTTTTATATTCAAATTTGAAATCTGACACAGGCCTAGACATATTGTCAGTTTCCCAGCTGCCCCAGTCATGTGACTTGTGCTCTGATAAACTTTAGTTACTCTTCACTGCTGTACTGCAAGTTGGAGTGATATCACCCCCCTCCTAGCAGCCTAACAAAAGAACAATGGGAAGGTAACCAGATAACAGCTCCCTAACACAAGATAACAGCTCCCTGATTCAGTTACATTAAGTAGGAGAAATAACAGCCTGCCACAAAGTAGTTCCATCCTAAAGTGTAGGCGCAAGTCAAAATGTCTAGCCCCATGTCAGATTTCAAAATTGAATATAAAAAAATCTGTTTGATCTTTTGCAAAACAGATTTCAGTGCAGAATTCTGCTGGAGTAGCACTATTAACTGATGCATTTTGAAAAAAAAACATGTTTTCCCATGACAGTATCCCTTTAAAGGGGCTGTGAACATAGGTTGAACCTTTAACTGGGACCCTGACCAAAGCATGAACATTCAGATGGGGATTGAATTCAAAAGTTTGCCACCCCTGGCATAGACTGCACAATGTGGGTCAGGTAAATGGTTAAAGGAGTAGCTCTCCAATTTAATCACAGATGAATGCTCCATATGAACATTTATTAAAACAGCTCTAATCATTGGTTGTCAATGTGCCAGATTTTTTGGACAACTATGAACTGTAGTTTACACTGAAATATCAAATATGCATCTGCATTATTATGAATTATGTTAATAACATTATGTACTGCACTTGGATATTAACTGCGTATTAACTGAGTATTTACATAATGTACAAAAGTAACTTCTGTATAAAATAGATATCTATAAGGAGGCAACCCAGTTTGTGTGAAAAAAGTGTTTAATTCCCTTTGAAAATGTGTATTGTTTTCATATTTGCAAGAAGACAAATAGAAAAAAAAGGGCAAGTATCTGCTAAAAATGATTTTAAAGAGCAGAGAGGTGGCAAAAAATGTAACAAGGTGCATTTTGTAAAGCACATAACACAATGGTGACATTTCATTATAAAAAGTACCATTCTGACAGAGGGGCCCCGCAATGAAATATGCAGCTGCTGTATTTGACCTTTACTACTAATCATTCTAAAACAAAACCTTGTACATAGTCTTTCTGTTAAATGGCATGTGACAGATATCCAGTAGGAAGCTTTAAATCAAATGTAATTTCAGGCACCAAACTCAGTTACATGTGTGTAGTCATATAAATGAAACCTATGAATGAATTCATATTCTGCAATGCTGTTCCTGTACATATTGGAGTAGACATAGTAACAAAATATTGGAAGAGACAAGCGGTTGATACGGTGCCCCACAAATGACTGCTTTCTAAATTGCTTTTCTATACACAGGTATATATAATTATAATTAAAGTAAAATAAAGAGGTTTGGCAGTCACAGAGCTAAGCTTTTTAAAGGGCACCTGTTGGGGTAAAAATGTTATCCCCAACCAAAGGTGCGGGCTAATAGAGCCCACATTTCGGTTGGGGGTCGCAGTAGTTTTTTTTTTTTTTTTTTTAAAAATGCCCCCCCGCCAGCGCTACGCTACCCGCACGGGGAGGGAGCTCCCAGTGCAAGCAACCATGTCCGGTCACTCGCATGTGAATAACGTGCAGTTGACATTATGCACATGTGAACGTATTGCTGGCGGGGGGCATTGTTTTTAAAAAACACTGTTATCCCCAACCAGAATGCAGACTCTATTAGCCTGTACCTTTGGTTGGGGATAACATTTTTACCCAACAGATGCCCTTTAAGTACCCTGGGATGAATACCAAGTCCGAGACCTTTGTTTATCTATGCATGTTCTAGTCTCTTTTGAATTTCCTAGTGTGTGAACCATGCATCATTAGTGTAAAACTAGAATTGGGTCTATTAAATTGGTTGTTCACCTTTAAATTAATTTTTAGTATAACCTAGAGAGTGATATTCTGAGAAAATTTGCAATTGGTCTTCATTTTTTTATTATTTGTGGTTTTTGACTTATTTAGCTTTTTATTCAGCAGCTCTCCAGTTTGCAGTTTCAGCAGTCTGGTTGCTAGGGTCCATATTACCCTAGCATCCATGCACTGGTTTGAATAAGAGAATGGAATATGAATAGGAGAGGCCTGAATTGAAAGATGAGTAATAAAAAGTAGCAATAACAATACAATTGTAGCCTTAATGAGCATTTGTGTTTAGATGGGGTCAGTGACCCCCATTTGAAAGCTGCAAGAAGTGCGGTTGGTGAGATACTTTTTTTTTATGTTTTTCTGATTAATTATATTTTACACACCACTCCTTATATTGGAGCAGTGTAATCATTAAATAAATTAGTAGTGTGCGCTGCTCATATTAAATAAATTCTTGTAAAGTCCATCTCAATTTTAGCTTGTCTTTTTTGCATGATTTATTGGCCTCCTTGTACCTGATAAATGTATCAGCTGCCCCAGGCAACTTGAAAGCCTAAGGGCTAGTCCACACGGGGAGATAGCGACGCGTTTGCGGTCGCGGCGACAAAGCGCCGCGACAGTCGCCGCGACCGGCGCAGGCGACAGTTTTGTATGGGCGCCTATGTAAAAACGCCTGTGCTAACCACACGAGGCGATGCGCTTTTCAACAGTCGCCTGAAAATGCCTCGCCAGGCTTTTTCAGGCGACTGTTGAAAAGCGCATCACCTCGTGTGGTTAGCACAGGCGTTTTTACATAGGCGCCCATACAAAACTGTCGCCTGCGCCGGTCGCGGCGACTGTCGCGGCGCTTTGTCGCCGCGACCGCAAACGCGTCGCTATCTCCCCGTGTGGACTAGCCCTTAAAAGTACGACTTTTCTTACCCACCTCAACACCAACACTTCTATCAAACCACAAAGGTTTTGTTTTGCGAGGACTTTCCTTGCTTACAATAGGGATATACTCATACTCATATATCCAGTCAAAATCTCTCCCCGGAGGTATTCCACACCCATTTCTTTAGAGAATGATTTTAATTCAGGCTTTACATACAAACACACTCCTCCACCCTTTTAAATCCCTCTGTCCCTCCTAAAAAGGATGTAATCATTTAAATGCACATGTTTAAATTAATTTAAATTCACATGTTTCATCCCACCAGGTCTCAGTGATACCAATTATATCATACTTTTTAGAGCATGCAATTAACTCTAGGGGGTCCGTTTACTAAAGTGCGTTAAAAATATTCGCACAATATATAGACAGAATTTTCGCCAAATATGTTATCGCCAGTTTACTAACCTGCGGTAAATATAAATTTGCGAATATTCTTGCGCAAGAATAATTGTTCGCCAGTTATCGCATTCGCTGAAAATAACGCTACGTACACATTAACGCATGGTTTACTAAACAGCGAAATGTGCTAAAGACAAAATTAACGCCAGAATATTCGCAAACTTTTACCGCCACCTATGTAGTGGCGTAAAAGTATTTTTTTCGCCAGAAAATTCTCAAGGGGCAGGAAATATCCCATAATACTGTTTTTTTTTACCCATCATTCTTTGCTGACAGGAGACAGATCTGTAGCTATTGCTGACAGGATGTTTTGGCTTCTGCTTCTATCTGTTGCAACAGCAGCAGTTTCAGCTCAGAGTCGTATTATTGGCAGCGGGCATCACAGTCCAAGGATTCGTCGGCCTCTACACTTTTTTGGTTTCATTGTGATTGGCTACATTAAACTGTGCATTTCTATGAAGCAAAGAGATTGACTGGTATCATTTCTTGTTCATATGATTCTATTGGCAGAAGGGTTTATATGATGCAGACATGTTTGATTGGTGTTACTCTGGTGATGTTGTTGGATGGTATAATCATCAGTCAATAAAGTTTATGAGTTTTGAAGATGCATTTCTGGCCCTAAATGTCACAGTCAAAATTGCCATAATAACCGCCATAAAACAAGACTATTTTATAGCATAAATATTTGCAAAAACTAAATTTTTCGCCAGAAAATTTGCAACTCGCTAAAATTACCGCTAACGTAAACTGGTTCCTTAACGTAGTTACCGCAAGTGATCGCAATGACTTCTGAGCGCATCGCTGTTTAGTAAACTTAGCCGCTGCGAATATTCTGGCGTAAAAATATTCTCAGCGATAACATGCGGAAGCTTAAAGTCAGATTTACCGCACTTTAGTAAACGGACCCCTAAGTCTCCCATTTTACTTGACAAACTCCATGCATTTACCAGCATACAGCATAGGTTACTACTTTTCCCTTTGCAGGATAAGCCTGTTTTCCTTGCAACAGAGGGACCTCCTTAGCTGGTAAAATTAATGCCCCCTTACTCCTTCCCCGTGACCCCTTACTAATCCCACTGCCCCGTATACCCTAGCTTCCCCATAATTCTTTATCCCACCTACCTCTTGTCTAGTTTAAACACTCCTCAAATTTATTAGCCCTTTTTTCCATTAGCACAGTGGACTCCCTTCCATTGAGGCACAATTAGTCATGTCTTTATAAGTTGTACCCCAAGGAAAAATCATACACCAAAACTTTAGCTATGCATTTAGCTCCCTAAGCTCCCGCTGTCTTCCTAAACTTGCATGTGGCACAGGCAAAATTTCAGAAAAAAATACATTGGAAGACCTTTCCATAATCTTAGAACTTAGATCCCTGAACTCACTTTTTAAGATGCTCCATCTACCATTAATTTTGCCTTTAGTACCAACATGTAATAGCTGGGTCATGCCAGTAGGTAATGATAGAAGTTTGTACCCCAGATGATTGTATGCCTGTTAGGGATTGGAGCATTCAGGAGCAAGTTAGTCAGGAACCTACATGCTGTAGTGAGACACCCAGAGGAAACTTGTGTACTGCATGCTGGACATGACTGAGAAGAGTGGAAGCAGAGTGATTAGGAGATGAGGCATCTCAATGGCTAACAATAATCTGCTAGTGTCTTTCCCAATGACAGTGGCACTAGGGACTTCTAGAGAGAGAGATTGCTGGGTGTGTGAGGATGTGAAAAAGTCCTTGTAGAATTGTTTTTTTTTTTTTTTTGTATGTAACTAAAGATACACAAAAGTTGGGCCACAAGTGCTCTAGTGTTGTACCTTGCCATCCCTGTGAGAAGCTGTTAAATAAAGTCTGCCTTGGTTCACCACATCCCATTGTGAACAATATCTTCATCTTAAAGGCCTACCCAATACTGTTTTCCAGGATGGGAGTCTACTTCATTAATCAGGATGAAGACGTGGAAATGACTAAAAAGGAGAACAACCTGAATGGATTTGCAGTTGGCATGTTTACTTCACAAGGGGCCAGATTTTCTGTGGCAGTAAGAGGACTTGACAGGGAAGGGATAGCCATTGGGGTGGAAGGCTTTTAAAAGTGAGCGGGATTGGGGATACCCAACTCCTGAGAGTGACGGTACCAAGCAGAACAGAAGGAAGGAAGTTGGAAGAGGAAGAAACACTGTTGAAAGTGTGCTGACAAAGAACAACAATACCTAAACAATACCAAGGCTAACAGGAATGTAGAGGATCACTGCATTGTGGAGTTGACAGACCAGTGTTGAACACTATATGAGACAGGCTGGAGGTACACATGAAGGGTGCCTGTTCTCCAGGTGCCCATATGCAGCTTATGTGATCTGGAGGTGCTGGGGGTCTTCAATCATCTGGATGATGCTGGTGTCAAAAAAGCTAACTGGGGGTTTGACCAGGGGGGGAAGGTGATGCTGTAAAAGCTTCTCATTAGAGGCAAAATGGATCTAAGAGGTTGCTATGGTGGAACCTGCAAACCAGATGAAGGAATACATGATGAAGATCTCCATCCCAGTGAGTTATTTATAGAGGGTGAAGGAACCATTGTGCCACAGGAGGAAGCCCCACTTGTGGCAGACAGCCCAGTTGGTAAAAGCTACAGTTATAGTTCAGAGAGGAAAGAAAACAGCTTCATAGTGCATTCACTTCATATTAAAGCTTATTTTCCAGTTTAAATTGCAAATTTGGTTGAGAGAATTATTTTTAAGGGTCTCTGAAGGTGGTACGAAAAATTCAGCAAAGGTCCTGCCTGACTTCCAGGAACATTGTCACTGCTTGCAACACTATAGTGGTACACAAATGTGTTACTATAGGAACATGGCCTGAAATGTTAAAAAAAACGCATTAGTATTTATATTGGTGCATAAATGCAATTTGAAGTACTATCTGTGAAAATCACACATGTAGAAAATCTATGCTGTGATGTTTAAGTAATATTGAAAACAGTGTCAGGAAGGTCCCTTCATCTCTAATAGTTTGTTATTTAGAATGTAAAGAATTATGAAAATGTCCTGTGCGATAGATTGTGATCTTAATACACCGGCAAATCAATGTGCAAACAAACAGCTTCATCTGAGCCTCTCCGATATTGCTACAATCCATTTCATCAGCGAGGCACACTCAATTCCACTTTCCTGCCTTTAGATTTATGTAACTGGGATAAAATGTCGCCCCTGGCTAAGTTGCGGCACTGCATTAGAAATGAGTGGTGAAGTGTACAGAGTTTATGCATGCTCCTTTTTTAATACAGATGAGAAAACTATCTCATTTGGGCCAGAGGATTGTTACAGGAAATGAAGCATCCCTTATATTGCTTTGTTACACTCTGAAGGCAGCTTTTGACTGTGCTCATTATTGGCATCCTGTTAACACTTGGGTACTGGAGAACACATTTAAGTTGAGATATTTTTTCTTGCATTCTACTTATCAGTGCTGGGTTGCTAAGCCAATATATCCGGTTTTAAAGAGACACAATTAAGAAGGCAATTAAGTGAAATGAAGCAGCAGTGTTCAGTTGTTAAAAAGAAAGGCAAGTAATGCCTGATAAGAAAAATATACGTATATAACATGCACGTAATTCAGTATTTACTTTGCAATATTTTTTATGTTACAATTTTTTTCTCTCGTTATATTATAGATTATCAGATCAAATGTAACTCACTTGATGCTGAGTTGCGTAAAGTACATTTGTTTAGGTTATTTATTAATTTGCCCTATAGCATGTGTAGATATATTTATATGGGCAGTTGCTTCATTATATATGTCATTTTCTCATTGTTCTACTAAACATCTTGATTTAGTTTGTGCTTTGCCATTCCTATTCCTACTTCTGTCACATCTAGTGGCCTGCAGCCATGTTTTTTTTACAAGGCACACAGTTTCCAACCAGCAGGATAACACACACTCCCCTGCAAGCCTTCCTGTTGTCATCTGCATGTTTCTCTTTGTTTCACAGTAGGAGTTAAAGGATTCGCCATCAAATAAATAAGTTGTTTCTGCCTCTTGCTAGCTTTATAAAGTCTCATTTATATTAGGACAGAAGATGTTACTCATTGTAATCTGTGAATGATCTAGTATCAAATGTAGTAAACCTGTTGAAAATAAAGTGTATGTCAGAAGTACTGAATGAAACATTAGGCTAATAGCAAATCAAGTTTTTAGTCAAGGTAATTTATCAACAATCATTGATTTGTTTTCTTTACGGCCAGCTGTAAAACAAAAAAAGGAATATTTGTCAATACTTCAGCTTGTCCCTGTGAGGTTACCTGGTGGTTCAGTGGGGTCTAGGGGCCAGTGGGGATGCCCACCCCGCTCCTGGCGGGGATGCCCACAGCTTTGAGCTTACTCCTCCTGATGTCATCGCATTTTGGCGCGAAGGTTCGAACATTTAAAAGGCCCCTTTGGGCGGGTCTCGTTGCCCTTTGTTTGGTCTATTTTGTAGTACCTGGGTGTGTTCTTCCAGCTTGATATCTCCTAGTTTTTGATCCTTGCCTGTCTGACTTTGCTTGAACTCTGCTTGAACCGACCTCTGCCTGATTGTCCTTGTTTGAACTCTGCATGGACCGACCCCTTGCCTCCCTGACTTTGCTCGAACTCTGCCTGGACCTTCTCTAATTTTAAGAACTGGCAGCATCTGAGTAGCTGAGGGCTCCTCTCGAAGCCAAAGGCGGAAGACTGAGCTGTGACCAGGAGCTTAGCATTAGTTCTGGATTTAGGGAGCTGATCGTGACAATCCCCCTTAAATGTTACATTTCCATCACAATCTGGGGCTGAAAAGAATTGGTTAAGAACCCTTACATTAGTTCAATGTGTGCAAATCCTTACTCTGTTCTTTTGTGATACATCTGAGGAGCTATTGCTCCACTTATTTGTTTCTTATTTGTTACTTATTTGTGATCAAACATGGGAAATTATCCTTTATTGTTACCCGGGTTACTACACAAGTCAGTTCCTGCAACAGTTCTGCCCCATGCTTGCTCTTCCACAATGATGCACCCATTTGGCATTTGAACACTTAACAGCTGATGTGCAACCAGTCACAAAGCAATAATTGCAATAACTGCACAAGAGCCAGCCACAATTTGAAATTTGAAGGCTTAGACTTGTTAGGCCATAAATGGTACCAGCCGACATTGGATTAAGGTGTTTGAAGATCACCCAAGAAAATCCCTCCGAATTCCTTTGGAGTGTCACAACTTTTGGGCAGTAACAACAAGTCCATGTTTCAGCAATACAAACAAAAGGAGATTAGGGTTTGCAATGGGTGATATTTCTCTCACTCTGATTGACATTTAGAAAATCTTATATCTTGAATGCAGTGTGAGACCAGACGGTTCAATTTCTGAAATTTTACCTTGGACTTAAAGGATAGAAGCTGTTCACTTAAGATATTTGTGTCAAAAGCTGCTTCTTGAAGCTGCTTCTTCATTTTCTTCTCTTGTTGAGCACAAAACAAGAACTGTGGTACCTTGTTAGCCAGTAGCAAAAATAACAAATAAAAAAACAACAAATACAAAAAGTATTGTAGAAGTGATACCTATATTGGCTAACAATAAAAATACATTGCAAGCTTTCAGAGCATCAAGACCCATTCTGGACTGCTATTCGTGTGCTTGATCCAATGTGGTATACATGATTACATGTACTAGGTGCTCTACAGAAGGCCTATACATTGGTGAAACAGGAGAAAAATTGCGCACAAGGATGAACCATCACAGACATAAAATCAACACTAAATCATGTGATACACCAGTGGGGCAACACTTCTGCAGTCAAAATCACAGTTTTCAGGACATGCAGGTCTTAATTCTAAAAGGCAACTTTAAAACTGAACGGAAGGAAGATTTATGAATTCAAATGTATGGAGTTATTTAACACATTAAGACAGGACCTTAATTTAGGGTCAGGTTTCATGTCACACTATGTGACCTGACTGAATCCAGACTCCTGGTCTATTTACAACCCACCCTAATTCATTGTATTATCTCTACATTTGATCTCCATCTATCTGTAACTTCCCAATTTATTGCCCATGAATACTTTGCACTGATTTAACAGTATATATGCTGTGCCTTTCCAGCTTTCATTTGTATTTTGCCCGACAAAGTGGTCTTGGTGCTCTGAAATATTTTTTTTTATTATTAGTCAATATAGGTATCACTTCTACAATACTTATTGTATGTGTTTGTTTTTTTATTTGTTATTATTACTTCTCTTGTTGCAAATTGTGTGCAAGTGTGTCTTTTGATGCTGCGTAATCCTTGAGCTACCACCACCATTAAGGTGGCAGTAGCAGGGTATTTGCACCAAAAAGAAAATCACACACATATCGTTTAGATGCAGAGCACAGGAAGTGATGCAATTGTAACTCTGCCCCATGTGGTTGCAAATACACTGGAATTGTTAGAAGAAGTGCTGCATTCTGGGTAAAAACATGGTGACTTCAACTAAAATTTCACTTTGTACAGTGCACTTGCGCTTGTACATGAGCCCTCATATTTTGAATATGTATAGGCAAATCTCTCTCAGTTATACTGTATATATGGTAAACTACTAGGCTGGCAAAAAGCAGTGCAAGTGCCTCATTGTTCCAACCTCTTTTATGGTAGTAATTCCACTGCATATTGATTGACTGCCCAAATGCCATGATGAGTATAAAGCAATCAGGGTAAAGCAAAGGAAGACCTGTACAGTCTCCAAACATGCAGATAACATCTGATAATAGTATGCTTACTGATTTTCTTTGGCTTTTCAAGTTGCATAATAGTGGCATAAAAGTTTTGTGAACTGTCAGACTCTGTAAGAAGAGCTTCTTGGGACACAAAGTGAACCAATACAAGAGGTCCTCAACCCATTATCAATATATTTAAGACAGAGACATTTTGTGCATACTGCTACTAAAAAATGCCTTACCCTTTAAACAAAACAGGGATTGTTTGTCCATATATTGCAATATATTTAAGCTGGCCAACTACGTCAAAGTCATCCCATATCTGGCCAGTCCTACGCTTAATTTTCATCGAATTCATTAAGAATTCTTTTGCTTCATTATACATTTTACAAAGGGACTAAGTTTTACCTGCAACTTACTTGCTGCTTTCAAAGTAAAACTCCCATACTTGGCTGCCCTTTTATTAGACACCAGTGGGCATGGGTGTCCGCAGAAAATTTTCCAGGGTGGGGCAAGGAGGCATCTGTGGGCGGGCCTGTGAGATAGGTGGGTGTGTCACTGCCATCAAGGGGTGGAGCTATGCCACGGCGATCAGCCGATCGCCGGGTCAATCAAGGGAATCCTGCACAGTTTCCCTAATTTGACCCGGGCAACCCTTCAAAATACCGGTTGTCTGACAAGTGGCAACCCTAGTTCACACAAAGATGGCAAAGTGGCAAGTTCATGTATAAATACCCCCAGAACTCACAAACAGATGGCACAGGGGCAAGTTCATGTATAAATACCCCCAGAACTCACAAACAGATGGCACAGGGGCAAGTTCATGTATAAATACCCCCAGAACTCACAAACAGATGGCACAGGGGCAAGTACATGCATAAATACCCCCAGAACTCACAAACAGATGGCACAGGGGCAAGTACATGTATAAATACCCCCAGAACTCACAAACAGATGGTACAGTGGTAAGTACATGTATGAATACCCCCAGAACTCACAAACAGATGGCACAGGGGCAAGTACATGTATAAATACCCCCAGAACTCACAAACAGATAGCACAGGGGCAAGTACATGCATAAATACCCCATGTAGCCACATGTTCTTTTTTTACAATTCATTCTGCTGGGTACCTACATAATCTAGATGACAGTCCCAGACCCAACACCACAGTAATAAAAGCCACACAAACATGGGAGATAAAACAAACACTAGAAACCCACTGGTTACCAGGGACCCCCATACAAGTTAAAAAAAACAATTGGTGGTTAGGATAGGGGCCCCCCATAAAAGTTAAAAAAAAACTTCATTGGTGGACAGATAGAGACTGTAGAAAGAGAGGGACTCACAGAGAGAGTCAGAGTGCAGAGAGAAGCAGAGTGCAGTGAGACAGAGTGCAGAGAACAACAGAGTGCAGAGAGAGAAAAAGACAGAGTAGAGAGAGAGAGAGAGAGACAGTGCAGAGAGAGACAGAGTGCAGTGAAAGAGAGAGTGTAGTGAGAGAGGCAGAGTGCAGAGAGAGACAGAGACTCACAGAGAGAGACAGAGTGCAGTGAGAGAAAGAAAGAGTGCAGCGAGAGAGAGACAGAGGGACAGAGAGAGAAACAAAGACTCAGAGAGAGAGAGGGGTAGAGAGAGACAGAGTGCAGGCTAAAGAGATTCCTGAGAAGCACAGTGACTGCTGGCTTCCCCTTCTTACCACATCAGTTCCTGTACTTCCGTCTTCGGCATCAGTGATGTCCACGCTCGTAAGGGGGGCTGGCTAATCCCCCTTTGAGCCTAAATCCTGCCTGGCCCAAAACTTTCTTCCTTGTTCCCCCCTGATGGCAGGCAGGCAGGCAGGCCTGCACACAGCACAACATGAGAACGGAGACGAGTGGAAGGGGCGGAGCCACAGTGGGAGCTGGGACGGAGGAGCGGTCCTAGAGCCCACAGTTTGAAATGAACATTATAGATCAGGAGCGGCCCACATTACAAAATGCCCGAATAAACAGATGGTCAGTCTGCTGGTCCCAGGGGGGGGCACTGACCCCTCTTGCCCCCCTCTGTGGACGCCCATGCCAGTGGGATCACCTGACTATAGTTGGGAAGGGTGGGAGCTACAACAAGGAGCTGGTCACTGCTCCTGTATAACTATAACAAACAAAGTGAACCCACAAACAGTGTGAAAATTGGAGCCTTGTTCTACTTTTATGTTGAGTCCTGGCAGAATAGCTGGAAGCAAACATAGTGATTAGTTTCCCCTTATTATATGGGTCACAATAATTTTATGATGGACTGTATAGAACTTTGGTGACTTTGGACAACTTTGTGCAGGAGAAAGTTCCTTTTTGGTACAATGATACCTATAGGGTTATAGCAGGAACATCTTATTATATCATGCATGTATCTTAAGTGTGCCATTATCAATTTCTTCTGGCATACACATTTTTCCATTCTCTTTACCAGCTCTTTCCTTCATTAGCAGGTGCTTATTTTTGAATTAATGGAATGAAGACAAGTTTTGGGTGCATAATAAAACAGAAGTGCCACCAAACAGAGCCTCCTGTAGGCTACCAGTCCACATAGGGGCAACAGAATAGCCAATAACAGCCCTTATTTGGCAACCCCAGGAACTTGTTTCATTTGTGTGTTGCACTCCAACTCTTTTTACTTTTGAATGCGGCTCACATAAGCTTGTTAAACTGATGCACTTGTTGTTATTAAGGATAGATAGATAGATAGATAGATAGATAGATAGATAGATAGATAGATAGATAGATGATAGATAGATAGATGATAGATAGATAGATAGATAGATAATAGATAGAAGATAGATAGATAGATGATAAATAGATAGAAGATAGATAGATAAATAGATAGATAGATAGATAGATAGATAGATAGATAGATAGATAGATAGATAGATAGATAGATAGATAGATAGATAGATAGATATATAGATAGATAGATAGATAGATAGATAGATAGATAGATGATAAATAGATATATGATATATGATAGATAGATAGATAGATAGATAGAGAGAGAGAGAGAGAGAGAGAGAGAGAGAGAGAGAGAGAGAGAGCGAGAGAGAGAGAGAGAGAGAGAGAGAGATAGGGAGAGAGTGATGATAGATAGATATAGATAGATAGATAGATACATACATACATACATACATACATACATACATACATACATAATTATTCACTTTAGGGGCTATGTAACCTTATGAAATCCATTGCATTTTTTCATGACCATAATTGCTTCTTCCAGTAAGTGGAGCTTCTGTACTCTCATAGCCACAGAATGCATTTCTTTGAGTGACAGAACTGTGCTGTTATCTTGGCTAACTGCCAGTCATGGAAGTGGCAGAGTTTTTGTCACCTATTTTGACATTTTGCTGTTGTAAATCTCTCACTGGATTATGCTGATTAGGATCATGTTTCCTGCTCTGCTGTAGGCACATCATATGTTTTTTTTTTTGCTCTAGTGAATTGTGCTACAGAATATATTTTAGACTGAGCCTGTTTGTTGTAATGTGTTTCCAATATAAGAAATAAGCTTGTTTCATTTTGATATGTTTGTACAGATAGTCTTTTATGAGCAAGTACGAAACAAAAACACCATCAAATTAGAAATAAAGGTATAGAAGTGGTCAAAATGAAAATGAAACATACATCTGATGCATGGTTGTTTGCTCAATGAGCTTTGGATTTAAGTCAACAAGGAAAAGGAAAGTTCAAATATTAAAACCAGTGTTGATGCTCATATATTTGCTATTGCTTACATAACTAAAGTATGTATTTTTTAAAGAGTTAAATGTGTATCCTTCCTGCATAGAAACACTTTTAACCTACCTTTAGCTTCCCTGCAACGGTAAGCAATACAGATAACACGCAGAGGCCACGTGTCTAGTTTTTCTTGCTCCTAACATAAGTACTTTCATTGTTTCTATTATTTGTTGCTGAGTTGGAAGGTAACCATGTACAGTACATTACACATAGTACTGACCACAGGCCTGGATTTGTGGAAAGGCCACCAAGGCCCGGGCCTTGGGTGGCAGGATTTTAAGGGGCGGCATGCTGCCAAACCACACCCACATTGGTTCACAAACACTGGAGATGCAGAAAATACTCCAGCTAAAACCTTTCAAAATCACATTTAAGTCAATGGCAGTTTGTCCCTGGAACTGGAACATATTTTCTCTATAGTTTCTGGCTGTTTGTGCTCTGATTTTCATTCGATAATAAGATAAATTTGAGTTTTTAGGGCACCATTTGCGATCGAGTTTTCAGAGCGACAATTAGAAGTTGAGTTTTAGTAAATAACCCTGTAATGCTTTATTTACTCAGGCTTTACTTGCAGGGTTCTGGATGTGTTTTATTCTTCGACATTCATTCATTTGTGGGGCAAAAACAATGTGATTTGTAGATATTATTTGCACTTTGAACCTTGTGCCCCTTTATGAATTAGCCACTATGTGTCTTCTAGTGGAAATTAAATGTCTTTTGAAATTTGTTTTAAAAAAACAAACTGTAAGTTTTTGTTTTTCTTATGACTCATCCCAAAGTTTATTTTAGAGTGAACCTGAATGTATTGTTGACTCAAGACAACAATCACATTTTTTATCGTTTATCTACTGCCTTTGTACATCAATATTTCTTTTTTTCATGCATTCACAACTCAGCTGATAACGTGAGCTCCCTGATTGAAGCTCTGTTTTAAAGCAAAGCTAGCAGCTGTTCAAGCTTAATTGCAGAATAAGCATTTCTTCCAGTTGCTTTATTACATGTCATTTATCTTTCACAGTAATAATCTTGCTCTCTGTAAATACAATTTTTTTAGCCTAATACATCAATAATCAATTATAATTATTTTAAAATGTATTCATGATGAGTCTCTTATATATTTTATACAAACTTGAGACTGTGAATATGAAATGAGTTTTCACATTTCCCAAGTACCCAGAGGATGTTGCAGATACGCATACGAAAACTCTAACAATCAGGAGGGGAATCTGCAATCAAAATATAAAAGCTCTGTGGAGCAGTGATTTGCCATAAATGGAAATAACACACTGTATGTTATGCATATTAAGGCTTATTGACGAACACAAGTACAAATACAAAGAGCTAAAATGAACACACATACATGGATGCTGTTCACAAAGATACTTTAGTACCACACATGATCCGTTCAATGGGGCAAATTCACTAACCGGTGAAAATTCGCCAGTGCTGGCTTTGTGCACATTACAATACTTCGTCAGGCGTAAATTCGCCTAAACGCTAATTTACGAAGATCCGAAGTTGCGCACAGGGTGCCCACAGTATAGTTTAGGTGCCATGTGTTAGCAAATGTAGGGGGGAAGGAGGGTACCCCAACAAAAATGTACAATCTTTTTCAGTCTATCACCCTTTAAATACTCCTATCTACTCTATTGCACTTCGCCTGGTCTCAGACCATGCGAAGGCAAGTCTGGCGATAGAGGTAATTGTCAGTAAAATCAAAAACGTAGTGAATTTGGGTAGTAATGCTCTTTCGCCAGACCGAAAATTCACCTGGCGTTAGAGTGCAAAGTTGCGCCAGAGTCTATCTCCTTGACAAAATTATGCCAGCGAATTTATGCCAGGTACCGTTAGTAAATCGGCGAAGTGCCGGAATGACATCATGCTGGTGAATTTTCACCAGCGTTAGCCACTTCGCCCTTTAGTATATTTCCCCCTATGTGTACTTTGCATCAGTGCACCCATTTAGCCTGCCCTGTTGAATTGTTTATGGTTACACATAAAACAGACAGGGTGGAACAGACATTTTGAGACTGACATTAGACACAAAACCTGTGGACAGAACAATGAGACAATTACCTATACAGCAGACCTCATGGTAGCAGGGGAGCTCTAAAGACTGGATTTGCTGAATCATAGTCATCCCTCCCCCGGCCCTCTTCCCAGGACTGTTTGTGCTGGGCCCCCCTTAGTAGATTTTTTTTTGCAGGGGCTCAACATCCCAAATTATACTACTGAAACAGAAGTGAAGCTGCCAAAAATTAACTGCAGTTTTTTAGCCACAATAGAGGAGCAGTATTTGGTGAAGTGGGGTTCATTCAGTTGGGAAGGGCAGAGGTGACAGATAACTGGCCTTAAAATAGGTGGGAGTAAGTTCCCCTTTAAAGGCATTAGGCAGGGATGCCCAAGATCATTCCTCGTGATCTACCAACAGACTAGAATATTGGCCCAACTCAAATTAACATGTTCAAGTTATAAGCAGATCAGGTTAACTGCTAATTATAAATGAAACTGACACTTTCTGATACATGAAACTCTACAATATTAATTTAAGCTGTTTTCTTTTCTTTTAGAATGCTTTTAGTCACTTGGTATATGTTATTGCTGTTCCAATGTAACCAGTTTTCCTCTGCCTATGGGCAGCATTAGACCTGCCACCTCATACCTTAAACGCTGCTAAAGCATACTTTTTGCACGGCTATTCTGTAATCAGCCCATGACACAGATAAAACTGGGATATAGAAGCCATGCAGAATATGCCACTGACACATAAAAATTGCAGTGATGAAAACTATATTTGTAAAGACATATTCCACATAGCTACATTGAAAACAGGACTTTTCTAATTAAGCCTTAGGGCAAGGTCACATGTGGGCGTTTTTATGCTGCATTTTTAAAAACTTGCGATGATAATATGCATTTTTCAGCCTGTAGTTTTCTTTTCCCAACATGCTTTTCTGTTTTTTCTCACTCCCACAATTCCACTGCGAAAAAAAAGCCAAGTAGAGAAAATGTACATGCAGAATGTAGCTGTATTGCTTGTCAATAGGCAACATAATTATGTCACCAGCACACAACTCTATAAATGCGTACATGCAAAATCCAACTCGCGAGAGTTTGGCCGTCATGTTGAAAATACGCAGCGTATTTCAGCAAAGTGTCAAGCCTGCGGATCCCAAAGAGTTCAACAATATGGTGTTTCCCTGCGTTTCTGGTAAAAATTGCAAATACTAGTGTCTTGTAGCAGATGTTGGCTCGCAAGCACGCTGTGGGAATTGCTATAGTTCCTATTCCATTATTTCCAATAGGGCTTAATTTTGTGCGTATTTACGCTAGGCTGTACGTTTTTAAAAACGCAACGTAAAAAAACGCCACGTGTGACATTGCCTTTTAGGTATATTTACACTTATTTTCAAAGGGGTGAGGTGACAGCCTAAGAAATTATCTGCTCAGTTAAACTAAACGTCCATCTGGCTGATCCCTCCTCTATCTGCATTGGAATCTTGGTTGCATCTAAAGCTGGCCATAGACGCAAAGATCGGATTGTACGAATCATTGTACGATTGGACTTTCCCATCTCCCGACCTGCCACTAACTATTCAGATTAAAGACTTACCATTCCGACCAAATAAAGTAGTTAAAGAACATATCAGCCGAGGTTCTGCCCTGACAGCAATCGTACAATAGACAAAGCTAGTGACAGTCTCCCACTGAAAATCGTACGATCGGCAATACATGCAGAGATATTACCCGCAGCCGACAGAAATTTTCTAACCTGTCCGATCGGCCAAACGACCGATCTCCGCCGGACGAAAATTGTCGGGACTCTCCACACACGGTCCGAAAATCGTACAAATCCACGGATCGTTGCGTCTATGGCCAGCTTTAGGGACCTGACCAGATCACATCTTCAACCTGCAACACATACATAAGTTCCCACTATTTTCTGAAAATGACTCTGACCAAATCCGCACAGACTATTCTCCCTATTTGTTAATACATTTTCAAAAACTTTTCTTGTGTGGAAAAAGTCACAATAAAATCATAAAAACATAAAAATTCTATGATTTTTTTTTTGTGCCCTAAAAGCTACGATTTCTATGTAAAAAATGCCCAAAAGCTATGATTTTTTCGGAAGCTCAAAAAATTGTTAACAGGACATCTGCCACTGACTTTAATATGCTCTTGGCAGGTCTGAGTTGGAGTACTTTTTTATCGGACTTTCAAATACCATCGGACTTTAAGTTTATGGGAGTTGATGGGAGTTTTTAGAAACTCCCATTAACTCAAAATTCGACGCTTGATAAATATGCCCCTAAATAAATCCTGAAAAAAGCAAGGGTTTTTTTTCCTTCTGAAAAAATTGTTATTAATAAATAACCCCCAAAATGTTGGAATGAATTAATATAATTGTTTACCTGCAAAATGGATTTTAAAGGGCAACAAAAGACAAATTTACATGGGGTGGAGTATAGATTATTATAGACAACCCCCTGACCTTGGACTACCCATCTACTTTCCCATTGATACTGGAAAAAGAAACACATTTGAGTGGTGGCTCACTAAACTTACCCAGGAATGGTCAGGGGTGATTCTTCCTCATTGTAGCTTTTTTGCTTCCCTTGGTAACCTGAACGGTACTGCTATATGAGGCAACAGTCTCCACTTGCCCCATTGTAGTAGTGCCTCCAATGTTTGTGCCAGTGTAGAATATGTAAAACATTATATTTGTTTCAAAACAATTCTCCCTTCCAGCAGGTCTTAAAAGGATTCACTGTGCTCAATTACTAATTGCAAAGTATTTCACCCTTCACAACATTACATCACCGCTTTTTCTATATTCTTTTTGAAAGACATGCAGTCCTTACCAGTGGCTAGAAAATATCCAATGCAGAGACAAAACAAACAGCAGATACTTTGTCATTCACACAGTGCAGCATGTCTAGGGTTAGAGTGAATGCTTCTAAAGGAATCTAATGAACTGCAGTAGAAGTATATTATTTATAAAAGGATTTACTTCAAAATGTGCCTTAATTATTGATGTAACTCCTAGCCCCATGCATAATTCATGAGCCATTCCCAGCAGACACCTTAATGTGTTTTCTGAACAGGGCTTCATCCATTTTCAAGAACATTTCATTGGACACTTATTCTGACATGTGCCATTTACTCTTGGCAAAGGAAATGGCTTGTTGTTTTAAACATTCTTCATTGAAAATATAAACTGGACACTGTAGATCAACCAGTTTAGTTGGTTAGTAACACAACAGACAAACACTGCCAGCACTAAACTGGAAAAACTGAACTAAAAAAAAAGGGATTCCGCAACCAATTGAAAGCCATTTGGTTAAAAAACTCATGACACTCATGTCTTTGTGTTTGAGGTTTCAAGCATTCTCTTCCAGAGTTGGACTTCTCACTGGAGCTTTGAATAGTTGCAAAGAACAGATAGATGGAAAGAGTTAAATGTCTGCTTTTACACCAAAGTAATGCTAGAAGGCTCATACAGCTAAATAGCAGAGAATAGAAAGACAAGATGAAAAGCTGAGATCTGAGAGCTAAATGTAAGATGAAGGAAGGTGAGGAAATGAAACTCAATAGATAAGAATTATTTGTTTTACTGTCATACTCTTTCTTTTCAAATTGGAGACAGTATCTATAGTGTTGGCAGTCTGTCAGTATAAGAGAAATATAAGAAAGATGGATGATATAAAGACGCATCTTTTATCATAATATTGAGTCTGTTTATGGTTAAAATGGGTCAAGAACATTTGCAGAAAAGCACCATTTACAGCTTTTTGTCTAGAAAACCATCTATAAATATACTGCAAGTTCTCAGTTAATCAATAAACCAACTGCTAGTTAATATGTCTAATATTATTGCCAAATCTGCAATTTTATATGATGGCACATGAAGAGAACCATGGAAGCCCTTCTTGAATATGTTTGATTTACATAACATGAAAGAAATGCAGCTCATTTAGAACTCAAGTTCACAGTTGCAGATCTTTACTCACTAATGTGTTCCTCAACTAATTGGAATTTTAAAGGTTAATCAAAGATTAATCATGTGAAATCTGTTTTTAATTCAATTTACACATCATAATAACCTGCAGTCACTCTGAATAAATTCACATTATAGATTTACGTTGCCATATTTATTTGTTCAGTGTTGTTTCCCTTTAGCAACAAGTACCTGTTCATGGTTTCCCTCATTTTCTTCTCAAGATTTAGTTAGTATAAGTAGGACATTTATTTACATGAATTTTTTAAGTGCAAAGATTCATTCAGGTGAGGGTTATTCTACCTTCTGGGGAATGACTGGGAACAGATGGCAGGATCAAAAATGTGAAAGAAAAGTGTAAATGAGTATATTAGAAGATGCGGTAAAGTACATTCCATCCTACCATAGCTGGAAGTCATTATGTAAAAGACAACACACCATTTTTCTTTTGAGTCTCTATATTACACTGTGTATAATTACACCTCCTCCTATAGACTGCCTGTTTTCTCATGGAACAGTTCTTCTTAGTTTGGTTATTATTGATTCTATCTTAATAGGTCATTTGTTGCTTTATATATTTTATCCCTCTACTAATTTCTACTAAAATTCTTGCAATTAGATAAATAATATACCTGTACAATGCTGACAGTATGCCCCACCTTGTTTAACATAAGTTCTATGAATGGGCCTTGTCCTAAAAATATTATTTATCTTATATTTCAATCATGAAAATCTATATTTTTTGTTTTTTCTTGAGCTAAACAGGGCAAACAGAGAAATTAAAGTTACTCTATGTTTGGTCCTAGATAAGGGGCAAATGTATTATGTGGTGTAAAAAACAGTGACAAAATTAGCTGCCACAGATCACCAGGCTTAATTTTATTTTAATTTTTTTTTAAATTATGGTGGAATTTCTTAGGGCGACTTCTGCCAGAACTTATTTACAAAGGCCTGAAGTGGTATAAAATGATGGCAGGCTAATCTGGCATTCACATAGCACAAAATAAAACACCTTGATAAATGTGCCACTCGTTTTGCACAGCTTTTTACAACAATTTTTTTTTGGGGGGCTTTACTTGCAATAATTAATTGGCCCATTGGAGTAACAGTGCAACTATGCTCCCACTGCATAATGGGCTTCTGTACACAGTTGTGCCTTTGTTAGAGCATCTGACACAAGGGCAGAGCAGAGGGTGCTAAATCACAACATAACTCAACAGCAGGCTTATTTAAATTGTGCTTACCTGTGCATCATTAGTTGTCAAGAGTACAGCATTATCCAGATAAGCAGAAGAATTGGAAGGAGCAAGTATGGAGTAACTAGTTGCATTGCGGATAAAACCATGGCTTCTTACTTTGCACTTTAAATGAGACCTAATTTTTTTTTTAAAATAATATTTTTATTGATTTTGGAAAAAATAAACTCACAGCAGGAATACAGAAAGCGGCACATGAAACATATATAACAATATGCATGACATGGTTGATCTAGACAGTATGTTAAGCCAAGGAAAGCAGAGAAGAACCTAGGAAGCCCAAGATGAGAATCCGCTTGCTGGCAATTCCAGAGTATGGCACAAATCTGTGAGGATCTCAAATTCAGGCAAAATTTCTCTGACTCAATATGAACCATGTGTAAGTGCCTGCTAAACATCTACTTAATGAGTATTATAGAAACAAAAAGGAGAACAGGGGGAATGAAAAAGAGAAGGATGAAAGGAATAAGAAGTAAAACGAAGTAAGATGGGAGGAAGAGTTAGGAAGAAGTGGGATAAGAAAGAACGTGAGAGGGTAGAGAGGTAGGGATGAAAGAAGTGGTAAGTAAAGGTAGACACACCTGACTGGGAAAACTCAGAATCCGAAAATGTATTACCCAAGCATCAATGGGTTAGTTCGGAATTGCGGTAACTGACCTTAAAACACCATTCTTGTTTGGGTCGGGGTCTCCGATCGGTAGCAGCGGATCCAGCAATCATGCGAGAAGAGAGAGAATTTAGTAAAGTACATGAACCCTGGATTTGAAACAATCTTACACGGGACACAGTTGCTTATATAGATCCGAACTCAGAAAATGTATCCAGTGAAACCATTTTTTTGTAAAATTCTGAAAATCAGTTGATGAATCCATTTTCAACTCCTCAAATCTCCGGATCTCCTTCATCTTTTGTATCCAATCGCTCACAGTGGGACTAGAAGTCTGATTCCATTTAATCGGGATAAGCGACTTTGCCATGTCCAGCATGACAGGTGCTAGCGACCTTTTAAATGCCCGGATTGAGAGAGGAGAATCGTGTAAGAGAACGGCTAATGGGTCATTGGCAATCTCGATGTCAGTGACTGTTTTGATAATCTGGCGTATAGTGCCCCAGTATGCTGATAGTGAGGGGCAATCCCAAAATATGTGGGGAAGGGTACCAGGGAGTTTCCCGCATCGCCAACAGTTGGGTGAAACTGCTCGATATATTTTATTCAGCTTCGTGGGGTATCTATACCATTTGGTGAGTAATTTATAGTTAAGCTCCTGAATGTTGGCGCATTGAGAAGATTGGTATGTGAGATTCGTAATTTTGGCCCACTGTTTATCAGTGATGGTAGAGCTCAGGTCTTTTTGCCATTTATCTCTGAGGGAGGATCTGGGACTTGGTTTGAGATCCATAATTTGTTCGTAAAAATAGGAGACAGCTTTCTTAGGGGCTTCTATCTGAGACCATGTCTGTTCTATGCTCGTGAGAGGCGGTCTATCTTTGTGAGGTGGGAACGAGGTGTGGATAAAGTGTCTGATTTGTCAGAACTTAAATCTGTCGATATCTGAAGGGACTGTGTCACCCAGAATCTCCTCAATATCTTTCATCCCATTTTGATTATAAAAATAATTAGCACCAGAATGAAGTAAAATATTCCACCCTTTGTAGTTTCCAAGGTCTAAACCTGGGCCAAATGCCGGGTTGCCTATGATCGGGAGGAGAGGAGTTGGAGAGTTAGTCCATTTACCGGATTTGGAGAGGGCATCCCAAGTGTCTAAGGTGTATCTCAATTTAGAGTCTGTTCTGTCCCTGAAGGATCTGTCAGTCGGCTGTAGCCATGGGGCAGCCCAAAGTGGGGTCACTAGGGATTCCTGTTCTATACGCATCCAAAGTTTGGATTTTCTGTGGAAGGACCAGTCTAAGCATCTGCATAGTATCGTGGCCTGGTGGTAACTCTTCCAATCTGGGAGGCCAAGACCGCCATTAGATTTCGCTGCACTCAGTGTGGCTCTAGCAATTCTGGGGGTTTTATCTGCCCAAATGTATCGCCTTGTAAGCGTGTACATGGACTGAAATGTTCCTTTAGGAGGGGGATAGGGGATGGTCTGTGAGATATACAGAAAACGGGACAGAATGTTCATTTTCAAAGTGCTAATTCGCCCTAGCCAGGAGAGCGTTTTGCCAGACCAGAGTCCCAGATCTGCTTTAATGGATTGTAGGAAATCAGTGTAATTTCTACTAATAGTCTGTTGCACATTCGGAAATATCTTCAGGCCTAGATAGGTAAGGTAAGTGCTGGAAACCGTGATGGGAAATGAATGTGTTACTACTGAAAATTCGTCTCGTTGAATCGAAATGTTTAAGGCTACAGATTTCGTTAAGTTAATTTTAAAATTGCTTACGAGATGGAAGTCATCCAGCTCTCTTAATAGATTTGGGAGGGAAATTCTAGGATTCCTGAGGAAGAAGAGTAAGTCGTCAGCTTAAGCTGCTGTTTTGTGTTCCTTCAGACCAACCGAAATGCCACTGATGTCCGGATTATGTCTAATTTTATTAAGGAAGCCTTCAATGGATAGGATGAACAGAAGGGGAGAGAGCGGGCAGCCCTGACGGGTGCCATTTGTTATGCGGAAGGGTTGTGAGAATTCACCATTAACGAGTAATTTCGCAGTAGGAGAAGTATAGAGAGTTGAAATCCAGGCTAGCATTCTGGGGCCTAGATTAATACTTAGAGTATTTCTTAGGAAAGACCAGTCCACCCTGTCGAATGCCTTTTCAGCGTCTGTGGATAATAGCATGACAGGGATGGATTTGGACTTACAATAATGAAGGATGCTGAATAGTTTGTTTGTGTTGTCTCGAGCCTCTCTGTGCGGGTCAAAGCCTACTTGCTCAGGGTGAATAAGGGAGGGCAGTACCTGATTGAGCCTGGTGGCGAGGACTTTAGCGTACAATTTAGTGTCTGTATTCAGGAGGGAAATCGGCCTAAATCTGCCTGGGAAATGAGACCTAATTTTTATATTTTTTTAATTTGTAGTGTTTAATTTATAAATATGACTTCTGCAGCATCCGTCTGAGTTTACTTTGAATGATACAAGCTCACAGATACTTTTAAAATAAGTTCTGATTTTCTTCCTGAGCAGAAAAAAATATCAATAATCACTGATTTGTGCAAGCTATCCACAGGCTTCAAAAGCTGAGCTTGATACTTTAAATGGAAAAAAAGTATTTCCAGTGGAAAAACAATCGGAAAGAAGAACCATTTCATGTTTGGGTTACTCTGTTCACTCCTCACCCAGCCACTTTGCACCTTTTTGTTATGTGCTACTGTATTTCAGATATTACTCAGGAGAAATAAAGTAGTAAAAATGGGGGGTAAAAGACATGGAGTCACATAAATATTTGTTTTTTGTCCCTTCTGAACATGCAACCATGTTAGAATATCCTGAGATGGTGAACACATGTTAGCAAAGATAACAGATCACAACACAGACACTGAAACATTCATCTCCCCACACTACACAAGTATTACTCGTCAAGCTCTGTGTGTTATAGGTTTTAAACTTTGAATGCCCACTGGCTTGTTATGTGAACTGGATGCTAATCTTCAAATAACATTGGGCAATAGAGTCTGGCTCTTATTGGCAACAAAAATAAACTTTTATAAGTATATAGACACATAGCTTTACATTTAATACTGTCATATCGACTTTCTTGGCCTGTAAGAAATTGAAATAAACCATTTTGTGCTATGTCAGTAGAAACTATGATCTCAAAATACTGTATGGGACCACTATGTTTATGAATCTATATTTTGCTATACTTTACAAGCATTTTCATTACCAAAATATAACAATAAAGTAGAACAGAGGTAGAAAGTCAAACATCGAGAGAATGGATGAAGAAAGTAGTTGTCTGCTGATAGTACCCATTTGGTGCAAATTTTTTTTATAAGTTTTTATTTCTCATACTTACAGACAAATAGAAAAACAGAAATAGAAGAGAGAGAAAAAAAGGAGAGAGGTGAGGCTAAGGAACAGATTACGGAAAAAAGCATTGCAAGTGTTCCATAATCAGACATTTTAAACGTCCAACCAGATATCCCATATGGCATTCAATTCTCTGGACAAATTCTTGCTAACCTGGAAGGGAGTCATTCACCAATTTGTGGCAAAATTGTAAGGGAGGGAGGTCCAGAGCATTAAGATGACCTTCTCAGCATAGTAGACCAACTATAAATAGAACAGTCTAGTGCAAGATTGTAGAGTGTAGAGTTGTAGATCACCTGTTAATCTGAGCAGAGAAAACATAATTCTGGGGAGGGGATGTTTGGGAGAGCTTCTCATTGAGAAACTGTAACACTTCACCCCAGCCAGAATCTCTGAATGGTCAGGCAGGACCAGAAGACATTAAACATTTCTCATTGCTACACTTGGGACATAAGTCTGACATATTATCATAGATATTTGCCAGGCGGTACGCTCTGTTTAGGAATAATATCCGTATATACTGTATCTGTCTCTCATAGAGAAAGATATATCTGGGACCAGCTTGAAAGCATCAGACCACATCTCATCATTTAGCCCAGAAATATCTCTTTATCAGTTAGTGTTTTCACTATAGGATATTTAATTGTTCGAAAATCCATATGACCCATTATGCCAAGGTACTTGAATGAGGTCCCAACCTGGAGTTGTGATATGTAATCAGGAGTACCTGGGGGAGGGGATCTATAGGGAAAATATTTGACTTGATTAATGATTAGTTTTAAGTCCAGAGTAAAGGAAAGCCCTGGAGCTATAAACGCAGGGGCTGCATGACAAGGGATCCGAATGACCAGCAGCCAGATTACACTGGTCTATATTTAAAGATTTGCAGAATCAGATGTAGCTGTGAGTGGGTGAGAAGGAATGAGTTAAGTCAGGGGAAAGCTGGGCTGGGGGTGGAGAAAGAGAGAGATGTGATGTCAGGGGAAGAAGCTGTTCACTTCCTTATCTTCTGAGCAGGTAGAAACATAGACCACAGACAGAAGGTTAGCCAGATATAACAGCATAGAGTGATATTTTTTTCAGTTACGTTTGCTATTCATAAACCCTCTATCTTCTCATTTGCCTTAATATGAATAGCCAAAGGTTCCATAGGGAGGGCAAACAGCATTGGGAAGAGGGGACACTCTTGACAGGTGCCTCTCTCCGGGGATATGCCGTGAGCCTTCCATTGACCAGGATCTTAGCTCTTGGATGATCACAGAGTAACTGTACCCAATGTTTAAATCTAGGGCCAAATCTGTAACAGGTCCAAACTTCCCACAGGTATTGCCACTGAACAGTGTCAAAGGCTTTTGCAGTATCCAGAGACACCACAATTCTATTCCCAGAGTTATCATGTTGAATAGCTAAGTTAGTAAATAAGCTTCTTATATTAATATCTGTGGCCTTTGAGGGCATAAAGCCCATCTGATCTGGTTGAATTAGCTCGGATACAACTAACTTAAGTCTGTTAGCTAAAATCTTAGTAAACATCTTTATGTCTGAGTTTAATAAAGATAGAGGTCAGTATTACTCACAATGATCTGAGGGCTTAGTCATTTTAAAAATCAAAGTGAAAAAAACACCGTAACAGTTGTCAGGGAGTATAATAGGCCCACTAATCCCATTGAACAGCTCTACCAGTTAAGTTTACTCCACATATTTCTTGTACCTTTCGATGGAAATCCCATCAGTGGCAGAAGATTTTTTCTGCGGGAAATGCATCAATTGCATCTTTGACTTCATCAGCCATGATATCTTTATCTAGATTGTCACCAGGTCAGGAGACACCTCTGTACAGTCAATACTTGGATGGGTCTGTAAACACATTGGTCCCATCAGTCACACTATTATGTATGACAGTTCTGGGCACATCACCTCTAGCTAACAATACCAGCAACTTCGCTTTTTTGTCTCCCTTATCATACCAAGCAGCTGTCCTGTACAATTCACATTACTTCTCTGTTAAGAGCAAGTCTACATCTCTCTATGCTATCTGCATGACTTGCTTAGTTTCATCGGATTGCGTGAAGTTAAGTCTGCCTCCACTTTGGCAAGCACATCCTGCGATGGAGGGCCCAATCACTCTCCTGCCTGACTGATTTATTTAAGGAGATATAGGTATCTCTAACAAAGGACTTTTCAGCATCCGATACAGCCTGCCCAGTTGCAGTACCAATAATGTATTAACTGGGGAAGAAATTGCTAGTCTATTTTAGGATTAATTATCCATTTTGGGAGAAATCTCCATTGGCCCACAGAGTTCAGCCAGGACCTAATTACTGACAGTAGAGTTAACAAAGAGCAGTATATCTTCTAAACCCAGATAGGGATCAATGCGAGACATTGCCAATGAGGACACTGCATAGCATGAGTATTGTTTTAGCTTGGGGTGCTTTCACCTCCATATGTCTGTAAGCTTAGTGGCTTCTACCCAGTTAGCAAAAGTTCTAGTATCATGGGTGGAGGGGTGGAGCCTATCCATCCCTGAGTCTATTAAAATATTGAAATCACCTGCCTATATCATTAAAGAATTGCCCAGGTCAGCCACCTTCTGTAGTATTTTATTTAATATTTGAATTTTAGCAGGACGTTACATGTAGACATTAACAATTATATAGGTAGTGGCAGTGATTTGGCCTTTTAGGATTAAGTATCTGCCTATATGTGATTAATGCCTCAAAGTTTAGGGATTTTATAATTAACTTAATTACTAATTATTAACTTGTAATACTTAAGAGTAAGTAGAGAAATTATGAAAAACTACAGAGACCGAGTTGCGCTTGAGGGCACAGACTCTCTGCCCAATCAAGTGGGTCTCCTGCATTAGTATAAGATTTACTAACAATGTCTAAGACTATGGACCTTTTTACCATGTCATTAATCCCACATGCATTCCAGGATAGCACTTTAAAACCTTGCTGAGTAATTCAAAAAACATAAACACAGTAATGCATAACCAGATGGGAAGGTTGCCTAAGAGCCCTTACCCATGTGTAATGGATATCCATCAAGTAGACATGAATAGTGCAGGCACCTCAGTGTGCATCCAAGGGCTCATAGTCTGCAAACTGTACCTTTGCCAATAGCCTGCACTGAGCAGGGAGCACAGGCTGAAGGATTAATAGTGCTTTCTGCACTGTATCAAGAGAGGGGTGCCCCTGGGGTCCAACTGATACTCATCCCCAATTAGTCTTCCAAGGGTCTCACAGCCCAGTAGTTTGTGTTGTTGTAGTGTGATCCGGCTCCGTTCATGCCTCCGATGTGACTGCATCCGGGTTCACAATTCACTAGCACCACTAGCCCTTTAAAAGAATCTTCCCTGCTGCCTGTTCAGGAGCAGTCAAATGCATATAAATGCTATAACACCTTCTAATGGTACTCGGCTGCTTGCAAGCCTGAAATGGATGGGGATTACAGCAGGAACCCAGGGAGTGCATTGAAAGTGCTACTGCACAGAAGCCCAGTTGACCACACAACCCCCATCTAGTTCAGCTTTAATCCAACAAGTCATAAATATAGGGACATTGCTGTAATACAAGGGGAATCAGCAGTTATTTTTATACTAGTTTTATACTGGTTTTATACTAGTAGAGGCCTAAAGGGTTTACAGCAGTTTGAAGTTTAACATATTTTGAAAGCACTCATTTGTTAGTATGCTTTTGGGGCCTTTGTTATAAAATGTGTTTGTATTTGTGATGGTTTGTCCTTGGTTTGGCATGAAGGACTGCCTGCCACCAAATCTCCCTTCCATACCAGAGGGCTTGAATGGTGTGGTTATTATTGGAGCAACTTTATAAGATGCAAGTTGTGAGTTCAATTTTGGGGATACTTTGCTGACAGTGGCCATCATCATAGGCCATCTGCCACCAAACCCGTGCATAAACTTCAGTGGTTAAGTGGTTAGAGTGTGCTGCATTACAAGAAGAATGTTCAGTTCCAGTGCTGTCTTTTTTGGAGGATTTATGTACAGTTTCTTGCTTCTTCATAATGGACCACCTGCTACCAAATTTGCCTAGGTAGCATAGAGCTTCAATGGTGAAAGAGTTGGTGGGCTTGCTTTATAAGAAGAAAGTTAAGAGTTCCATTCTGGCTTCTTCCAACTACTGCTTTTATTAGATGGTTTACTTACAATGGCCTTGGTTAAATGATGGACCATCAACTACCAATTTTGCTGACCCAAACTTAAAGCTTTAACTATGTAGTGGTTGGGCTGATTCAGTTCCAGCTCCTTTTAACATTTTTGTTTTTGGATGGTTTTAAGTGGCTTTGGTTCTTCAAGACTGACCACTTGCTGCCAAATTCCCCTACAATAACAGAGGATGTCAAAGATATGGTGGTTAAGGTAGCTGCTTTGTAAGATGATGCTTTAGAGCTCAATTCCAGAAGCTTCCAAAATCTGTCCTTTTGGGATGTTTTGCTGACAGTGGCCTTGTTTCAATGTGAAGGGCCATATGCCACTAAATCTGTCTTCCCAAGTGGAAAGTCTTCAACAGTGTGCTTTATAAGAAGAATGATTCAGGTTCAGTTTTTAATAAGAAGGTTGAGTGTGCAATTTCAAAACCATGTTTTTTGGTATGATTTGCTTTTAGTGACCTTAGCTCTTTGCCATCAAATTTTCAACGTAGCTTCATAAAATGAAGGCTGAGTGGTTAACTGGAATGGTCTGCTTACAGTCTTCATGAAAGGTGACAACCTGCCACCTTATTTTGATTATCCAATGTGTAGTGTAGTGGTTAGGGGTGTTGTTTTATATGAGGAGGCTTAAGACTTCAGTTCCAGCTTGTTCTAACATCCTTGGATCTTCATGAGACACAATGTGCCACAAAAACAGTCTTCAGTATTATATTAGTGTACTAGGCCAAGAATTGATTTTAATAATGTGCAATCTCTGTACAGGGACGGTCCTGAGGCAGCTGCCCGGATGCCACCCGCTTCCCGACCTGCACTTAAAATGTTAGTGTCGGAGCAGGTCAAAAGGGGGCTGCATCGCTAGTGCAATGCTCTGCACTTGCAGAACAGAATTGAAAACTATTTTTGTTTTTTTGCATTTTCCTCTGCACTGTAACTATAAAGCAGTATTCTCTAATTTGCAATTTATCTAATTGCCAGAAAGAATTGGAACTACAGTTTATAGTGAAGCACAGAGTTTAACATGTTCTATGTTTCTTTTATGGTACTTTTATCTCACACTACCACAGTTTAATTCTTCAATAGGAAAAAAGAGCGCACAATAGAAGAAAACAGATTTTGCAAAAGACTGATATGTATAGCACATTCAAGATATGCTGGGATTTCAACATTTATTAATCCATGTGCACCAGCTTGATTTATGAGTATCATTATAGCACCAGTAGGCAAAATTACATTATAATAATATGTATACAATATTACATCAGATTACATCAAGTTTTTTTACACTTGATGGATTGCATAATATGCTACAGGTTTTACCCATGTGTGGTGCCATTTGTGCAAAATAAATGTAGAATCAGCAGGCGTTAATATTACTTTTATTCATTATACATTTTGAAGAATAAATTAAAAAATCACCAGATAACGAAACAACCAAAGGGTGTTCAAGGATCTTTTCTGTGATTATAGGTTGACCTATCAGTACTGTTCTATATAAGGTAACCTTACAATGTACTCTGTGATGCCATTCTGATGGGCATCAGGTCATCCCTTGAGGTTTTATTATAGAAGTTCTTTTGCAAAAAGACTTGTGAAGTTCTTTCCATGAAGATTTGATGAAGTTCTTTCCCTGAAGAGGTTTCCCTGACAGATATATCATGTATTTTAATAAAGGGTTTGATGATTTTAATACAGAAATGGGATCTCTTATCATGAAAGCCTATATGGAGAAAGCTTTGAATCAGTTTTAAGTAAATAATTCTAATTTGTAAAATGATTTGCTTTTCTCTGTAACAAAATAGTACCTGTATTTGATCCTAAGCTAGGTAATAAAATCCATATGGTTGGCAAATGACAATACAATCCTATTTGATTTATTTAATATTTACATTTTTTTAGTAGACATCAGGTATGGTACTTTTGGTGTCGTTGAAGCCCAAAGGCTGATCTGGGTGTCTTGGTGGAGTTCTTGGTGTTCTTCTGCTCCATGCCTTCTTCTAGATCAGGGGGTCCCCAACCTTTTTTTACCTTTGAGCCATCTTCAGATGTAAAAAGAGTTGTTTAAGCAACACAGGCATGAAAAATGTTCCTAGAGCAGTAATTGAGACTGTAATTGGCTCTTTGGCCACCCCTGTGTGAACTGGCAGCCTACAGGAGGCTCTGTTTAGCAGTACATCTGATTTTTATGCAACCACAACTTACCTCCAAGCCAGGAATTAAAAAATAAACACTTGATTTGAGGCCACTAAGAGCAACATTCAAGGGGTTTGTGAGCAACATGTTGCTCACGAGCCACAGTTTGAGGGATCACTGTTTTAGATAATCAAGAGGGTAGGATTTATTTAAGCAAAAGATTGAATGTCCCTGGTAAGGTTTTACCTTGCATTACAATTTGTATGCAGCCCCATATGAAGGAATTTATCAAACTTTAAAAAGCTGGTAAAGGGAATGGAAAAATTAAACTGATGAAAGAGTATCAAAATAATTAAAATTACTCTTTACAAATTCATTAGAGGATATTATAGACAGATAGCGGGGAATCTTTTTTCATATAAGTGAAAATGCCACCCCTTTAGACCTGAGGAGCAGAATATTCACCTGTAGCAACACAACAGGAGGCTGTGGAAGTACTCTTATGGCAATATCTTAATTTCCAACCCAAAGTAACTATGTAACTCTTATGTCAAATTAATAATTTTAACTATAAATAATATATTCTTTATTCTATAGAAAGAAAATTTGATTGTGTGTTCTTGCTGTACCATGATCTACTGTGTTTGGATCTCAGAAATTCTACAGTCATTATATGTAAGATGCTATAAAAAATTTCCTTCTGTGCGAGAAAAAGTCACACCAAAATCATGCGATGATTTGATTGTGTGACTTTTTTGAATTGACATTCGTATCACACAACGTTTTCAAGTTGCTGGCATGACAACTCGAATTTATCAGATTATCAAACAAAAAACTAGCACAAGCTGCCTAAAACTATTGAAAATCATGAAGGGAAAAAGATGTTCCAATTGTTAAAGGCACTATCTGCCTTTACTTCTACAGATTTTGACAGGTTTAAGATACAGTATTTTCGGATTAAAATTTTTAGCTGCTTCAGAGCATAATAAATTCAAGTTTATTTTGAGTTTTCCCCTTTAAGAAACCTTTGAGGTTTAATAGACCCTTTAATGTTTAAACAAATAGCTCACATAGCTCAAACTGTTTGCTTACAGAACAGGTCTGTGAAGGTTTTAGCAATAGTAAATGTCAGTGTAAGCAAAATAATCTGAGCAGTGTAGTGTTAGAAAAGTCACTAAATCGTGTTCATTATGACTGGGATTCAGAGCAATAGCCAATTGCAAGAATTTATCTTACTTTCCTGAAAGACTTATGGGCTGCAAAGTGTACATTAAGGGGCCAATTCATCAAGGGTCGAATATCGAGGGTTAATTAACCCTCGATATTCGACTAGGAATTGAAATCCTTCGACTTCGAATATCGAAGTCGAAGGATTTAGCGCAAATTCTGCGATCGTGCGATCGAAGGATTATTCCTTCGATCGAACGATTAAATCCTTCGAATCGAACGATTCGAAGGATTTAAATCCAATGATCGAAGGAATATCCTTCGATCAAAAAAACTTAGGCAAGCCTATGGGGACCTTCCCCATAGGCTAACATTGACTTCGGTAGCTTTAATCTGCCGAACTAGGGGGTCGAAGTTTTTTTTAAAGAGACAGTACTTCGACTATCGAATGGTCGAATAGTCAAACGATTTTTTGTTCGAATCCTTCGATTCGAAGTCGAAGGTCGTAGTCGAAGGTCGAAGTAGCCCATTCGATGGTCGAAGTAGCCAAAAAAACCTTCGAAATTCAAAGTTTTTTTACTTCGAATCCTTCACTCGAATTTAGTGAATCGGCCCCTTAGACTACTGTAACATGGGAAGAACCTGATAAGACTGAATAGAAAAACCTAATAAGACTGAATAGAAAAATCTAGGGGCTAATAAATATTACCTGGATTGTAAGTACATTTTAAATCTATATGTATATCTATATAAATATATGTAGGGGATCAGACAGATCCTTCCCTTGTTTTTCTGTCTGTGACATCATCCAGCCCAGTTACAGGCTGGAGAGCCAACTGGGTGCCCCAGTGCATCCTTGGGAGAGAGGGTGTGCCTGACTTTGGAGCCAAACATACAGGGTCTCCAACAGAGCTCAACAGGGGTTCTATGCTGCATCATCCAGTCAGAACCAGTTTTTGGGAGACCAAGAGTGCAGAGAAGCTGCTGCACCTCTAGAAGTACAGAGAGAGCCCATCCTGTTCCCTGCTAAGCTGCTAGAGATTTAGGAGGAGAACGGTACCACTGGTGCGATTGATCCTGCTGCAGAGCTGCCTGTAATCTCCAGTGTGACTGCCACTGAGAGCACCCCGGTGAGTGAGCCACCCAAGGGAGGAAACTGGCAAGGATACAAATGTGGGGCCCCAATTTGAGGACAGGTCTACTAATACAGCTACTACGTGGAAGCGACTGCTACCTTCCAAAGGGGAGGTAGTTTTGGGAAAGGTAGCGCTACCTGTGCTTTAAGAGCTCTTGGGAAGGGACATTTACCCCTTCCAGAGGGGATTGGGACTTTGTTAATACTAGGGACTGTGTTGGAGAAACAGTCAGGTACTTAATAGTGAGATAGGTAGGTCCCACATTTCCCCAGTGCAGGAGTGCATTGTGTATTAGATTGCCTAATTCTTTCACTACTGTTTTAGATAAAGTTTATCTCTGTTTTACTTTCAAACTGTGTGTTTTATTTTTTCTAGTGGAAATCCACCCCTGAGGTGTGCTCCTCAGTGTTCCCTAGGCAGAGGCACTGCGCTGTAAATCCCAGTTACCAGTACTTTTCATATTCAAAAGGATCTCAGGGCCCATGGATTGCAAAGGGTCAATTGCTATTTAAAAAAACAATTGTCTAAAGTACACACTATGCTTTGTGTCTATTACTTGTAAATGCATATAGGGTTTATCTAGTGTTAATGGCCTTTAAAAAAATCATGTAAATGCCAGTCTTGATGTAATAATAAGCGGTACCTTGTGGCATACTATAATTACTTCATGTGTAGGCTATCTTAATGCATGCTTTCCTCCTAATGTGATGTGTCTGAACTGAACAGATGTATACAATATGATTGATAGCCCATAGACACACATGAGATCTTAACTGAAGTTATGGTAGAATGAAATTCAAGATATTATTTTAAATATTAACTTGAAAAAACAACAATCCATTTGCACTTATGCCATTATGGCATCAATGGACTATTATGCTGAAGCTTTAGAGGACTCTCTCTGGGAGTGGCAGGGGAAAGCAGAAGTATGAAACCTGTTTTAATGTTAAGATAAATTCCTAAGAATGGTAACTAGTGTAACCCCTTCTTGGCCACACACCCCTGTGCCATAGGTTATACAACATTACTGTCTGACCATATACAGTTCCTGAATTCCCTTTGCAAAGTGAAAGGGTACTGGGAATTTATCTCTCATGGCAGTGCCTCCACCTAATGGGATCCGGGAATACACCTGCGAGTGGCTCCATTAGGAAACAATAATTTCACACACTGTTGCAGTATAACACATAAACGTTATATATGAGTGCAACGTAAATATGCACATACATATTACTAACCCACTACCCTGAGGAACCTTTTTGCAGTCCAATCCTGGCACTTCCTTGCCAGACAAAGTCCCACACTCCACTTCTGGTGGACAAAGAGAGTCTCAGTCCCTTTTTCCCAAAGAGGACTTAACTTTCCCCAGGTAACACTACCTGCCCAAGTACCTCTCCTGATGGACAGAGGTAGTTGTTCCCATGTGGCAGGCACACTAGCAACACCTGTATCACTCCCTACCCTTCCACAGGCAAACTCTCCAGGGGGCTCACACAGAGCTGGAACAAGCATCCACATCAAAAAAATCCTTAGATGCTCCAAAGCTCTTCTAGACGAGCTCACAACTAGCTTGAATCCTGTTATCCCCAAGCCCACACAAGGCATCCCCACCCATGTGTTGTCTCTCCATAGTCCCAAAGAACCCTGGTAAGGAAACAAATCACAGCTCCATTCTCTTTGAATGTCAAACCAGAACTAACTGTGAGAGCATCACTCTAGCTATATCAAACAGTTATGCAGCAGTGACTGCATAGGGACATGGGCTCCTTCCCCTTCCCTTCAATTTAGGTCCAACCCGTAGCTGGCCAGGCAGGGGATTTCCCACCATGTGGAACCGTTTTAGGGAATTAACCCTATGGATCCCTACACTAGTAAAATAAAAATTAAAAAATGAATACACTCTTATGAGGGAGCTATTGGTTTATTTCTGTTAATTCATATTTTTCTGCAGTATACTACTAAGTGTTGATGCTTTATTAGTAACCTCTAATTATACTAACTAAAGAAAATATAACACTGGAAAATGCCCTAAATGCATTCACACATATGTTCACATAGTATGTGCTGATTACTAGAAAGTGTGACATTTATTTAAAAAAATCCCTGTGAGGTCTCATGATCATATATGATCTAAGGATCCATTGAACACAGTTGAATGGGTTTAGCTTTAATGAGAGTAGATAAAAGATGGCTAAATACATCAGAGCTGATAATAAGACCACTGCCAAAAACAGGAATTCTGCTTCAAAGGGAATGTTACTTAAGTAAAAATGGTATAAAAAAATGATATGTAAATTCAAATGAATACATTTTACTTATGTTTTTCCTGTTAACCCATTAGTAGGAAAATGTAAATATTATTGAGACTGAATGATGTACCACCATCTTTTTCCTACTTTCCAGGTATCCCCAGCGATAATTTTAAAAGTGTACATAAGGATAAATATTTGGGGACTTCGGCACTCCCTGTTCCCTCTAGGTACCCCATAGGTGTCTAGCAACAACAGCAATGCTCAGCTTGCAAGAAAGCCCAGTGCTTCTGACAAAGTTTTATAGGAATTAAATTGCTACACATTTTCCATCTTCCTATGAGTACTGGAATCTGACTATATAACTTCACCAATTAGATTGCAGCTCACTTCTCTATAGAGAACTGTGCACCCAATACTTTCTGCCCAAAGGTCCATTTATTAAAGGTCAATTTTTAGTATTATAGCTTTTTGAAAACATGATTAAACTCATTGGGGGGATGTAATATTGGTCTCTAGGACAAAAATCATTCGCAATTCATTTGCAATGCAAATACAGTTTCGCAAAGTGAAACCTTTGTGAACACTTTGCCCATAACACTACAGTAAGATGACACTACAGTAAGATAGTGATTGTGAATTTTATAGTTTGCCAACGTTCGTATGTATGTAATAAAATTTCTCAATCGCAAACCAATTTATGAAACAAAATATTTAACTAAACTGCAGAGCAGGTGTTAAAGGTTCACAATGTGCAATTAAGATTAGCAATGCAATAAAAGGCCCCGTGAAGAATACTACATCGGGTACAGAGAAGGGCAACTAAGCTGGTAGAATGGAAAATCTTAGCTATGAGGAAAGACTGTTCTTCTAGATCTCCCTTAAGCTTCTTCACTAATTGTATTTGCTCCAGCTTGCCTTCAGCACAGCAGTATTACATGCATCTCCCCTGTAGCTTCCTACTCACTCCTACTCACTCACTCCCAGCATTTAGATTTGGGGCCACATATTGCTAATGCAGAGAGTGCATTAACGATCTTTGCACTAGAAGAGACGAATTTCCGGTTTAAAAACTGAAAATTCAGCTCTTAAAGTTACAAAGAGCGGCAAAAGTTATAAAGAGCCACCTCTTGTAACCTGCTTGGTGGTCTGTTCTCTGTGTACAGTGTTTGGAATTTCTCTACTCAATGTAATAAAAGTCATAAACAGAAAAAAATGAATAAATAAGAAAAAAAAATCAAATGTTTCAATATTCTCAATTAGCTAATAATAACACTGCAAATGTTATGCCTTATTCAAGTCTGTTAAGGATTCTTCATATATTTGCCCAATGCATTGGTGTTGTGATTGGTGTGCCAATACCCATTGTCACTACTGTCTCTACATGGATTTTATATTATTATTGGAATGCAAAAACTGCTGATGGTATTGTATAATAGAATGGTGATTTCTCTCACTGTATAGTTTGCTGGGGGGGGCATTTCTAATAACACTAACTTGAACCGTATGCTGGGGATTGTATTCCATTCACTGCTGTTTTCACTGCATAATGTGCTTTGGATGCTATTACCTATTGCATTTACTATATATTGTGCAGGGAAAGCCATTCTTCATTACTGTCAATGAATAATGTGCTGGGAATACCATAAACCATTGCTCCCACAGTGTAATATGATAGAGATACTAGTATGAGTCCTCAAGCTCCTGTATATGCTAGTCTAAAAGCTGACTTTACAGGTTTATAAGGGCCTAAAATATGAAGTCTTCAGAAAACAGACAAGCTCTTTCACTTGGCTGACCATACTATGGGTGCCAGCAGGGCTTTATGCGCCATAGATACTGAATTCAAATGTAATTGCCTTCTATGAGGAGGCAAGCAGAAATCTATACAAGGGGGTTGAAATTTATATGATTCACTTAGATTTTCGCAAAGTATCTGAACAAGTACCACACAGAAGGTTAGTGATTAAATGAATAAATATCGGCCTTTGACCAATTGAAAAGTGTAATGATAAAAGGAGCTTTTTTTTTAGTTGGACATTGTTAGCAGATTACCTTAGAGTTTCTTTGCTTTTTCGTTTATTGATAAATCAAATTGATGTTGACAAAGAAAGTACTGGCATTGTGTTTGACAATAATAAAGTTATTTTTAAAAAAATAATTTCATGCAGAATATTTCCAGTTTTATAGTAATTTGGTGACTGGGCAACATATTGTTGGCGCAATGTTGATCAATGCAAAGTTATGAATTTGGGCAAAAGCAACATGAATGTTAGATATACAGTATACTAAATAGAATTGTGTGGCAGCTTTATTATCTGGTTAAATGTGTATGTGTATGTGTTTATAATAACCTTGGTCATTTTTGCCAGTACAGTATTTTGAAGTATGTACCAAAATTCAGCAATTCCTATAATCGGGCATTGAACATGTGACCTGCAAGTCCTTTTATTTTCAATTTTCTCACCGGACGCGTGACATCATTGTGCTGGCCGCAAGACACCAGCATTGGCCCGTGTGGTTTACAGGCTTCTTGGATGGAAAGCCACTGGAGAAAGTACCCCCTCCCCCCAGGGGACCCCACTGGACCACCACCTTGTGGTTTCTTTGGAAACTGCTTGTAGAACTCATGTACCAGTCGAGGAGCATGGACATCAGCCTGTTTAATCCAAGAGCACTCTTTGGGGCCAAAACCCATCCATTGGATCAGGAATTGTAGCGACTCTGTAGAGATTCTTGAGTCCAAAATCTTCTCTACTTAAAATTCTTGTTGACCATCCGTGGAGACAGAAGCAGGAGGAGAAGCGATTAACGATTGCCAGTTTCACCAGAGATACACGGAACACATTAGGGATTTGCATCTCAGGGGGAAGCTGAAGTCTGACAGCCGCAGGATTAACAATCTCCACAATGGAGAATGGGCCAACAAATTTTGGACCCAACTTGGGTAAAGGAACTTCCCTTGCTGGATCTGTAGGAGTTGGGAAGAGGCATTAGCAACACAAACATATCGTCAAACGCAATACGGAAGGCTTGGGGAAAGGCTTTGACATCGAAGGTCAGAGGGGAATTCTTCTCCCAAAATGGTGTTGCCCATTCTAGCGGCTTGCCCTCCAATCTGGACATTACATATTCCATTTTTGCTCATTCACTGGAGTATTGCGAGGGTTGGAACTCTAACTAAATAAGGAATTGAGTCAAACCTCTGCAGGCTTAAGGATTCCCATTATAACGGGGCGGTGGAGGAATGCGGGGCTCACTAGCTGATGAGGCCACAGAAGGAGAAGCAGAGAAACTGCAGTGGGAGGATTTCCCACCACCGGAGAAGTGGATGGCATCTGGGAGAGAAGGGCCTCTAGCACTTGCCCTATGCGATTCAGCTGGGCTTCATAAGCTTCCATGCGAGTCGCCAAACCTCAGACAGAGCTTCCTCAGTGGGGTCCATGGCCTGATTATAATGTCAGGAGCCTATAGACTCCTAGTGGAGAAGTCTGGACCAAGGAAGAAGCTTAGTGGTTAAAGTCCAAGTGCGGTATCCAAAGGGGTCAGGCGTAAGTGTAGTCAAGTTTAGGCAAGGCAGCAAGAATCAAAATCAGGGCCTAGCAGAGGGCCAGGAATACAGGAAACAGTCATTTAGGAATTTAGGAAACCCAGGTACACAAATCAGCAATTCCCATAATCGGGCATTGAACCCGTGACCTGGAAGTCATTTTAGTTTCAATTTTCACGCTGGACGTGGGACGTCATTGTGATGGCATCAAGACGCACGTGGTTCATGGGTGCCACCATTTTGGATGGGACGCCGCTGGCGATTGGAGTGCCTTTGGGAAATCCAGAGCTGAGGAGGTGAGGAGTAGGGGGTCAGAGGAAGACTGCGGAAGTGACGTCACATGCATGGCATAGAGGTGTGTTTAGGTCCAATGCCTAGGGCGTACAGCCCTGATATTTGCACTATGCAAGAAATGCAAGATTTGGAAGGACTATAAGGTTAATATTCTGAGCAGCCATAAAGTATGAGGAATAAATAGTGAGCCACTGGTAACTTTCTATTGTTGGCTGAGTTGTATTTACTATATCCTTAAAAGAAAATGAAAGGAATTATAACTTTGTTGCTAAAATATGAGTCCCTCCCAAATATGAGGAATGCTCCAGTGCTTACCTGAGACCCCAGGTTGGTGCTCCTATTTGGCCCAGAGTACAACTGCAGGAGCTCATTAGTCATCATCTTTTCTGCTTCTTTCCTCTTCTCTTTGGCTATTATCTGGGTTTACATGTGTAGTAGTAGTGTAAAAAGCTGGACTTTGAAGAAAAAAGCCGACTTTTCACTCTACTGCACATGCACATTGGCCTAGAGTCCATGAAAAGAAGGCGGAAAGAACATTGTAACGCGGTGCTCCTACAGTTATACCTTGTGCCAGTGCAATTTTCAGCAAACAGGAAAGGCCTGGGGTCTCACATAAATGATTATAATTCCTGGTAGGTGCTACCCCTGATTATGCCTTTACTGCTTTTGTCAAAAGTGTGGAACTGCCTGAGTGTCTGAATGGAAAGTCTCAGTCATAATATTATTTATGGGGTACAAGGAAAAGAAAACTGAGCCTTTTTATTCATCATAAACATGAGCTAGGTATTAAGAGGGCTGTACGAAGTGTTAAGACTGCGCATTATCGGCCAGTAGCTAAATGCAGGCATGTGCTTTCTTTGCACAAAGAACAAAGTTCCAGTTAATACTACCCGGACTCATGCATAACTGTATAGCATAACACTTAATAGCCAAATGTGACAAATGTAGTCAGTGAGGAACATTTCTGACATGATGCATTTAAATAAATGTGTAGCTTTAGATTAGAGTGCAAGATCCGCAGCACCTGGGCCGGCTGGATGCAATACATGGAGTATCTTGCTCTCAATAATAACAACAATATTCCAATAATATTGATATATGCTAATATCAGCCTGGAAGACAGTAGCCATCAAAGTATGTAACAGTAAGATGTACCTAGGTTAGGCCTTTGCTGCCAGAAGAATCAACTTCCACATTAAATGTGATGAACTCAAACACTTCTATTGATATAGCGGCCTCTTGCAGGGAAACAGATTACAGTCAGACTGGGGCTCTGGTTGCCAACCAGGATATTAATCACCCAGTGTTTATTATGCACACACCACAGCGTTCTACCTTCTGAAGTCTTCAGGGCACTTGTCCTGACGGATGCACTGGTAGGAGTGTCATTAGCTGTACAGGGGCCTCCATTTGCTCAGGAACTCTTAACCCCCGATTCTCTGCTGTTACCTCACATACAATGCCCAAGCTTCTCTAGTAGGCTCTCCGCTAACCTACACCTGAACACTCAATTACCTATCTCTGGTGCACAATCACCTCAGGGCTCTACCCCAAAATATTACTCCTTGTTGGGACAACAGGCTGTCTGTGCTTGCTAACCCTCTCTAACTTTCACTCCTAACATGAACTCATTTGCCACTGCTATCCGCTGCACTACAGTATAGCCTGACTATTTACATTATAAAAATAAATGTATTTATTTTTAAAAATCAGACACGTCCGTATGTCTGCTTCTTTAACTTTATTCTTTCTCTCCACAAGTATTTAGCAACCAAGTAGAGCTCTGTATCAGTCTCTTTCCCAGCAGAGGCAAAATATTCTGCTTCATCTGAATATCCAAAGCAAATTTCTTATTTGCTCTCTGCTAAAAATAAATATTTCTTTTTTCTGAATACCAAATACCTACTTCATTCGTAGGGTTCTTACACAAAAAGGTTTTTTCGGGTTGTTTCATGAGCTCTACTGTAAGTGAAAGCTGGCATTAAAGGGGTTGTTATTCTTGAGTTTTAGTATAATGTAGGGAGTGATATTCTGAGACAATTTGGAATTGGTTTTCATTTTTAATTATTTGTGGTTTTTGAGTTATTTAGCTTTTTATTCAGCATTCTCCAGTTTATAGTTTCAGCTATCTGGTTGTTATGGTCCAAATTACCCTAGCAGCCATGCATTGATTTGAACAAGAGGCTGGAAAATGAAAAGGAGAGGGCCTGAATAGAAAGATGAGTAGCAATAATAATGCCCCCCGGTCTCCCATCCATTTAACCCCGATTTCTGATGACTTCTGACTATTTTCCATGATTTGCCGGCAAAAATCAGTTGTGCGCATGCACAGACCATTTCAGTTATGTTAACAGATTGATGTATGCACTTCTGTTAATGCAGCTTCAGGAAAGGCTCTGCGTATTTGCTTAACATCACTTCCTTAAACATCACTTCCTCTTACGTCAAGGAACACGGAAATTTTTGGCAAGTCCTCCGGTAATCTACATTTAAAAGCTGACAACTCTTGGGTTGCATTAACTGTTGCTCTTCCTTGTGGTAGAATGCATGAAACAGCCACAGCAGGGCAACACATGAAAGAGCTACTGCAGGGAAACGCATAGAGAAATTAATTTAAATCTTTAAAACATTGATGTGTTTTGGATAGGTTAACTCAGATAGGACATACAGTATCAAGGGCTTTCCATGGGACCTGGCTGCAGAGCAGGGAAACAGATTAACCTAAGCAGTCCTACTATTAAATATGTCAGGAACTAGGGAAATTCAATTCACAGTACTACAAAGTAAACCTACTGTATATGTGGCTGTGGTTTTCCTGTTTGAGGGGAAAAAAAGTTTGTTTCAAATAAAATATAGCCAGAGTATAATTTCAGATGAATGCCTTTTTCTTACATAACAAGGTCATCCAAGCTTACAGAGACACTTGGATGGGGGCACTGAATTTGTTTTGAAGGCACCCATAATTTGCTTTTCTGTTTAAGATGCAACACCATACAGGGGAGGGGGGATTGTTTAATTGTATAGATTATAAGACAGCAGCATCATCTGCTGGTCAATTTCAGGATAACACTGAAACGTGCTGTTACGCATTTATAAATTCATAGATACTGTAGCCTGTTTTTGTCCCTCTAAAAGCCAAAATTACATTTATTGTGTAATCCACAGAATGTAATGTAGGTAAATCTGCACAAAGACTGTCACTAAAGATTTTTCTATTCTTCGTGCAATAATGGCACAAGGAAAATAGTACATCATTAAAGCATGATTGAAGTCTGTCTTTTCAGGCTCCACGGGTTTTCCCATTAATTCTGGCAGGTTATTTGGGAGTATAGTGGCTACAAATACTAAAAGCCATTCCTGTGACATTTAAACATATGGCCTACATTGCAGAAATAAATCATTTCCTACAGACCTCGAGCTTTTGTATCCTGTTGAGAAGTAAATTATTCCTGTAAAGGAACTCAGCTCCCATTAAACTACCAGCAAATGGCTAAAAGAAACAGATTCTTAAACTGCAGGTTGGCTGACCACACCATTCATTAATAAGGCACCATTCAGAGAGCCATTGACTGGCGGAGTTCCCAGTTAATGTAAAGGAACGTAAATCTGACTGCAGCTAGTTTTTTTTATGTACAGAAGAACAACCTTGTGCCCTTTAATGATTCAAATGAGTTCAGTACGCAATTAAAGCTGTCAAAGTGCAAAGGCTAAATGATATTCTAATAGTTCCCTGTCCCTTCTAAGACCATGAATTATAAAGTCACTTTTATAACATTATGCATTAAACAAAAACAGAGCCATGTACATATTGATGTTACTAGTAAATAATGTGCTTCCATGTGATATGCTAAAGTGAGTGGATATTCTACTGCTGTCACAAGACAATTATTTATAGGGGGAATCAGATAATTGATAAACAATTACAAATTAAATATATGTGGGGTTGGTGATTTATTTATCTTAAGGTAATATTTTATTATATCCCACCATAACGCCAATCTTATTATTCTGCAGCCACATCTCTACTTGGTGCACCCAAAGGGTGTATCTTGCCCAGTTATGCATGAAAGTGCTTAAAACACCTTTTATTCCTTGACATTATTTGTGTTTGTATATAAGTACATTTATAAAAAAAGAAAAAAAAGAAGACAAGGAGCAACTGGGGGCATAAAGTAATTGGATAGCAGTGGTGTTCGTGGTCTCATTACATTGCAGCTCAGAATTTGAGTCAGGATTTAATGCTCAGCCCTCTAGCAACAGATATAGGGAAGGTAACGCCTATTTTTTGCCTGATAATTTGTGACAACCCCTTTTTAACAGTGGCCCAGACCAAATTGAACATGTTCATGTCTCCTAACATAATCCAAGATGGTGAACCACTGTGTACAACTTTGAAGGCCTGAGTCATTACTGTTATAGAGAATCTGAAACTTTATGGTGGTGTAATAAATTTAGAATATAAAATAATGCATTACAACCCATATTTGTTTTAAGGGCTTAGTTCTTTAATAACAGCTGAACAGTCATAACCTGTACTTTCCTAGTTTATGTTTTTTCCCTTGCAAACAATATTGAATCTAAGTTGTGCGTTTGTGTGCTGGCACACAAATTTTCAAGACATTTGTCTGAAAACAAACATTTTGTATTAATTCTGACCACAGTTTAATAAAACTACACTCACAAGTTTAAAATGTTTGCACAAAAGAATTTGTTTGCACGTGGCCAAAAAGGAAATTAGAGGGAACATTGCTTGCAAATGGAAACCTGTACTTTTTTTTACTGGTATTGGCTTTTGTAAAATATATCCGTATAAAGAAATACAAAAGCTCTTTATACACAATATAATGCTGTACTGTATTGAGATAGTAGGGTCATCTTGTATATCTAGCAGCTTGTACAATAAGCTTTTAGTCTTGTTCTGAATCCTAAGATTTCCCAAATAATTTGCAATAAGCAGTAAAATATCAGAATGTTTGTATTTATTGCTGAAAAGACAAAAAAAAAGAAAGAACTCAAAAGAAAGATGTCTTGGAGGCCGAGAGATCTCCAGTGTACGTTGTTTGTATGAATAATTCACTGGCTTCAAAACTAAATTTCTCTCAAGTGGAAGCTGACTAGCGTTTAAAACAGTTTGGGTTTGGTTAACTGAGCTGCACAATCTTTAGGTTTTAGATTACATAATGATCAACAGAACTCTGTGTAGCAGTTATAAATGTGAATTTGAAAAAGTTGCTTTCTGCAAATTAATCAATGTCAGCTAACTAGGTCATCAGCCTATGCCTAGTTGTACTGAGCCATCTCACAGCTTCCCTTCTTTCCAATCGCCCTCTTTTAGTATTACCCACAGGATACTGCAAAAATAATTATATGATCAGTCACTAAAGGTTTTGCCATTGAAAGATAGGCCAAGAAAATAAGGCTTGAATTCAAGGACACTTGATGTGCCTCTTTTACTTTTGTACTGTATTAAAGTCAAGGCATAACCATGCAATCCTGTCCTGAATAACTGGACAGGTGGTTCCATAAACAAACTGTATCAACAACTCTGAATTATATTATAATTATTATCTCTTCTCTCCCAGCCACCTAGGTTGAATCTAGCATTAGGTATATGATGTAGCTCAGTGGTAGAGTATAATGCTCTATATTGTATGAACCAAATGGTGATGTTCCAGGTCTTGCTTCCTCTGATTGCAGAAGAGAGAGCTCCACTAATGCAGGTATACACAGAAGGCCAGCAAAGAGCCTCAGTAATAAGAGAACATTAAAAATACTAAGTATCCATGGACTAAATCCTTAAAACATGTAAAAGGTCAAGGCAGGCAGCTACTGTAGCTTCAACATTTGAAGTAAGAAAGAATTAAGCAGGGCCATGGAACAGGCAATACACCAAAGCAGACAACTAGAGTCATTTTGGCCAATGAAGGACTATAGATTTCACATTTAAAGGACATGTGACAACAACACAGAGAAATGTCAAAAATTGACATGGGATTATGGCCAGTGTACAAGATGGCCTTTGCACACAGAAGTGTCACAAGCAGATAGAATACACCCAATGTGTATGACACAGAGAATATTTAAGTTTAGTAAGTGGATTAGTCCAAGTTTACCAACTATTATAGATGTTAAAACAGTTAAGAGAAATTGGTTTTAAATTCATATTTGCTAACCCAACAAATGCCTAGTTAAAAAAAAAAAAGTTTTTGTGGAAAGGTTAGAAGTATATCTGATGACATAGTTTTCCTGCTGCTTTCAATTAGATATACATATATGATGGAAACAATAGAAATGAACATCCAAAAGTTCAAAAAGAAAATGTCTTTTTTGGGATTCCCCTGACTTGGGCATTGTGTATTCCTTTATATTGTATTATATATATTGTATTGTATTTCAGACCTTAAACCCTGCCCTTGGCCAATAGTGCTTTGGAAAATAAAGCGATGAGCTTTTCTGTACATTCTGTGCATTCTCTCAAATTACTTGTCATCAGTATCAAATGTACATTGTTTGTAGGGAAAGAGCCAAAGCCCAGACAGTCTATTCATCTTAGCAATGATACCTCTTGCTTCTTCTTCCCACAGTATAGCCTGTAAAGTTTCAGTCAAAAAACTCCATTCAACTATACCACCATATATTTATAGTTCATATTCATATATTTACCTTTATATCACCACATGTCTCTGTGTGTTTTAATGGAACATTGTCTACCCCCATGCTGCCCTGTGTCTTCAGCTACAGTATGTGCCTCTGAAAGCCATTTTCCCATCCACCAAAATGCTACTGCTTAGAGCACCACAACTATAGTGCTACATGGCTTCACAAACATCCCTCACAAACATTTCCTCCATTATATGGATGGATTCACAGTATCAACTGCTTCCAGGTTAGCACACATTTCTCTATTAACACACATAATACAGAAATATGCACTACACTTTATAATACAATCTGCGTTTGCAGTCCACAATGAACAATAGGATTCTATACAATAAAATCTAGCAAATGTCATTTTTAGACTTTTTTTTTTCCAGGTCAATTCAGAAACACACTCCCTGCAGAAAACAGCACAGAGTCACAATGTATTAAAAGAGGTATTTTATTGTCTCCCAAATTGAAACACATTTAATCTTCAGCAATTGTTTTAACACCATGGAAACTGCTGTGTGACTCTTACCCTGAGAAAAGAGCAGTATGTCATACCATTTTCTTCCAGGAGTGATGGATGTCGATACAGTCGCTGAGCAGAGGCTGCAGAAATCATTATTCAGAATTTCCATACAAAAGTCTAGGTTTCATATGCACAATCAAGGACGCTGATGTCCTTGTAAATAGAATGCTTTCAAATGTTCTCAAAAAGATACCGTGGATTTAGCTCTGGGTTTGTAAAAATATAGAAAAATAAAGTCATTCAAAAAAAAAAGATAGAATATTAAAAGTTATACTGCCTTGAGTTATCCACAATGAAATTAATTAAGATTAACTAAATAATAATAAAATAGTACCTTGTACTTGATCCTTACTAAGATATTATTAATGAATGTTTATTGGAGGCAAACAATCCTAATTAGTTAACATTTTAATATTTTTTAGCAGACTTAAGGTATGGTGATCCGAAATATGCCTTAGCTCCCAAGCTCCTGAGTATTGGAGAATTCTGGATAACACCTTCCAATGTAAAAATAATCATGTAAAAAAAACAAGCTTTTAAATAGATACTCATGTCCACAGAGATCATGTTTTGGGTGCCCACTGCTCCCTTTTTCAAGTAAAAGTGCATGAGCCACATTACCCAGAAGCTCTCTTAAAGGAGAAGGAAAGGCTAAAATTAAGTAAGCTTTAACAGAAAGCTCTATATAAATACAACAGTTAACCCTCAAAGTAATGCTGTTATGAGTCCTCTGTCAAAAGAAACACCACAATTATTGTGCACACATGGGCATGTACAGACTTCCTGTTTCCAGCATAAACCCCCAGGGCTAGGGCTTGAGCAAGCTCAGTTTGCTCCCCTACCCTTTTCCTTCCTCCCTTCCCTGCTGTAATCTAAGCCCAAAGCTATTAGCAGGGAGAGACTAAGGCAGGAAGTGATGTCACAACATGCTAATATGGCAGCTGCTATCCTAAACAAACAGAGAGAACGTCTAGAGCTTTTTACTCTGGTATGGTAAAGCATTCTGCAGAATAAATATAGTGTTATAGATTGCACAATTGTGGCTAATCTATTGGCAATAAACTGCTTCGGTGGCTTTCCTTCTCCTTTAAGCTTTACGTCACCAATCACTGTGGCGCAAACTGTACCACTCTGTCACAGAGGGACACCCCCTGCATCCCACAGAAGCTGCAAAGCAATCACCATATTATTGGTTGGTTCATACCTATATATATATATATATATACCTATATATATATATATATATATATATATATATATATATATATATATATATATATATATATATATATATATATATATATATATTCAAATCTATTCAAAGTTTTTTTTTAAAAAAAAAAATCTCAGGTTTTCTCAATTTAGTGAGACACCATTTGATTTTTATATTCTTCAAATGGGTGGATACTTTAAGGGATGCTGGGAAATATGGCATCAGCAAATGAAAAAACACTATAATTATCTTTTTTCTTTGTCCCAGCATTTGACAATTTTTGTAAATTTTTATATCATTGGACCCCAGGCTGCTCCTGTCTGCTACATCACCCAGATTCTGAATTCAGCGGGATCCTAATGCAGGTGGTAAGGCTGCTTCTGACACATTCTTTTACAATCTGTCCTTCTGATCAACCTAGGTAGAGTTGACCAACATGAAGAAGGGGTTTACTGCATAAAACAGAGGCAAAACAAACGTGCTAGGAAAAGTATTCAGCCAGTGATCTCATTGTTTGTATGTTCACATATACTGTATATATGAAAATCATTATTGGGCAGATAAAATGGCTCAGCTTCCAGATTTAGTTGTGTGGATATTGTTGCTACTTTGAAATACATTGTCCCAGCCCGAGGTCTTTATATTGAAAAATGATAGGTTGATTCCATAAGAGGTATTAATGCATCCGATTGCAGGTTAAGATCCAGTGAGACTAAACGTTAGCTGATATTGCATTATTTTCAGAGCATCAAAACACTTCCCTGAAAGCCTTCAGTTACTCTGATGTGTCATTTAGGTGCTGGATCAGAAAAGTCTTCTGATAAAAGGGTCTTGTAGCTGTTTTCAACATGAGGAAATTACAGGTTTCATAGTAATGAGACTGCTGTTCAGCCAGGTTGATATTATTCAGCTTGACTATTTTAATAGCATAAAAAAGTGCACTATACACAGCAGAATAATATAGTATTTGGTAAATTTTGCTCTTTGGAAACTTGTATCCCTCGACAACTCTAGGCTATAACTGTGCCTGTAGCAAATCATTTTTGTTGAAGACTAAATTCCATGTGCTAACATTTTTTACCAGGGTAAGCCATAAACATTATTAAAAAGATTAAAAAAAAAGCTTTGAGTTTTCAGTACTTGGTTGAGTGGTTTCCAGAGCCCTAAGACAAGCGGGTGATGGTACCACGGTAAAACTGTCAAAACAAAAGAGCATCAAATAGCAATCAGGTAAGCAAATTCCAAATGATAATAGGCAGCTGCTGCAGTCGTCTGATTCAAAGAAGATGATTTGAATGAACTCAATGACAGGAAAGTATTTAATGTTTTTAGCTTTTCCCCCATAAAATATAAATAGATGTACCTCACCTCTCAAAAGGACATTAGTGATGGGCGAATTTATTCGAATAACGCCCGCGAAAATTCGCGGCAAAAATTTGCCGGCGTCAAATTTTTTTTTCGAAAAAACGGACGCCGGCGTCAAAAACGAGACGCCGGCGCCGTTTAGTGAATTTTTCGCCATTTCGCGAATTTCGCGCGAAATTCGCAAATTTTTTCGCGAAGCGAAACGGCGCAAATTCGCCCATCACTAAAGGACATGCCAATGAAAATGACAGTAAGTAAATTCTGATAATCATATGTGTTTAAATGGTACTTGCATAGCTGAGAGCTGTGAATGCTGCACTACAAGCACATTATGGGGAAAAGGGGAAAAAGAGTTTGTGGCACATAAAGTACATTACATGCAGAGACTGTGAGGTACTCAAAAGACATACTAAGGAGCAGTAGGTACTGATCTCCCAAGAGCATAATAAAGAGAAGGCACCACAAGCACTATAAAGAACATTATATAGTAAGAAGCAGAGGGCAATGGCACACGAAATACAAACATAGAGAGCAATGGACAATGGCACCACAAGCATTATGATATAGAGAATACTGGCAGACCAAACACAATATACAATAAGACAAAGTGGGTACAAGAATACATTGGGGCTCATTTATTAACGCAGCGCAGCGCTAAAAAGAGCGCAGTGGCCTGACATTTGCCCAGCGCATGCGAGTATTTAATAATGTAGCGCACGATACCTTAACAGTGCGATTTGTGCGCTAATGTAGACACAGACAGGTGCGATGTGTGAAACTGCGTATCAGCTGTCGCAGTGCTTATAATAAATTGTGCGCACAGGAAGATACCGCAAAGGTAAAGATTAGTTGTGCTCATGTATGAATGCGCTGCTTTAATTAGTTGTGTCACATATTGCGCATATTGCGTTCACTTAGACGCATCTGCATTTGTTTCTGTGCTAATATTTGTTTGGTTGCAAAGGTGTTTAGCCTACCTGATACCCTTAAAGGAACCTTGGTCAATATAAACATGTTGGGTGGAAGGCGTGGTTAATATGCACTTTACAGGGGTTGTTCATCTTTGAGTTAACTTTGAGTTAACAAACATCCCCACCAACAGCAGCACCATTGTATTTGCCAGAACACAGTTTAGCAGTGTGGCTCTGCACACATATATAAAATTCTCTTTTAAGCAACATGAAACGCAAAAATGTGAATATACTAGCGCAGCTGGGCAGGAATGCGCATTTTGAAGAGCGTTACTATTACGCCACGAAGAGGCAGTCGTAAAAATTGTGGTGCTGTTGCCCGGGTGCAGTTTTGCACATATACAGACGCAAATCTGCGACGGGGGCAGTGCAAGCGCATTGTAGCCACGCCCACAGCCACGCCCCTAACAACCACGGCATCATTTGCGACATAAATGCCCAATCTTTTGCGCAATGCGCATAAACAAAAGCTCTGTGTTATGCGCAATATCACGCAAATATATTAGCGATCACGCTCGTGATGGCGCAGACAATCTTTTGCGTCCACTTATGCGCTGCGCTGCTTTAATAAATGAGCCCCAGTATATAGTAAGAATCAGTGAACACAGGCACTCCAAGTTCTAGCACCTTCCCATGCACTGCCTCACTCTATTGCTCTGCCAAAATGCAAGGTATGAGGAACTGCAGGCCTGGGGCAATGTGTAACCTGTAGTAGGGAAAGCCATGCAGTGACTGCATTAGTAATGTGAAAAATTCAAATATCTCTCACTACATGCATCTCTTTTCTGCTAGTTACACAGCAATGTTATATTATAATGGGACAGTTGTACAAATTCTCCAATCCTATTGCATCAGCATAATAATTATATATAAACATAGTAATTTAGTTTGAAAAAAGATACCTCTAGCCTTTTGGCCTAAGTAAAACCTGTCTAACTTCTAGCTGTTACAAAGGAATGAGAACAACCCCTTCTTAAGCTTCTTCAATTTGCTTCCAAACAATTCTTCCTGACTCCAAGATGCAATTGGACCATTTTCTGGATTTACTTTGTACTAAGATCTTTTACCCTGTATTTTCTGTATAGCACCCCACCCAGAAACCCCTAGAACTCATAGCACAATGGAAACTTAATTTAAAAATACCTTCAGAATTCATAGCAATATGGCAATTCCATGTATAAATAGCCCCAGAACTTATATCAAGTTGGCACAGGGGCAATTCCATGTATAAATACAACCCAAATTCATAGTTGGATGGCACAGGGGCAATTCCATTTATAAATACCCCCAGGACTCATAGCAAGATGGCATGGTGGGAATTCCATGTATAAATACTGACATAATTCATAGTAGGATAGCACAGAGGCAATTCCATGATTAAATACCCCCAGAATTCATAGTTGGATGGCACAGGGGCAATTCCATGTAAAAATACCCCTAGGACTCATAGCAAGATGGCATGGTGGGAATTCCATGTATAAATACCCACAGAATTCAAAGTAGGATGGCACAAGGCAATTCCATGATTAAATACCCCCTGAATTAATAATTGGATGGCACAGGGGCAATTCCATGTATGAATACCCACAGAATTCAAAGTAGGATGGCACAGAGGCAATTCCATGTTTAAATACCCCTAGAATTAATAATTGGATGGCACAGGGGCAATTCCATGTATAAATACCCCTAGGACTCATAGCAAGATGGCATGGTGGGAATTCCATGTATAAATACCCACAGAATTCAAAGTAGGATGGCACAGAGGCAATTCAATGATTAAATACCCCCAGAATTAATAATTGGATGGCACAGGGGCAATTCCATGTATAAATACCCACAGAATTCATAGTTGGATGGCACAGGGGCAATTCCATAATGACACCATCCACTTCTTCCATGATGGGACAGTTCTCTCCTAAAATAATTGGATAGTCTTTCCTACCATTATGGGACAGTCATTTCTTTTTCTCACACAAATATCCAGAAGCAAATGGGCAGGAAGACTTTTACCTCCTTCTCAGTCTTTTCCAACACTGCTTAGATCTGCTGCCTGGCAATTTCCATTTCTCTGCCCACGATCATCCACTTACTGTACATCCCTCCCCCGGTGCCACATTCTGTGCCAAATCTAGTGGTTTTTGAGTGTTTTTTTCATATCACTGTAAAAATGCACCACAAACATACCTTACAGAAAGAAAGTCGTGTGGTTCACTTTCTCCACTCGCTATCCTCCCTCCATTAACCTGTTCTCCCGCTTTATTTCTTCATTTGCAGTGGGAATTGGGTGGCATCATTGTAAGGCAGTGCAGCAGTCGGTATGTGAGTGAGAAGCGTGGAGAGGTGGAATCCCAGTCGGCAGCAGACTAGGAGGATTCTCAAGTGCAGAAGGCGCAGCGTGTGAGGCGCCAACACCTTGCTGCTCTGAGGTTTGGCTCTTATGTCCTGCTCTGATATCATATTTTAAATATGTTTGATCTGTGCAGTTTCTTATGCGGATCATTAGGAATAGCCCATAATATTTACCCAATTTGCATTCATAGTCGCATGTATGCCTGAGGTTTTACATTACGTAACACAATTAAATCGTTATCTCCAAGCCTAGCACCAGTTTTAATGCACACAGTCGCAGTAATATCCCTTTATTTATTTCCATTCAACTTATGCTGCCCTATCCTCCCTAGTGTAAGCTCTGGGTTGCCCCACCCGGGGAAGGGGTTGTTCCACTTGAACAGGGGAACGGTGTACGGGTCCCCATATGCTAATAGCGATTATAGCGGAGTGATGTCACCAGCTGGGAGCAGTTAGGGAGATTTAAAGCAGAGAGGCAGAGAGTCTGGAGAGAGAAGAGGGCGGAGACAGTGCGTGGGGCGCGGAGCAACAGATATCGGGAAACGTGACTTGGTTGCTCGTTCTACTGCTGAGACGTGGGCAGATGGGGGTGGTGGTGGTGCAAAATGTAAGTTGATCAGATTGGAGGGGGAGCCAGCCCACAGACACACACCAGCAAAAATAAAAGCCAAAAACCAAAAATTAAAAAAAAATAAAATAAAATTCTGGAGGGGCTACAGACCCATTGGCCCCCCTGGTTCCAACGCCTATGGTACAGGCAAAGTGGCAAGCTGTGCTGGGGAACAAGCGGGGAAGGAAGAAAGATGTGAGTTTTGGTGGAGCAGGTAAGGGCTTGTGTGGAAGGAGCAGGAAAGGGCAGAATACTGAGAAGCAGAAAAAGCGATGAGCATTGCTGGAGCAAAAGGGGAGCAGTACATGTGTTTTAAATAAAATGATGACCTTATTTCATTTGTATACTTCACATTTAAGGGTCTTTAGCACATTTCGCGGATTTTAAATTTTCCCGGATTTTAAATAATTTTTCCCTGTTCCACTGAAAAACATAAAATGGGGGTTCTACTGTATGCCAAAAATAATACAAAGACTGATAAACCAAATAACATTCCCCTGGCTGCACAATTTCAGTATTTATTTACAGTGACATATGTGCTCCTTTTTTTAGCAGCACTTGAAGGCCTAGTGCATGTCATTTTTTTCTGAGACTCATTGGGCTCATGGAAGCTATTATAAATGAAGGTAAGATTTCCATTGCCTCTTTACTGGCGTTCTGAGTGTAAACAGAGTAAAGGTTTTGACAACCTTTATTTCAGATATTTACCAAGGAAGGCTGTGGACAGCTAAGAGGGGGTTAAGATGTAGATTCAGGTGAGGAGTTATTTCCCATTCCTGAGTTTCCCTGGCAGTTCATTAACTATGCAGTGGTGTCAGGGTATCTATTGCCATAGAAACATCCCTTTCCAAGACCTTTCACCACCTTCTGGTCCTAGCAGCCCAGCGTAAACTCTACGCCCACCATGCCCTACTCCGGATAGAAATTTTCCTGTGTGCCACCTTTCCGGTCCTAGCAGTTCAGCATACGCTCTATGCCCCTCTGCCCTACTCCGGATAGGAATTTTTCTGTTCCCTGCTTCAGGATGTTCCCACTGGCCCTAAACTCTTGGCTTAGACATGGCCCATAGTCAGTACCTACTGGGGACTGAGCTACCCATGATAGCTATCACCTATCTAGCTGAAGTACCTACTTCTTACTAGAGACCCTCACTCTACCTTATCCTGTCCAGCCGATGTCCAGGAGTAGAAGAACCCCCTGCCCTGGGTGTGTCCTCCATTTGCACTCTGTTTCCCTCTAGTACCTGGGGTGTAAACTACAACTAAACTTGCATTGCTTTTACACTATTGCCACCTAGTGGCCATTCTAACACATTACAATTATTCCCGTTACTTTTGTTTTACCCACAGATATATAACATTAACAAATTTACTTCATATAACTCTCACACATTCCAGTACAGTAACAGTAACATTCACACCAATTATTCGGTGTACCCCTTACATAGAGAGTACTAGAAGTTTTGTAAAAGCTCACTCTAGGAGTGGGAGGCAGGATCAGGATACTAAGTAGAGCAGCAAGAGACTCCAAAGTGGAGACCAAGATGCTGCCAATACAGGGAATCAATCGGTTAGGTTCAGGGATAGACGTGGGGCAACTGTGAGCTTCGCCTAGCTCTAGATTGTTTCACCAAGGCAGTAATTATTACTTCTGGGGTGTTGTGAACACTACAACTGAAAGGTAAGTGAACCATCTGAGGGATGAAAGTGTTTGAAGTAACTGTGAACATATTTGTCAGATCATGCCATCAGATCAACACCTGTCAAATACATTGCAAAGCTATTACATCAATACATTTAATTTATTTTAAGAACCACAGGCAACCAAAATATTTGTGAAATTGACATCTGTGTGTATCCAGTGTGATTAACCCTTCCTCCAGCAGTACAGTGAGGCCCACCTAAGACGAAAGAGTCCAATAACTTGGAACTGGCTGTAGATTTTCTGCACCAGTCCACTAAACTTTTTTTTTGTCCTTAATTAATTTAAAACAGACAAATGACATATCTAGAAGCAGAGTTTGTATTCTTTCAGACTTTTGAATTTGTATTCAGCAACAAAGGGGTAAATGTGAGCAATCCCAAAATCAATGCACAGGTCAAACACAGATAGTGAGATGCAGTGCTTTTTTCAAAAATTAAGTAGGAAAAGGTGACTTTGACAGAAATGCTGGGATAGAACAAAGTAAGAATATTTTGCTTTAGTATTTTCAGAGATGAAACCAACTTATATATGCATAACAAAGCTATAGCAGATTTGTATTAATTCCAGGCGTAACTTTGGGTGGCTGAATGGAATGCGTTACGCCACAGAAATTACTGCTGTATACTTAACATTTAAATTTATTGGCTGACAAACACTTTTTTGCACCATCTGCTGCACAATGTAAAACCTCCTGTAACTAAAGATGTCAAAGCCCAGGAGGATATGCATTAACTCAAATAAATTCATTTGATATAACTGAACATAATTGCATGTGTAATGTTTAACATAATATTATTTAGCAGATGTGCAAATAATAGAATACTCATTCTCAATAAACCACATGTGGCAAGTTATTCACTGCTGAGCATGGCTTCAAAGCAGCAATGATTCCGCAATTCTGCAAACCTCAGATGTCAAATGAGATGTCTTTAGTGGGAGATAATCCTCACATTAATGGAATATGAAATGCTCAGGGATTAACAGTACTATGTGGTATTCTGTTTTATCAAAGTTAAAGTGAATAAAACAATGATATCTTAATAATTTATAATCTATAAATAGTGATGGGCGAATTTGGGGCGTTTCGCCAAAATATTTGTGAATGTTCCGCGAAATGGCAGAAAATACGCGAAACATCGATGGCATCCGTTTTTGACGCCAGCGCCTGTTTTTGACACCGGCGCCTGTTTTTTTGACACCGGCGTCTGGTTTTTTTTGCTGGCAAATTTTCGTTGCGGTTTTAGAAATTTATTCGCCGGCAGCAAATCGCGGGAATTAGCCGAAAATTTGCCCCTGGTGAATAAATTTGCCTATTACTATCTATAAAAATAAACATTTACCCCTGTATGTAATAAAATGCACTATGTTTTTGTTACCCTTCGTGCAGGCATCTTTTCTTAGCAGCTTCTTTGACCCAGTGCAGTTCAATGAAACATAATGAATCACTTATGCAATGGTATTTCATGCATTATCCATCATTTCAATAAATTAAACCCTATAATTACCGTATTCGGGCAAAGTGTACAGAGCACTGTAGTGGTCAGGGCCTGTACCTCTTTAAATACATACAAAATCAACGATGGCACCAGAGGATAGTAATGCTGGAATAGGGTGTGGTGATGCAGTTAAACTTTGTTAAAATAGTAAATAACTTTATTGGTCCATATGAAAATACCATTAACATGTCAGGCAGGGAAAGACAGGCTTAATGCGTGACCACTTCATCACTTCATCAGGCTTTTAATATTTATATGAAACTAAAAAAGGGATCATACTAAGGAAAGATGGAACTTAATAACTTTATATAGAATGCCAAAGAGGAGGGAATTTTAACAAAAAAAAAATGTTTATTTATATTGAAATAAATTTTCCAAGAACCCCAGTAATCTATATACATAAACATGCAGTCAATCCACCAGGTCGCCCAGTGATTTTGGGTTATGGCTCACTTGACTTTATCTGAGTATATTGATTTTATATTGATTTTTTTCCTACAAACATAGGTTAAAAATTACCCTCCTGTCTGAAAGACACCATATACAATTACTTTATTAACAGCTTCAGGACTAATAATAAGTACCTGTGATGTTACATCTCTTTACACCATTATAGATCACCAGTTGGGGGTTATGTGCAGTTTAATTCTTTCTAGACCAAGATGGTTTAATAAAGGAAACCCAGAAAGATTTTTTTATTAAAAGGTATTGAATTTATACTAAATAAGAATTATTTCTTGTTCAAGGGGAATATTATCTACAGGTAAAAGGTGCAAATCCACACGGAAGTTTTCCCCTATTTATCAATTTTCCTGAAAAATTTTTGTGTGGGGAAAAGTCTTGATAAGATTGTTTAAAAAATATGAATCCGCAACTTTTTCAGATTTGACAACCGAATACCGCACCTTTTTCGTATTTGATGCCCAAATGCCGCAATATTTTTGGAAACCCAGCTCAAATCATGATATCTTTGGGACATCTGCCATTGACTTCTACATGAACTTTTTATTTATCTGACTTTGAACACCGTTGGGGTTTTATTAAATCACAAAAAATTTCATTTTTTTTTTTTGTTTTTCTACGAAAAAATTGTGGTTTTGCCCCTTTAAAAGTCCAACCAGAAAAAAATTGGCCTTTGATAAATAACCCCCTACGAGAACATATAAATACAATTAAAAACAATCTGCCAAGACATAGAGGGTTATTTACTAAACTCAGATTTTTAAATAGGAGAAAAACACACATTTTTCATAGAAAAAAACCCTAGAATTTTTCATCATCTCTTAAACCTGTTAAAAGTCTGAATAAAAAAGTACTCCATTTCAAACCTGCAAAGGTTATGTAAAATTCAATGGCTGATGTCCCGTTCATAAATGGAAGATATCACGATCTGCACTGGATTTATTATAATACTCCAATTAATTTGTAGTTTTCATTTGTCAAATCTGAAAAAAATTGCACTATTCAGATTTTTTTCATTTTTTCCCCTCACCAGATTTTATGGAGCAAATTTATTGATAAAAATGTGGATGTGGATGGGTCGAAGTAGTTAAAAGAAACTAGTGAGAAATTGTCCGATTTTAGTAAATAACCCCCATAGTGTCTCAGCCCATGGACAATTGTGATCCATCGCCAACTTTAATTGGTATTTGTAAAAAAAAAAAAAAGCCCCAATGGGGAGGGGAGAATTTAATGCAACTAATATCAAGAGAAGAAACCTTTAGGATACACAAGCTAAAAACTCTAACACCTACAGGATTAAATATTGAAATAGATTTACAATGTTTTCTAAATTAATTAAATATTAATTTAGCAGGTAGTTAAAAAAAAAAAAAAAGGTTGAACTCGATGGACATGTGTCTTTTTTCAACCTTACTTACTATGTTACTATGTTACCTATCCATTTAATATAAATATTTGGTATGTAATCAACTTTAATTATCTATATACATATTTAATGGGATTATTAATTATATATAAGATAAATAGCAGAGAAACATGTGGGTTATGCCCCATAGGAAGTTGTAGCTCCCACCCTTCCCAGCTATAGTCAGGTGATCCCACTGGTGTCTAATAAAAGGGCAGCCAAGTTTGGGAGTTTTACTTTGAAAGCAGCTAGTAAGTTGCAGGTAAAACTTAGTCCCTTTGTAAAATGTATAATGAAGCAATAGAATTCTTTATGAATCAGATGAAAATTGATCATAGGACTGGCCAGATATGGGATGACTTTGACGTAGTTGGTCAGCTTAAATATATTGCAATATATGGACAAACAATCCCTGTTTTGTTTAAAGGGTAAGGCATTTTTAGTAGCTTAAGGCACAAAATGTTTCAATGTCCTTAATATATTGATAATGGGTTGAGTAAAGCACTGCATATCTTGACAGTGCTATATAAATAAATGATGATGAGTGCAGAGGATCTCTTGTATTTGCCCGATATACAGCAGGCTAGGTTGGCCAGGCACCCTCAGCCAGTCACACCACCACTGACGTGCCCATGCATACGCATAAATAGAGGCCAGCGCATACATGCGGATAGGTGCACACACGCAAATAGATGTTCACAAGTCCTTCTCAGTGAGTAACGTCTGCCATGAGAGAGGGGACTTGTAGGAAGCAGAGAAGGTACATGCCTGGCACCCCCAAACTTGGCTCCCTAGGCATGTGCCTACTATGCCTACCCCTAGTTCTGGCCCTGATTTTATATACAAAATGCGCTGGGCTTTATTTGAAAAATATAAAAACATTGCAAGAACTAGAACTATGTAATTACAAAATCTGTAAAGCACATGATCGATTTTGTAAGTATAATCCATCGCTGGGTGAACAACACAAACGTAGCCGTTCTTCACTATTACAGGTTCTATATTTAGGTGTGGTGCCATCAACAGGAGAATCCAAGGACTAAAAAAGAAACGGTTTTGTTATGTGCAACTATTCTTATCAACCTGTGTAAGTAGATTATAACACGTGTGGCGGCTCCCTTGTCTCACAATATTATTATTATTACACTGGCAATTTTTTTTTCTTTAAGATTGTGGGCTATGCATCGTATTGGGACTGTAGTATTGTGCTATAGCAACCAGCTTTTGTTTTTATCGCTGTAGCTACAGCTGACTGAAAAAAGCTTATCACAGATTGTTTACTGTCAATTACTACTCTAGTGCAGATTTGGCCTATGCTGACCAGGTTTGCCAAGGTGCAGAAACCAACAGCAGTCAATCACCAGGTAGAGTTTATCTGTCACCTGTTAGCATCTATTGTATTGGTTGCTGTAGGTTGCTGCACCTGGTCAAATTATTACCTTTATATATACTGTAGGAGACTCATGTATGTCCTAAAGTACATATAGCTTTGTGGATTGTCACTGTTTTAACCCAGTACCTACACCTGAAGAATACATTTATCTTTCTCTAGACATAAAGCTGTAACCTTGAGGTCTCCATATTAGTGTAGGGTATGGCTAGGACCCAGCCCAATGCCACTTATCTATAGCACCCTTGGAAAGTGGGAAATCCCTTTCTCAGACAACCATGCATCCAACAATAGAAAGTCTGTATTTATATCAATAAATTGTGAATGGAGCTGAGCATTTCAAGCAGGTTTTACAACGGTTATTTACATAGAATGTAATGTGCTGTTATTAAAAGTGCTTTGTAATTCTTTATTATGGCTCTGCTCTGCAATTTTTGGTGAGCAATACTGCTGCAGTATAAATTGATAATATTTTCATAAAAGCAAGTTCCTAAAATAAAAAGAAATGTGTGACTAGAGATAGCCGTTGCAAAGTTATTTCCGAAATACTTTTTCTATAATGGAGGGCATGTTCATAGATAAGAAAACTTATAAGCAAAATGTGATAGTTTTGAGCAATGTTTATTAAATATGGTCTATCATACAAAGCCAAGATTAAATTGCAGCAAGAATTCTTTTGCTTTTACTAAGCTTAAAGGGAAATTATTGCTAAAATAAAAACAGCCCCAGCCGTTACCTATCGAAATCTGTTGGTCTGAAAAAATGTACTGTGCAAAATACTTATTTTTCACCATCTATCAGTGCTGTAAATCCTATCAACATTAGAAGACTTTCTGTGAGCCTGTGACGTCACCAACTCTAGCTCACCATCTCTGGTCACAATTCGGAGTAATCTCAATGACTGATGTAGCTTGAATATGAAGAACAGAGAACAAACCCAAGACAAATGGGGGAATGTGATAAAAGTCAGTAGCAGACAAACGATTTAAAATGTGAACATTTATATCTTTACACAAAAAAAAATTTCCTTGGTGGGAATTTAATATTAGCTATTGCCAACCCATAAACTGTTTAGCAACCTCTTTCGACAGTGGAAGTGAGATTGTGAATTTTATAGTTTGCGCCAGTGCACAGAATGGGTAATAAAATTTCATACTGAAATAGTTATGTTTGCTCCAAAATATTACAACACGTTCAAGCACTTCTTTCTTAGACTACAATAACACTTCTAAGGAAGACTGTTACATTTGTGCAAATTGCTTTTCCTCTTTGGGCCTTTTAACCCTTTAAGTGGCAGCCAATTTTCGCATTTCATTTGCATCTAGTGCCAGACTTTTTTTAAACCCCAAGGGGGATCTGCAGCCATTAGAAGTGATCTGCAGCCATTAGAAGTGATGCACCACAGTGCTTTACAAGGTGTGAGCATGATCAGGGATATAGTAATAATTAAGTTATGGAGTAAAAATAGATACATCAACGCTTAAGAGCGAGGAGCTTTCAATACACAGCTTGGATGAGGTCCCTGCCCCAAGGACCTTAAAATTTATTAGGAAGAGGAGAACAAAACAGAAACAAAAAGCGGGTGGTGTATAAGTGCATAGGATAAGGATGCATTGCTGCAGAGGAAGGCTAGCAGAGTGCTTCATCTAGTAGGTGGTTTTTAAGGAGCTTAGAGAAAATTGTTAGTGTGGGGGGCTTTCCTAATACACAATGGTAAAGCATTCCAAAGGCAGGGTGAAATCAATGAAAAAGGTTTTATGCTCAACTTTTGGTGAACTGTACGTACAGTCAGTAAATTGTCCTGAGAGCTGAGTGCAGTGCCCAGAGGGGGGGGGGGTGTATGGGGTGATGAGTTCTGATATAAAAAGAAGAGCAGAAGAATGAAGGGGTCTGAAAGACATGACTGTGCATTGTCAAGCTGGTAGGCTGACCCTTCTCCTAACCTGTAAACCATTCCCAACATTCACAGACAACCAGGTCGGGATGTAACAGGCCACAGATTTATTAACAAAATTGTTATTATATGTCACATTTTACCAAATAGCAATTTTGGAACAATAATAGTCTAACATACATAAACATTTTACATACACAGCACAAAAAACACCACCAACTGGGCTACCTGCCATGCCGGCCACCTGTCATGAGAGCGATAGGTGGGCAAGTAGGAGCAGGCAACCAGAAAACCATCATCCTGAAGGGGGCCTTAGCACACTTGTGTGTAAAACATGAGCCCCCCACCCCAGGTAAGCATTTCTCCATAGCTGTGACAAAAACTTGACCCCAGTGAACTCTGTCTCCCCCAAAACATAAACTTCCTTTCCTGCTTTAACTTACCTCTCACTATCCAAACCTCCTGATCCAGTCCTTCCTCTCTAGCAGCCTTAACCCCTTGTTTCTCTCACTTTTTTCCTCTGCCTACCATTCCTCACACAGTCCTTTTAATTACTTTGAGACCCAGGATAAGAATTTTGTATCGTATGTGCTACTTTAGTAATTAGATGGGGGTGAGATCATGCAGGCAGCAGCAGTGAGGATTGAATGCAATAGATGGAGACAAGATTCAGGGAGATCAGCTAGTAATATGTTACAGTAAACAGAGGGAGGGGGCAGGTTTTGGTGTGAAGATAAGTATTTTCTGAGACATGTAAAGCTTAAGGTGGTGAGCAGTCATCCAAGTCGCAACGGCAGTAATGCATTGTGTGATTTTTGCCTAAACAGTAGGGTTGAGATCAGTGCAAGGAAGGAAGATCTGTGTCTCATCTGCATAAAGATGATAGGAGAACCCAAAGAATGTGATGAGGTCCCCAAGAGAGAGAGAATGTAAAGAGAGAAGAGAAGAGGCCTTATGACAGACCTTTGGGGCACCCCAACAGAGAGATCAACAGGTGGGGAGGCATTGTCAGAAATGGTTACACTGAAGGTATGCATGGAGAGATAGGATGCCAACCATGATAAAGCAGAACCACTGATACCAAGATGATTTAAAAGAAGACAATGGTCAACTGTATAGAATGCTTCAGAGAGATCCAGGTGAATAAGTATGGCATAGTGTCCCTGGTCCTTAACAGCATGGATATTTTTGATGACCTTTGTTAGACATTTCAGGAAAGTGATTTGCATGGAACCTGACTGAACAGGGTCAAGAAGATGGTTGGCATGCAGATAGTTCAGCAGCCAGTTGGAGAAAATCCACTCAATTAGCTTGGCGGGGAAAGGCAGGAGTGAGATTGGGAAGTGGATCAGAGGAAGACTTCTTGAGTATACATGTGACAAGAACATGTTTGAAGGTGGATGAAAATATAATAGTTACAGTAAGAGGGAGGAGTTGAAAATGTGAGTTAGTGCAGGAGCAGAAGTACAGGACAGATCTTTTAGGCAGTGTGATGGAATGGGATCTAGAAAGCAGGTGATGACAGGGGAGAAGAGCAGCTTTGACACTTCATCTACAGTGACATGGGGAAAGAGTCAAAGGGTGCTTTAAGAAGCTTTGTACTGGGAAGAAAATCATATGAAGAGACAGGGCCAATGCTATGGATGATCAGGTCAACTTTAGAAGTGGCTTGCAAATTGTTGAGTTTATTGTGATGATGCAACAGTCTGGGGTCTGAGCAGTAAAATTAAAAGGTGCCACAGGTTAGTTTTATGTGTATAAATGGGATGAGGGAATTAGGATTGTTTAGCCTGAAAGGGAGCAGTGTTGAAGCAAGAGAGGAGAAACTTGTAGTGAAGAAAGTCAGGTCATGCAAGATTTTCTTCATAGTAGTTCTGATGAGCGAGTGCAGGAATTAAGTAATCTGGTGGTGGCATTTAACCAGTCTGGAATAAGAGGCTGGTTTTTGATGTAGGAGGAGAGGAGCATAAAGGTTCAGGTTGAAGTTAGAGCGGTGTTGATTTCGTGGAGAAACTAATCAGGTTTACAGGAGAAAGTGTGCCAGGAGAATGAAATATTGAGTATGGATGTGAGGGATGGAAGTATAGCGGGTGTAGCTTCTCTGTAATGCTCTTTTAGTGATGGGAGCAGGAGTCATGTCCTGAGAAAGTGAGAATAAGATTTGATGATGGTCAGGGACTGGGAAGGTAGACATTGTGAGCAGTTGAAGTGTGCAGTGTTTGGTGAAAACTAAGAAAAGACAGTGGCCATCTTCATGAGTGCTACCAGAGGTCCAATGTAGAAGGCCATGGGAGATAGTTACAGAGAGGAGATAGGAAACCCAGTATAGATTGGGGGTCATCAATGTGGCAGTTGAAATCATCCAGCAGGAGAGGTGGCAGTCAGAGGACAGAAAAAATGTGTTCCAATGTCAGAAAGGAAAAAAGAGGGTGCTGCCTGGAACCTGAGCAGGGAATAGATATGAACAGTTTGTACTTCAAAAGAGAAGCAGGGGCAAGGTGATGTAGTGCAGATGAGAAAAAGATTGGTAACTAGTTGGTTTCATGGAGGGTGTGTTATATCATGGTTAATGACTGAAGATAGAAAAGTAGCTTATGAGTAAAGATATTTGGGCAGGACAGAAGGTATGGGGAGATTGTAACAGAGGAGACATAGGGGGTGCAGTGTAAAGTGGTAGAGGTTTTGACTGGTCCAGCAAAGCAAATGATAACTCAGAAGGTCAGCTCAGTGACAAATTGAAATCAAGTCAGCAATTATGTAAACTGTCAGTTGCAGAGCAGAAAGCAGTGAAAATGTATTAAGTCTATTATTAGGTAACAAATAGGTTGAAGTTGTACAGTGAAGCAGCAGTAAGTCAGCCAGAAGCAGATTCAAGTAGATGATGAAATTCTAGTTGCTGGGTTTCCTAACTAGATGCCAAATCCAATTCTAACTCCATACTTAAAGCCTCATACTGTAAGGGGCAGATTTATCAAAATGTGATTTTCAACTTAATAAATAAAAACTCACCAACATTCCATTTATTCCTATGGGATTTTTAGAATTGTAAACCCATTGATAAATACAATACTAAAAATCCCCTAGGAATGAATAGAGTGAGTGTTTTTTTTTAGGGGCTTTTTTTGAGCTTGTAAACGAACAAATCGTATTTTTTTGTTTTTTTCACGGTTATATTCAAGGCTTTAATATTCGGATTCTTTAATAAATAAACAAACATTCAAGTTTTTTCTTAAATTGTGAATTTATTTGAAAAAAAAAATCACAATTGAAATTTTTGATAAATAAGCCCACTTGAGACACGCTATTGTGATAGTTAGCGCACTTGCACTTCTGCCCCAGTTCTTGCTAATTGACCATTATATATTTTACACCAGCTTGTCCAAATATATATTGTATGCAGACTGATTTAGCTATTGGATTTACTGTACTCTGCAGAAATCGAATTACCGAAACAAACTGTAACCATGATTTTCTTTTTTTACTGATATGAGCAAACATCTGTGTTTTTAACCAGCTTTATAATAACTACCAAATTGTATTCAAAATTCATGCCTTGTGCCTTTATTTCCATACACTCTAATTTTAGACCTACAGTACCATGATCTATCAATTCAAGTGCGAACCTCATAAATGGCTTTAGCAGCTCAAATAGGACATTTCTTGAGCAGCAATTGTCTGTACTTTCTAGCAACACTCTTACTTTATGTAATCGTTTTTAATTTTATATCTGGTACATGGTGTAAACTAACCACACTTTAAAACAAGACTCTGTATGATGCACTGTGTTCTATTTACAAAACGATGGCAGCTCACTGAGTTTTAGTGCAGTATAAAATTGTCCTTTGTTATGGTGCAGCTTGTTTTACTGTGGTGTAAAATGATCTTTCCTTTTATAGAAGAATCTATATACTACATTGTAGATTTAACAGCGGTAAGGTTGCATGCCCTTGTATTTTTATCTACTATGTTAACAGAAGGAAAACAATAAAAAGACAAGAAAAACTTGGAATTGTATTTATTTTAATAAAATGACAATGGGATACTGTACAGGAGCATTTCAATCTTAGTCTAATAACCCCATATCCACAATATTTTGATGTGTCATACCAATAATCAGGTGATAAATTCAATTTGTGCCATAATCAAATCAATGGTGAACAAAAAGCACACTACCTGCAACAGTGGCAATGTTTCAATACATCAATTCTTCAGACCTATCATAGTTAAAGGGCACCTGTTGGTAAATATATTATCCATAACCAAAGGTGTGGGCTAATGGAGAATTTTTTTTTAAATGCCCCCCAACAGTGTTAGGCCACTCAGACTGAGATTGAGCTCCCGGTTCAAGTGGCCATGTTGGGGCATACGCATGCGCATAATGAGCATAATGGTAAACTCACCATTTACTCACACAGCTTTTTACACTGTTTTTTTTTTTTTTTTGGCAAATTTCCTTTTACACAGCATAATAAACGTCCCTAAGAAAAAACACGTACAAATGTGGTGTATTATTCTGCTGTTTTTTACATAGCATAATAAATATGCGCCTTAGAGTTACAGCTATGCAGCAACATAACTTTCACTAGGAATCAGTCCCGATGAAGCAGACAACTCCACTCTGGCCAACTTTTTAAAAAAATATGTATATATTTTTGTACTGTTCTAAGGTTCCCATCCATTCCTGGTTGCTGGGGATTGGCCACGTTTTGATGCCATGACCCCCAGGGTGAATTTATCCTTGTTGGCAGTCCCCAGCATGAAAATAAGGCCCTGGGGATAAATGCAATAAAATTTGCAAAGAGAAAAACAACCTCATAACAAGAGTGTACTAATGCTAGAAATGCTGTATTTTGTATACTAAACATAAACATGAACCGGAAGCCTAATTAAACAAATTATTTATGTTTTCAAAGTTGGCCACAGGGGGTCATCATCTTGTAACTTTGTTAAACCAAGACCATGCACATGCTCTGGTCTGGGCTTCAGTTGGGAGGCTAAGCTCAGGGATCAAAACAGCAAAAATCAAATAATATCTGCCATAGAAGCCAATGCAGCAGGACTGATTAATAATTAGAATATGCAAACTGCACTGGGTCTGCGGATACAACTCTCTACACGGTCAGCAGCTGCTCCAAAGGGAAACAAACAAAGCTGCTCTAGGTCAGGTAAGTAAGCTGTGGGGGGGTCACCCCCCTGCCATTTGAAAGTATGATTATTTCCCTGCAGACCAGTCGGAAGTTTCCTATCCGCAACAGTGAGCGCAAATAAATGAAGGGAGAATTTTACTGCATACAGTCAGGTTTCTTATAAAAACGGTACACATTTTTTTAATTAAAGTTTATTGGAGATAGGTTTCTTTTTCATTAAAGAAAGTAAAAATGGGATTTTATTTTTTTGCCTTTACAAGCCACTGGAGAAAAAAAGATTTAAACAAATAAGAATAAAATGTCTAATTTCACACTGTAATATTCTTCATTAAACTGTTATTTCATTGTGAATCTTAATTGTGCCTTGCGCACTTTTAAGGCATGATTGAAGGTGACATTATCATTTGGAGCAAACATAACCTTTTTTAGTTTTGTTACATATACTGCACACTGGCACAAACCATAACATTTGTAATCTTTCTTTCACTGTCAAAGTGGTCACTAAACAGTTTCCAGGTTTGCAAAATCTGTATTAAATTAGTAAATTCTGTATTTAATATGAGGAAAACATTTTCACATTGAGGGGCCGATTCCCTAACTTCGAGTGAAGGATTCGAAGTAAAAAAACTTCGAATTTCGAAGTGTTTTTTGGGCTACTTCGACCATCGAATGGGCTACTACGACCTTCGACTACGACTACGACTTTGAATGGAACGATACGAACTAAAAATCGTTCGACCATTCGATAGTCGAAGTACTGTCTCTTTAAGAAAAAACTTCGACCCCCTAGTTCGCCATCTAAAAGCTACCGAACTCAATGTTAGCCTATGGGGAAGGTCCCCATAGGCTTGGCTAACTTTTTTTGATCGAAGGATATTCCTTCGATCGTTGGATTAAAATCCTTCGAATCGTTTGATTCGAAGGATTTTATCGTTCGATTCAAAGGATTTTATCGTTCGATCGAAGGAATAATCCTTCGATCGTTCGATCGCACTATTTGCGCTAAAATCCTTCGACTTCGATATTCGAAGTCAAAGGATTTTAATTCCCAGTCGAATATCGAGGGTTAATTAACCCTCAATATTCGACCCTTTGTGAATCGGCCCCTAAGAATATTTTCCTGTGAGAGACTCTTATTACATTCTTCTATAGGTATCTTTGAAACCAATGTATTGTCCTATATTGTCATATGTACAGTAAATCAGGGAGCCAGACTGGCTGAACTTTTTGTTTTAAAATGTTGGCTATGCATTTAGACTGACTATGTATTCTGGGGCATTAAACATCACATTTACTTTGCATTTATACTGGCTATATGTTCTGGGCCATTAAATGAAGTATGCTGTGCATTATCCTGGCTATATGTTCTGGAGCATTACATGAAGTTTTCTCTGCATTTATAATAGCTTTATGTTCTGGAGTATTAAATATGAAAGTGGTTCTGCATTTATACTAGCATTGTGTTCTGGGGAATAACATTTAATTTTCTCTGTATTTATAATATCAATATGTTCTTGGGCAATAAGCATGAAGTTTGCTGTGCATTTGTACTGCTATGATCTTATGGGGCATTACACATGAAATGTGCATACTGGATATATGTTCTGGGGCATTTATGATGAGGTTGCTCTGCAGTTAAAGTTTGCATAACTTAGGGGCACATTTACTAAACTCGAGTGACGGATTCAAATGAAAAAAACTTTGAATTTCAAAGTATCTTTTTGGGTATTACAACCATCGAATAGGCTACTACGACCTTCGACTTTGATTCGAGCGATTCAAACTAAAAATCGCTTGACTATTCGACCATTTGATAGTCGAAGTACTGTCTCTTTAAAAAATTCTTCAACTACATACTTCGGCAGTTTAAACCTACCAAGGTACAATGTTAGCCTATGGGGACCTTTCCCAGCACTTTCCTAACCTTTTTTTGATCAGAAAAAAATCCTTCGATCGGTCACTTTTTTTTTCATCGAACGATCAAACGATTTTTACTTCAATTGATCGATCGAAGGATTTGCGCTAAATCTTTTGAATTCGATATTCGAATTCAAAGGATTTAAATTCGAGGGTCGAATTTGAGGGTTTATTAACCCTCGATATTCGACCCTTGATAAATGTGCCCCTTAGTATCTATACTAAATATAACACTCTAACTTTTTTTGACTCAAGCTCATCAAGCTGTTTTTATGTAAAAATGGTGTGTAAAACCTGAACTGAACTTCAAGAAATAAATGTATGTGTGTATGTTTATATATATATATATATAGATATATATATATATATAGATATATATATATATATATATATATATATATATATATATATAGATATATATATAGTCAAATACAAGAGTCCTCTGCACTCAACCCATTATCAATATATTTAAGACAGAGACATTTTGTGCATACTGCTACTGAAAAATGCCTTACCCTTTAAACAAAACAGGGATTGTTTGTCCATATATTCCAATATATTTAAGCTGGCCAACTACGTCAAAGTCATCCCATATCTGGCCAGTCCTATGCTCAATTTTCATCTGATTCATTAAGAATTCTATTGCTTCATTATACATTTTACAAAGGGACTAGGTTTTACCTGCAACTTACTAGCTGCTTTCAAAGTAAAACTCCCAAACTTGGCTGCCCTTTTATTAGACACCAGTGGGATCACCTAACTATAGCTGGGAAGGGTGGGAGCTACAACATGGAGCTGGTCACTGCTCCTGTATAACTATAACAAACAAGGGAATGTTGTGCTCACCACTATTTTTTAAAACCATTAGGCGGGGGTGCAATGAGGCTGTGACCACAAAATACATATAGTCAAATACAAGAGTCCTCTGCACTCAACCCATTATCAATATATTTAAGACATTGAGACATTTTGTGCATACTGCTACTGAAAAATGCCTTACCCTTTAAACAAAACAGGGATTGTTTGTCCATATATTGCAATATATTTAAGCTGGCCAACTACGTCAAAGTCATCCCATATATATATATATATATATATATATATATACACAAGTTACAAAGAGGCACTAAGGCACTCAAGGGACTTAAGCAAAAAGATTAAAAAAAAGTGTATTTAGATCAACGTTTTGACCGTCAATGATGTCAAGATAACAGCAGTAACTCCACACCCCAAGACCACCCCTACCATAGAGTGTCCAACAGCAAGTCGAACAGTCCCATGACTCAATGTGAAGGTATTAATTAACACTGGTGCAAATTGCAAATTATATTTTGCATATGCTGCATTTTGTTATAATTTTTCCTATTTTATTCAACAGTGTTCTAATGAGACATGTATAGCTTGTGTACCTAGCACCACCAGAAATGTAAGTCATATATTGTTAGATTTCAGATGTATATATTTCTAGGCATGGTTTTGAATACCTCCTCTACAGTAACACTGATGTTCCATGCAAGACACTAATTTAGAATGGCATGCCTAATGGAAATTTCCCCAAGTGTACTAAATGGTGGATTACTTCATTTACTTTGTGTCTGCAAATGTGAAGAGGCCTCAGAATGCAATCGTAAACTTGCTAGGGAAAATATAGTCCCCTCTATGGGGTCATACTATATGTTGTTTTTCCATTCATTTGTTTAATTGATATTGACAATAGGTTAATGCAGTTTACAGATGCAGCCAGATGAAAACTAAAAAAGCAAAAAATAGGGCTATGCCTAAACAGTAAATGGTAGCTCAGCATAATAAGGGTGACACGGTTCTGATGGGTTGAATTTCAAATTCATGTGAGATTTTTTAAACTCCCATAACCTCGAAAGTCAAAATGTATTGATAAAATAAAAATTTTTATACTCTAACAAATTTAAACAATTTGATCAAACTTGATTCGAATATTTTCACTGAAAAAAACTTGAATGTCTATAAGGCTGCAAACATCTCCAAATTGATCCCTGCACCTCTCCCATTGACTGAAACAGTAATTCAGCAGGTTTAAGATAGAGGATAGTCAGATTCGTATTATTAAGGGCCAGAGTATGATGAATCTCAAAAATCTAATTCGATTTTTTTTTAAAAAACTTGAATCGAATTTGGATAACTCGTTAGTCGAATTTAACAGTTCAAATTCGAATTTTCAATTCGATCCTTGATAAATCTGCCTCTGTTTCATAGATGAGTCTATACCAGCATCTGTAGTAGTATGTATCATAGATTTATAAATTGCAAGAACTTTGTGCCAGGTAATCATCTCTTAGATGGTGAATATTGCTGTCGCTTTATAACCAGTTTAGGTTATACTGTATGAGACAGTGTACTGTTGTTGCACAGATTTTTTTAACCTCTGTATTATATGTAAATATGGTTTATAGCTATTAATGCCATTACAGGAATGGAATAGTGTATCATTGTTATATAGTATCTAGTATAATTAAATCAAATGCAACTGGACATTTAGAGGCACATTTATCAAGGGTAGAATTTGAAATTCATGTGAATTTTTTAAACTCCCATAAACTCCCATAAATTTGAAATTGACGAAATTGACTAGTCGGAATTTATTAATAAAATCTAATTATTCCAACTCGGATGAATTGAATTGACCCGAAAACACGAATTGAATTCGATCAAACTCAATTTGAGTTTTTTCTCTAAAAAAACTTGAATGTCAGGAAGGCTGCAAAAATCTCCAAATTGATCCCTGGACCTCTCCCATTTAGCAATTTGTCAAGTTCTAGGTGGCAAATAATAGATACATGGTAAATACTTCTAAATAGCAGAATTCTAAGGCTTTGTGTATCATTTGTGCTGCCAATGAATTCTCAGATGGGAGGCCCCTAGCTAATATTTATACACATTATAAAAAAAAGAATAAGAATAATATTTAGTAATCCTTTTGCTTATACCTTTTTGTTGGACAGCATAACATACATGGCAAACACTTCTAGTAAGCAATTATTCCTATAATTTTAAACTGGTCCCTTGGGCACCAATAAGATTCCAGGCTGTCTTATGTGCATTCACTTGAGATATCTGACAGGTTTTCATGAATGCCTTAGGTTTAAGGGAGACAATATTATACTGCATTGTGGCAATACAAGGTGCTGTTTACTTAGATCAAATTTAAGAATATACTGACTGTTTTTTTGTGAGTGGCCTTAGGGTAGTACAAAAGATTACTTTAACTGATTTTAGTTTTAATGCCTGAGCATACTGCATGTGTATGCATAGGTATTTAGAGGGCAGTTTCTCCAGATCAATTTTTCTGGACTGCAACTGATTTATTAAGGCTGGAGATTTCACTTGCTAGAGCCTAAAGTGATACCAAAAAGTTCCAACGAGAAACTATAGGAACCAGAAATGAAGAGCCACAATGTTGTTTCTACAAGATTGCCCCCAGCTACTCCCAGCCAGCCAAAAGAGAAATTATAGTGACAAGAATTTTTTAAAAAATCTGTTTTGCTTGTGTTTTTTTTTTGGTTCATATTAAAAATTTGTATTATACTGTATATAGCTTCACTAGACACAGTCATACCTGTCCCCAAACATGAGAGTAAGAGACACCCTATAATTGAAAAGAAAAATAGAACTAATGTAAATTCAATAATAATGATAATAATATTGCATTAAATGCCAACATCTACTGTTATGGTATATTAAAATAAAAATACTTTAGAAATTATGTAATTAAAAAAAAAATCAAATATTAAGTTTAGTAAACCTTTAAGGCCATTCATGGAAAAAAATTAGATATATAAAAAATAAAGAAGGGGAATCCTGGGGACAATAAGGAAGATACAATAACATGGTACAGGTATGGGACCTGCTATCTAGAAAGCTTGTGACCTGTGGTTTTCCAGATAATGGATCTTTCCATAATTTGGATCTTCATACCTCAAGTCTACAAGACCATCATGTAATCATTAAATAAACCTCATAGACTGATGTTGTTTCCAAGGAATAATGAATAATTATATCTTAGTTTGGATCAAGTACAAGGTATTTATTATTACAGAGAAAAGGGAAATCATTTAAAACATTTTTAGAGTATTTGGATAAAAAGTAGTCTATGGGAGATTGCCTTTCTGTAATTCAGAGCTTTCTGGATAATGGATTTCCAGATAACAGGTCCCATATCTGTATTGTAATAATGTATTAAATATAGATGGGTAATTTGGTATGGTAATATGGTAAGGAGGAAAAAGATCTAATTAAGCATGCTCCATTTCTATAGGAGAAAAGGAGCCTTGAAGGAGATAGGATGGGGCAGGAAGGAAGTGAAATGGGATCAAGGGTGTAGATCAGTATATATGGAGAGAAGGAAAGGGGAAATAGCTCATAACAGGATGGGAAGTAGGGAGACAGAATAGGAATAAGTATGGGATAGAAGGAAGTGACACCCCCTTGGGTCCCAGGAATATGGCTTTCATACTGTAGTTGCTTGCTACCACTTGCCCACATAATGCTGCTGCATGTCATTAATAGTATGTGCTTATTATATTCATTTATTTGTTGTTGTATGTGTATATTTTTATCCTTAACTATGAATAAAACTGTGGCCTTTACATCCCAGGCTGGATTCCTTATTGTCTCCAAGGAGAGTTATAGAACCAAAAATTAAGGTAGGGGAATGGTTTATGAGAGTTAAGGGTTTGGAAGCCTGCCTTATTGATTCTGCACAGTCAGGTAATTTGTCTTTATAGTCTTGGATTTAAACTGACCATACAGAGAGTGAGAAGGTCCCTCCTGGTTTAACCAAAATGGCTGACCATCACTCTGTGATGAGTGAAGTTGTACCTCTCATTACTAACCCTGATGACCTTTCCATCAGGATATATAGAAAGCCACAGCCTTACAGCAAATGGCAGAGACTTAAGCTGTCTAATGCGTGTCATGGGATCTTGTTCTTTAACCAACTGGACACCCAGGCCCGCGCAATTTGGTTATCTTCATTTCTGGCCAAATTGTGCATTTTTCCACAATCATTTTGGATGAGGTCTGGTGTGGTCAGATTCATATCTCACTGAAAAATGAATGAATAAACAAATGAACAGTTAACATGGTTAAAATAAAAAAAAAACTTAAAAATAGCCTTTTAATTTTCTTTAAAATAAAAACAAACAAATGACCTGTTACTGTATAAAATGTAAAACTAGGCAATAACAACATTTTTGTTTAGTATGTGTTTGGTTTGCCGTTTGTTTTTCCTTTCCGTTTACTGTGAATTATTACACATACTACAGAAGGTTAATATGAACAACCCTACAAAGAAAGCAGAAATGTAGATTGAGATCTTTTTAGCTCGGGGGCACTAACATGATTTTTTGCAGTGTTGCTGAAAACTCTTTTTTTTCCAAAGTATTAATCTAATTGAAAACAATTTTAATCTTGAGCAGGTTATAGAAAAGGGAAATCACAAAAGAGCAGTTGTTACATTTTTTACTTGCTAGCTACTGGTCTGAGTTATGCAGCATAAAAATATAAATTTAACATGCGCCTGCATTTGTGATACATTACTGCGACACAGTGAGGGTTACAGTAACAGAGAGATAATAATGATCTAGGAAAAGTGCATATTTTATACGGATCTGTTTCGCTGTGCAGTCTTTATTGCAGCCAGTTTTGTCTTCATCATGAAATGCGTGCTCTGGGGTCCACAATAATTTCTATCATCATTTCCGCTTGAATTAACAAATTCTCTGTTGACAAAGTGGCTTCCGTTGTTTGTGCTGATGAAATAAATGGATTTGCAGAACTCTGTAGTGGGGGTTGTTAAATATAATGTCTATGTTAGAGATGTATAACTGAAAAGAAAAGTAGGATGTGTTGAAATTTATTGCAAAGTGTCTCCAATTCCCTTCAGAATTCGGAAATAGTTTCAATCTTCACAAATCATTTACCTTTATAACTGCTATTTCTATTGATCCTTAATAACTCATGAAGCCTTTTAATACCTATACCTGATTCTTCAAAATCAGCTTCATAATCCTGCCCAAACTCTGCAGCAAGGATGAACTATGTGCATAATTACAAATGCAGCTGCAGGTGCAGCCAGGCTTAAATAGACACAAATGTTTCTCTTACTGACATTATTCATTAAAGGTAGTTGCATCCAAACATGATTTTTCCACTCCTTTATTGTTGTGCCAAGCTCCATTGCACCCTACCTTTTCTGCTGAACTGTGTGTAAGTGCACCTAAAGACACTGTGGAACTTTGGCGCTACCGTGACCCTGAACATGGCAAATCTATCACAAGCAAACAATAATTTTAATGCTGAGTGCCAGAATTGAAGCAATCCCGAATCTGAAAAAGTTTGCAGCATCTTGCATCCAATTTACTACACACTGATCCATAATTGTATTTACTTGGACACATCAATAACACTGAAATTATAGGGAAAAAATGGCTTAAGGGTATAAAACATGGTGATTTATGTTCAAATTGCAGTTTGAACACCGCACTTGCAGTTGTAAATTACACACTAGGGGGTTATTTATCAAAATTAGATTTTTTTTAAGTAAAAAAAGTCAGACCACACTAGAATCCACCATTTGACCTTATTTATCATCAAAAAAAAAACTTAATAAAATCGGTTTGGAAAAAAACGTGAAAACATTTTTTGCGAAGAAAATCTACTCAGGTTTTTTGTCCAAAATGCTCTAATTTTTCGTGAAATCATTCGAAACCCCGTCATTTTGGGATTTTTTGCTGAAACTCAGCGCAGACCATGATATCTTCAAATTTAAAATTAGACCTTTTTTTCGAGAAGTTTTAATGGTAAATTAAGGGGATTTGGGTTTGGGAATTAAAGTGAGAAAAATGTAAGTTTTAGTAAATAACACCCTTAGTTTTATTCTTAAAGAGATTGGAAGGGCACTTCTTACAGAGAAATTTGGGGATGGTATTCCAGAGGAAAGGAGCACGAGATAAAAAAAAGGTTTAAGACTAGAGTTGCCAGTGGATATGGATGGTATGAAAAGAAGGTGACTCTGAGAGGAGAGGATATTGCAAGGAAAGTACAGCAAGACAAGTGAAGAAATGCCGTGAGGAGGAGAGGAGTGAATGCCTTTGAATGTTAGCAGAAGGATTCTACATGTTATCCTTTGCTTAACAGGCAGCCATGTTAAAAATTTTACTTGGGTTTGAACAGGTTCCCTCTTAGAAGAGAGAAGGAGGATCCTAGTAGCAGAGTTTAAGACAGATTGCAGGGGAAAGAAGTGGGAGACCAGTTAATAGGAGACTGCAATAGTCTAAACAGGATAGAATAATGGCAGGCATTTGTCTTTTTGCTGTTATTTGTTAAGCAGAGGGGCATATCTTGGCAATATTGTGGAGGGAAAAGTGTCAGGTTTTGGCAGTAGTATAAATATGATTAGAGTAAGAGAGACACTGGTCAAAGATGGCCCCTAGCAGTCTGCAGAATTAACAGGGTTAGTGGTCATGCTCTCAATAATAATGTTCAAAGGAAGAGAGGGGCTAGGATTAGGTGGGAAGACCATGAGCTCATTTTGAGTCAGGTTGAGCTTGAGGTGGTGTTGGTTCATCCAGGCAAAGATACTGTAGCTAGTAGTCAGTTTGTGGTCTGGGTCTAAACATCAGTGGTTAGTGAAGGGGTATCTAAATATATCTGGATGTCATCGGCATACAGGTTATATTTTAGGCCAAATTAAGATATAAAGTCACCTAAAGGGAGAGTATACAAGGAGAACAGCAGAGGGTCAACTACAGAACCTTGAGGCACCCCCATACTAAGCGAACCGAGGAAGAGGGTTTGTTAGCAAAAGTAACAGGGAAGAAGCCATCAGAAAGGTAGGAAGAGAACCAAGATGCCGCTCAATCTCGCATACCAAGTGTATAATTTGCATTAGAACTAGTGATGTATAAATTTATTCGTCAGGTGCAAATTCGCAGCGAATGTGCGTGCTTTGCCGCTGGCGAATAAATTTGCGAATTTGCAGAGAAAATTCGCCATAGTTGAACAAGCCGGCAACAGTTAATGGATGCCCATTGACTTTAATGGGCACTGGCATCAACTTTGCCACCAGCACCCATTTTGATGTCGACTAATTGTCGCTGGCATCAAAATTGGTGTTTTGATAAATTTGCGAAATTCGTGGCGAAGCAAAACTGGACAAATTCACCCATCACTAATTAGAACAGAATGGTCAACATCAAAAACAGAAGATAAGGCCCTCAGAATAAGAATAGAGTAATGTTATTTGACCTTTGCAGCCCTACATAAGGCAGTATACATAAGGCAGAGTGTGGAGGTCGAAAACCAGACTGCATGGGTTCCAGTAGATTATGGGTGCAGAGAAATTTACAAAAACTAGAAAACACAAAACTTTTGAGAGGTTTAAGGGCAGAGTAGAGTCAGGCAGTAGTTAGATATACAGGATGGGTCCAATGTTGCCTTTTTAAGAATAGGTTTGACACAGGCCTTTTTAACTAATGAGGAGAAACTAACAGAAGTTAACAAGGAATTGAATATATGAGTAAGTGCTGGAGTGAGAACAGCATTTTAGTAGTACAGTCGAGGGCATGGATTCATATTAGCACGTTGTAGGTGGAGTGGACAGCAGATGTTTTGAGACTTCAGACTCAGTTACAAGATCAAAGGAGAATATTGGTATCTGAACAGTGGGAAATTGTTTGTGAATCCACTTTGCTTTAAAATAAGTCAGCAAAATCATAGGGTGTATGTTCAGATGTCAGTGATTCATTTATAGAGGGATTGGACTGTAAAATTCAGCCATGTAAACATATATGGGGGAATGTAATAAAAGTCACAAAGAGCAAAACAATTGGCACAAATAAGAATAAAAATCTGCATTTCACAATGTTATATTCTTCCTGAAATTGTATTGCATTGCAAATATTAGCAATGCAAAAAGTTTGTTCCTACATTGACTTTATTGCAAGTTTTTCTACTTGAATGAATTTTATTGTGGACATACAAATTTGTGTTTTGGTTCTGAGAAATAATAATCATTGGTTGCATAATTTATTAATGCAGTTGTCAAATTCTGCTTCCAGTCACACACTTGTCATGCAGGAGGCCACCTCTACAGTAGCTGAACTGACACATACCTGAAAAATGAATATGCTGATTTTTGATTTACACATAGCAAAATGAGGCTATTTATATTGGCATGTCTTCTCTTAATGTGTTTCCCAAACTAGTACATTATTATCAACAATACAAATATGACCTGTCTTTTTTAATAAAAATGTCAGAGAGCTTTCAGATTCCTATGCATCCTCCTATTCTTTGTAAACAGTTGAGACCTTGATAGATAGACCCTTCAGATGTGCCAGCTGTTAGGAGTGTTTCAGATACATGTCTTGAAGCTCCTTCTGGTTAATTGGTTTATGGCCTTAATTTTTGACTAACAAATTCATCACACAACATTTTGCAGCCTTCGTGGTGCTAACTCTTTTCACATCATGTCTCTGGGAATGGTATTTTTGATTGTGCTGACATTAGCTCTATAAAGCCTGAATATTTTACAACTCGAGCTCAAACAAATGGCATGATTCATTACTGCGTAAGTTTAAATTGTTGCTTTGAGAGAGAACTTCCATAATCATTTGTATATTTACCTATCTAAGCAAGAAGTGATATATACTGTTTTGACTATATTTCCTGAATAAGCAATACGGATTCTGTCTGAATAAAGTTTTCTTTCTATTAATCCTTTTCTATCACATAGCCTTGATATTTATTGCCATAAATGTAAGGTTAATGCACCCTTGCTGGCAAACAGGCATTTTGCTGTGTTCCAACAGGGAAATTAAGAATGTGATTGGTGTTAAAATTTACTGACAGTTGCTAAAGAAAATAGACGAAAAAAGAATCTGGGCAAATTGTCCATTTTTTGCATTGGGACATCTTTGTACTATGTAAGTACTTTTTGTTGATGTCAATGTCATTTTATATAATAGCCAGTGTAAAAAATACAGGATTTGCTGATGTGCTGCTTAATGGCAGAACAGATAAATATAAAGTTGATAGAATTTAATGGGGTCTATGGAGGGTTGACTCCTTTTGTATGAATCTCCTCTTCCTTAAAGGGCACCTAGCACTATTGTAATGCTTCACTTGTGGGAGTTACAGACTGATAATGAAAAAATATGAAGGCAATAGCAAAACATATACCAGATGGATGGAGTATAATATACCCATTTTTAAATAAACACAATACATAGCGGGCCCATTTACTAAAATTGGAATTCCTATTTTTTTCACAAATCAAATTATTTTCTCTAAAAATAGTTTTTATTAATCCCTCTAAAACTCTAAAAATTCTAGATATAGAATATAGTATGTATATTGGCGAGCAGTGGTGACTCGGAGGAAGAACAGAACGCATCTGAGAAGGATCTTGTAGATAACAAGTTGTCTAATTCTGGGCAGTGTCATTCTGTGGCTACTAAAGCAAATAAAGTCTTGCATAAAAAAAGGCATTAACTCAAGGGATGAAAACATAATTATGCCTCTTTATAGGTCCCTGGTGAGGCCTCATCTGGAGTATGCAGTGCAGTTTTGGACTCAAGTCCTTAAGAGGGATATAAATGAGCTGGAGAGAGTGCAGAGAAGTGCAACTAAATTGGTTAGATGGATGGAAGACTTAAATTATGAGGGTAGTCTGTCAAGGTTGGGGTTGTTTTCTCTGGAAAAAAGGCGCTTGTGAGGGACATGATTACACTTTACAAGTACATTAGAGGACAATTTTTACTCATAAAGTGGATCACTGTACCAGAGGCCACCCCTTCAGACTAGAAGAAAAGAACTTTCATTTGAAGCAACGTAGGGGGTTCTTCACAGTCAGGACAGTGAGGTTGTGGAATGCACTGCCGGGTGATGTTGTGATGGCTGATTCAGTTAATGCCTTTAAGAGTGGCTTGGATGATTTTTTGGACAGACATAATATCAAAGGCTATTGTGATACTAAACTCTATAGTTAGTATAGGTATGGGTATATAGAATTTATGTGAAAGTATGGAGGGGTGTGTGTATGGATGCTGGGTTTTCATTTGGAGGGGTTAATGATGGACTTTGTCTTTTTTCAACCCGATTTAACTATGTAACTATGTAACTATCTACCCGTACAACACAGCAGGATTTTCCAGATACCGACAAAACACCAGAGGGAGGAGGCATGCAAGGTACAGACGGGGAGGCCAGAATCACCTCAAGAGGAAAAGTACAGGGAAGACACCCATGCCATGGAATGAGAATGCAGGGAAAGTAATTTATTTTTCCAAATACCAGCTTAGCTTACAGCAGGTGATGTGATCTCGGGGTCTATCTTTTGTACCGTCAGTGACCACTCAGATTTAGCAATGTGGTGGATAACTATAAATTTACATGTTCACTCAACCTAAAGGAACATTTTAAACATATTAGGCTTAACCCTATATCAGAAGAGAATGTAAGTTCACTACTTGGAGTTAAAATGACTTTGACCCTGGTACAGCCAATACATCCTTACGTACCTTTTCTAGGATGCTGAATGAGTCTACAAATCATTTACCAAAAATGATTGGGCACAGGGGTAATTTGACAAAGGATGAAAGGGCTATTTTAAAAAAATTACGGGAAAGGACTGATATTATAATTAAAACTGCTAAAAAGGGTGGAGCCATAGTAGTTTTGGATTATCAATACTAAAAGAATGAACCATTGTCACAATTATCTGATGCAAATTGTTATCAGTGCTTGACTTTTGATCCCACTATTAAATTCCAATCACAGTTGAATAAAATTTTGGACGATGCCTGTAAGAGGCTGGATATCAGAACGATCAAAGGGAGGCGTTGTATGTGGAGTATCCGGTAAGACCTGTCATATATTCCTTGCCTAAGATTCATAAAAATCTGACACATCCACCAGGGAGGCCTATAATTTCTGCAGTGGGATGTACGTGGATTCATTGTTGCAACCTTTGGTAAGGGAAATTGGTTCATACGTGCAAGACACCACGGATTTCTTACAGGTTATAGATAGTGTTGTCTCTAAAGATTTGTTCTTTATTTTTGTTACTATGGACGTTAATAGTCTGTATACCTGTATAACACATGGTGAGGGCATAGAAGCCACCAGGGACTTAATGACCAGCAATGCATTATATAAGGGACCACCAGAGGAGGTTATACTAACACTATTGGAATTTATATTAAGTAGGAACTACTTCAAATTTGAGACCCAAATTTTCCTCCGGCTCCTAGGGACCACTATGGGCTTCAATATGCTAATGCTTTTATGCATAAATATGATGTACAACATATCATCATTTGTTTCATAAATATGGGGGTCTCTATAGATGTTATATTGATGACCTGTTTTTCTTATGGTTTGGGCCGGAGCAGAATCTGTTAAGTCTTGTGGAGGACCTAAATAAGCTACCTACAACTATTAGATTTACATTACACTATGACTTTAGGTTGATTCAGTTTTTGGATATAATGATATACAAGGATCTGAACCTTGCAAAATTGCAAACAAAAGTTTATCAGAAGCCAACTGACAGGAACACTTTACTCCATTATAGCAGCAGCCACCCAAGACATCTTTTGAACTCACTCCCTAGGTCACAGATGTTATGGGTAATACAGATCACTAGTGATGAACAAAAGATAATGGTTGCTTTAAAAAAATTGCAGAAAAATTGATCAATGAGACCAAACAATGCCTTGACCGTAGATCCCGTAACGTAGTCTACTGTATATTAAATGCCCATGTGGACTTATATACTGTGGGAAAACTAATAGACAACTGAGGGAGCGTATTCGTATGCATCGTGCCACGATAAGGACGTCATTGGTTTCCAAACCAAAACAGAATGTCAAACAAGATTTATCCAAACAGCCTGTAGCACAGCATTGGCTGCACGCTAAACATTCAGCATCATCTAATGTATGCCGATTGATTGCATTCTGGACCCCCCTAAGAGGGGAATATTGATCGGATATTACTTCAAAGAGAAGCTTTCTGGACTTTTGAGCTGGACTGTGTGGCCCCTAGGGGACTTAATGGGGCAATACAATTGAATTGCTTTTTATCCACAGATTAGTTGTTATGATTCAAGTATAGAGATGGATAATCTCCTCTTGCGCTTGCTGAATACTCGCTATCAATATTAGGTTATTTAACTTATTTTGCTATATCTGTTGCTAATTTCTTTAACTGGGTGAATTCATATCTAGGGCAATGAGTAACTTCTTAACATGAGGATGTGTAGGTACATCATGTTGGCTGTAACTGCACGTATCAAATATAATGTTTTAAACTTAAATCCTTGAGTTGCTGGTTTGTATGAAACTTTACCGTGCACCCGGGTATCATGCAAGGAGTCGAGAGCCATCCAGATGAACTTAAATACATATATACACACACACACACACACATACACACACACACACACACACACATATATATATATTCTAAAACCACTTCCAGTAGGATCAGCACAGCACCCCTTTGACTTCTATAGGACAACAACAGCTTTCACTTAGCATGGTTTCGTATTAGTTTTCATGGTTTTTACTCTTATTAAATCTCTAATTTCTAGAGAAAAAATACAATTCATGAAGAAAATACAAATTTTAGTAAATCTTCCCTATAGTGAAAAAAAAACACGAAAAACTCTAATACAAAACTTCTCCAAGTAGTCGAGAGCCTATAGAAGTCAATTGGAGCTGCGCTAATCCTATTGGATCTTTTTTTTTTTTAGCCATTCAGACTTTTTGTGATTTTTTTTTCACTAGTGATTGTCATTGTTCAACTTTTTTTTGTTTGTGCTTTTTAATTTTGGATATTTTAATAAATTACAGGCCATTCGGGGTTTTAAAGAAAATTCGTTTATTTGCGGTTTCTAAAACCACTAAAATGTTGATTGTTGATAAATGGGCTTCATAGGGTTTGAGTTGCACTGTGTTCATTTGAAAAAGTATATAATTAAAGATGCTAAACACTAACACATCCCTCCCAGTGACTTTGGACTATTACTGTTAATGTGAGATTAGAATCCCCAATGAGTCTTCATTGAAAATTTCTTGTTGACTCTAGTTTTAGTTGCTACCTAAAATCCATGTATGGGTCACAGCTAGTTCCATAAAGGGGTGGTTCACCTTTAAGTTAGATTTTAACATGTTATAGAATGTCTAATTCTAAGCAACTTTTCGTTTGGCTTTCATTTTAATTTTTTATAGTTTTTGAATTTTTTGCTATCTTCTTTTGATCCTTTCCAGCTTTCAAATGGGGATCACTAACCCCATTGAAAAAACAAATGCTCTGTAAGGCTACAAATGTTATTGTAGCTACTTTTAATTACTCATCATTCTATTTAGGCCCTCTCCTCTTCATATTCCAGTCTCTTATTCAAACCAATGCATTGCTGCTGGGATACTTTGACCCTAGCAAATGGATTGCTTAAATTGCAAACTGGAGAGCTGCTGGATAAAATTCTAAATAATTTAAAAACCACAAATAATAACAAATGAAAACCAATTGCAAATTGTATCGGAATATTGCTCTCTACACTACAATATCCGTCATTATCAGCAGAAAAATCTACATCAACTAGAGTGTTGCGAGTTCATTATTGTATAGATATACAGCATCATTACCCAATGTGGAGCATTTATTATCAGTGCTAGTATATATGCAGAAGTGACACAGTGTGGTAAGGTCACTATAAGTTTATGGACAGAGAAGAAGAATTTGTACAGGTACCTCTAGAGCAAAATTAACTGAATGTATTTCTTTGAAGCAACCACTTCTGCATTTTAAATGAAGCTTGTTCCTGACATGGTTCATGGTTTTTAAGTTCATGAAGATATAGTCCTTCATGAAGGGCACAGGAGTCAAACAAATGCAATGCAAAATTCTACATTTCACGCAAAATGGTATTGCACATTACAAATGTTTAAGGCCTGCTTAAAGAAGTCAATTTTTGTGATGAAAATGTTACAACTTTTTCAGTAAGAATTTTTATCACATACACTGTCCACTGGTGCATACTATAAATGTAAAAATTAATCTTGCATACAAGAAAACCCTATTGCAATGGAGATGGTGAAGAAGTCTTCTCACGTTAAAATACACATCTATTATAAATACAAAGCCAGCATTGTCTATGAAGGTTGAAATTCATCCAGGTCACAATGCTCAATGGTTTTAAATGTATTTGTAAATGTAATTGCAGTTGACAGCAGTGTTTACCTCTTTGGGTTCTCTGGGATTGACTCTTAAACAGATTACATGACTGTGGTTTGTGAATTGTTGTCAAAGCACCATTGTATGTTGCTGACAGCTGTTTTCACAGGCCCCTTCCCCTGTTTAGGAATGGTTGTTCTAGCTGGACACATATGGCTTCCTTTATACTTCTCTCAAACCATTTGTTTTCTCAGTCTAAAATATGTACCTAGCTATCCTCAATGTAGTATAGATAGACTGCAGAGTCTTGTCCCGAGGACTACAAAGAAAGAATAAAATTACTCTTATAATACTATTATAATATAATTATTGAACAATTATTATTAGTGATGCGTGAATAAATTTGCCAGGCACAAATTTGCAGCGAATTTCATTATTTCGTTGCCAGCAAATACATTTGCAAAACTTCGTTGAAAATTCACAGGCGGAAAATCCACCCTGACGGAAAAAAAATTGTCACGCTCAGAATAGTCACATGCATACAATTGCTGCGCGTCAAAATTATTCGGACGCCCATTGACTTTAATGCATTTGTACAAAATTGTTGCGTGAATAAAAATTGCCTCTGGCTTTAAAATTCTGCAAAAACGCCACAGATTCGCCCATCACTAATTATTATATATTTGTCCAGCCTAATATACAGTATACTGTATTTAAAGACATTAAAATAAACAACACATAGGGGCAGATTTATCAAGGATCGAATTTTGAAGTTAAAAAACTTCGAAATTCGACCATCGAATTTGAGTTCTTCGATAGTCAAAGTATTTTTTCCATCAAAAACGGCCGTTTCTGATTGAAGTAAAATCGTACGATCGAACTATTTAATCCTTCGTTAGCACCTTCTATTAGAAGGTTTTGGCCATAGCGTTTTATTCGAAGAGCATCAAAGTGAACCTAGCCCCACTTGTATTCGAATCGATCGATTCAAAGTTTTATGCCTCACTTACTTTCTGCCATTTTTTCACACAGGAAGCCTTCCAGTGGCCATTTTAGGTACATTTTCGGCCTGATTGCGCACTTGCTATTTAGACTGCACAGGTGGAGGAGGTAATTCTAAAGGCAGAAGATAATTTGGATTTTATGGCTGGGAGCAGGAGGATTGAGGAGGAGGAGGAGGGGGAATGCCTCTCCAGCCCTGGGGAGGTGCCAACGGCGGCTGGATCCCACACTATGTGGGATCTTAGTCGTCGCAGGAGGGGGAGAGAGGGGGGCACAGGCTGGGGAATCACTGGGGGGGGTTCTTGGGGGGGAGGAAGAGGAGGAGGAAGAGAGTTGGGGGTTCCATGGGAGGGAAGAGAGTAGGTCAGGAGGGGGTCCCGTAGTGGGGGTGAGAGTAGGGCAGAGGGGTCCAGTAGTCGGGAGGAGAGTAGGGCAGATGCCAACAACTCTGGCAGCAAGTAACGGACAAAGTGATCACTGTAGGTGCTTTACACAGGGATCGCCCCACTGTGTTTAAGCACTCCAGTGACCTGAAGCGTTGGCTAAGGGCAAAGCTAGTTACCAGGAGAGCTAAAGCCCAGAAGACCGGCGGAGGGCGTGTCCCTCCACTCAGGCTGAAACCCTATGAGCGCGGCCTCTGGACATTATGGGCAAAGAGGGCTGTGAAGGGCTGAACACAGACTGGAGAAGTAAGTAGACTTTTATAAAAACAAATATCTGACTCCTTTTTTTCCATATTCCCGTCATTTAGATAAATGTCTAATTTCCCCTTTAGCATTTCACTTCTTTGGTAAAATATTGCTCCTCTTTTGCATTAGAGGAGTTTCTTGTGCTTTTCTTTACAGCTTTGCTGTTTGTTTATTACTAGTTATTAATCATTTGTTTATTACTAGTTACAGCTGTAACATAGACAAAATGGAAACCATTTCTTTATTAACCATTTCCCCACTATAGCACAAATGTTTATAAACTGTATTAAAGGAGTGGTTCACTTTTAACTTAACTTTTAAATATGTGATAGAATGACAAAAGTCTAAGCAACTTTTCAGTTGGCCTTTATTATTTATTTAGTGTATTTTTAAAATAAAATGACTCTTTCCAGCTTTAAAACGTGTGTCTAGAAAGAAAGGCTCTGTAAGACTACACATGTGATGTTATTGTGAGTTTTTATTACTCATATTACTAATCAGACCATCCCCTAATTATATTCCAGTCTCTTATTCAAATGAATTCATGGATGCTATGCTAATTTTAACCCTAGCAACAAGATTGCTGAGATTGCAAAGTGTAGATCTGCTGAATAAAAAGCTAAATAACTCAAAAACCACAAGTATTGTCATATATTACATTCTTTCCTGCTCGCATCATTGCAAATGTATTTAAGTTTTAACCATTCCATCTCGCTTGCTGTACCATTCCATTGGAGTTAGTATTTGGAATGAGAAATAAAATAGATTTGTAGCATGTGGGAGGTCTCTACACCAGGCTACTAGCCAAGTACACTTGCAATTCCATATGATTTTGTCTTTTAATACCTTTAGGCTTTCTTTATTCACAATTACAGGACCGCCACAAACATCGCGGCCTGACTCGGACAGTGACCAGGACCAGGATGACGCCACTCAGCAACCCCAGGTAGATGGTGAGGGTGAAGAGCCCGGAAGCTCAAGGTACAGACATGTTCAATGTTTGTCACCAATGTAGTTGTTCTCTCAACTTGTTTAGAGCATTACTAATGTCCTATTTCACATTACAGAACACCGAGCTGAATGCCGCGCCCAGTCACCAGCCGTGATTCCTGTGGTGCCCCCCAGACGTAAGATCGATGTTTATAACTAATAACCCCATCCTTTATTTGTCTGTGTGTCACCAAAGATGCTATGTAATGGGTAAGCTGAGCTCAGGAGAGGTGGTTAGGAGAACAAAATAGAATCAGACAGCTAGAGCAGAGTTTCTATGGGAACTATTAATGATATCTCCTCAGTGACTGGAGGGTATGTTTAGTAATCTGAGCTGAGAAGAACTGAGAATGCTCATGAGCCAACAGCCAAAGGAAATTCCTGAGGGAGGGGCAGAGCGAGTTAGAAGAGGAGAAGGAATTCTAAGTGATTAAAGGGATACTCTGCAGCCTTTACTGTTAACCTTTTAACAACCAGAGTGGCAGGTATCTGAAGCTTTAAAAGAGGCTGTTCATTGATTACATTTTTGTGGGGAGGGTTTACATGTCCTTTAAAACAATCATTTTTCTTTTGTCTAAAAAAAAACATGTTTTCAAAGCTACAGACTGGTGTGAAATATCCACTCTAATGTTGTGTTTATGCCACCCCCAAACATAAACACCACCCCCAATCTAACTTGGAACCTTTTGTAACCTTTTGTAACCTTTTGTTTGTTATGAGTTATGCACATGTCCAATATATATATTTATATTAGATTTTTCTTGTCGTCGTGCTGCTGCCGCTGCTGCTGCAGCAATTGGGGAACCACCACAGGAGGAAGGACGGCGACTGGGTGATCAACCGGCGGCGCAACCGGGGCTTGTCGACGCGATGGTGGCTGCCATGCAACCTATGCTCCATCAGCAGCGCCGCCAGGAACTCTGGATGAGGCGGTGGATGGCCCAAATCCATGCTGAGATTCGGGAGACCCGGATGACCATCAATTGTGGATTCCAGGATCTGGTGGCAGCCCAGCCTCACCGACCAGGGGGCTCTGCTGAGGGTGAAGTCCCTGGTCCACCTGCTGCTCCCCCACCACCCCCTGAAGCTCCTCAACATCGGAGGGCAAGGGGGCATGGAAGGGGACACGGTCCTGTCCGAGGGGACAAACGTCCCTAGCTCCAGTCTGTGTCTCTTTACAACTGACACTGGCCTCTTAGCCTATTTTCACTGTTAACAAACTTTGCCCTATTGACGCTTCAGGTATCACTTTGTCCGTTACCCAGCAATGGGACTGACTCCCAAACAACACATCCCATTGTTTACACTGTGCTCCATTCTCGTCACTGAGGGGTGCCATTTTAACATCTATTGGCACCCTTTCCAATGACATCTCGAAAAGCACTTCAAAACCTCTAAATGCATTTGCTCTAACATATGTATATATACGTATAGTGTTATCAGCACCAAGGTGTGCCATATCTAACATCCATTGGCGCCCTTTCCAATAACATCTGGAAAAGCACTTACAAACATCAAAAAGTGCATTTGCTCTAACATATTTCTATGGCAATGCTGCACATTAACTTGGCCAAAAAATGTTATATGTAAGGGTCAATGAATTCCAATCATTGCAAGCATATGACACTTTTCATTGTGTATTTATCACCAGTGTAGTGTTGCTTCAAAGGTTGCATATGCTAATCAAGCTCTGTATGTATGTGTTTTACATGTTATATGCATTTATGTAATAATGGCCTATGTTCTGCAACTGTCAAAGTAAAAAAAGTGCACCTTGTGCTTTGCACTAGTGATGGGCGAATTTATTCGCCAGGCGCGAATTCGCCAGGAGTGAATTTGCGGCGAATTCGCCGCCAGCGAATAAATGCGCGAAATGCCCGCGAAAATTTGCCCGAAAAAATTCGCCGAAAAAAAAACGGACGCCGGCGTCAAAAATGGGCGCCTGCATCAAAAACGAGACGCTGGCACCGTTTCGTGAATTTCGCCCATCACTACTATACACTATGAAGTATTGTTGGCTACCTATGGCCTACATTGGCTACCCAGCACTCATAATATGTGCTATTGCCTACTACTACCTCCTCCTCCACCACCTCCTCCACCTGTGGTACTTAAGTAGCAAGTACCAGGTATATGATATGCCTTAAAGGCACAAAGCGTTGGTTGTTACTTTGCACTACAAAGTATTGTTGGCTATCTATGGCCTACTTTGGCTACCCAGCACTCATAATATGTGCTAATGCCTACTACTACCTCCTCCTCCACCACCTCCTCCACCTGTGGTACTTAAGTAGCAAGTCCCAGGTATATGGTATGCCTTAAAGATGCAAAGTGTTGGTTCTTACTTTGCACTATTTAGTATTGTGGCTACCTATGGCCTACTTTGGCTACCCAGCACTCATAATATGTGCTAATGCCTACTACTACCTCCTCCTCCACCTCCTCCTCCACCTGTGGTACTTAAATAGCAAGTCCCAGGTATATGGTATGCCTTAAAGGCACAAAGCGTTGTTTCTTATTTTGCACTATGAAGTATTGTTGGCTACCTATGGCCTACTTTGGCTACCCAGCACTCATAATATGTGCTAATGACCACTACTATCTCCTCCACCTCTGGTACTTAAATAGCAAGTCAGAGGTATATGATATGCCTTAAAGGCACAAAGCGTTGCTTTTTATGTTGCACTTGCAACTATTCCAACACATTACCTGGCCAGCACTAACCTCATATGTGCTGATACTTTTAAACAGCTCATATTGTCATATATAAGTGTCATTTGTAAATCATATTTATGGTTATATTCTTGTTTTGTACACAGTGCTCCTCAATGCCAAACTTTTTTGTCTTCTTTAATTTATGTTAACTTGCCCAGCATGGGCACAGGGGTGCATTATGGATCTCATGCAAGAAATGGTTGCCCATAACCCACTAAACCTTTTGTAAAGCTCTGGCCTTCAGTGCTCAATGGGGGCTGCTATATATTGAAATGAATGTTGAGACCACATTCCTCCTATGTGTTACAGCTAGGCTACATGTTCATTTGGTTGTAAAAATGCTTATGTGGTGTTCAACAAACAAACAAACTTTTGTCACAAATCCATATTGTCATTTTATTCTTATAAAAATGTTTGAGATTTTGAACAAGATTTTTTCAGTAAACCCACAAAACCAAAAACTGTGTCTGTTTCTTTTTTCACTTTTGCGAAGGTGGTTTCCAAAAATGCAATACACATGGATAATGTCATTTGAAACACACAGAGCAGGTACATCATTTTTCAGGGTTTATACCTAACCCCCTTTTTTGCAGAGTTAACACTTCAGTTCCAAGTTGGACAACAGAAGAAGCGGTTAAATAGGACCAATAGCCTCATGAACTGACATATAACCCCCATGACAAGACCAACATATTAAGGCCAAACAACAGACCTAGATATTAGTGCATTTCAGTCACTATTGAGTTAATATCGATGAAGGTTCCTAGAAAGACTCTACCTGATTATCATTAGATAGATTAGTAAACATTATTACAATGTGGGACTAATAGGTTGAAAGGGTGAGCAAATGACAACATTCCCAGCTGAATAAGATGCTTTGAAAGGTAAGTGAAAATATTGGAAAAAGCACAAAAATTGGATTTAGGAATAAGGGCCTAACAAAATATGTGGCATTCTTTGGCCTTGCACACACCCTGATGCTAGAAATTAACTATTTTCTGTGGTTTGGTAAACATACAACTAAAGTGTGCATTGATGAGCCTCTCATGCATTCTTCACTGTGGTAGGTTAGCCCTCCATCTGCCAATATACCCCACAATCTGGAGTTGAAAAGTTGAATATCATCATTAATATCCTGTGTGAGGCCAGGCTCCACTGCAACATGACAAACACAATGCTGAGGAGCAAAACCTTCCAGGGCCAATAAAGCACAACACCTCCAGTGAGTGAGAAGCATCATAACTGCAATTTCATCAACAACTTGGTAGGAGACATGGCTTCCCTTCCTTATTAGTTGATTGATTAACACACATCCTACCTCAAAGTGAATCAGGTGCCATTTATTACAATCCCTGCCAAAAGTACAAGTCCCAAGACCCAAGAAGCATAATGCATGTATTGTTACAAGATTGTAGCTAGTCTATGCCAAATACATGCATATTCCTTTAAATTAATCTTTCAAATAGCTTTATAGGAAATTTTAGAAATAACATACCCACTAGCCAGCCCTCTGACATTTTTTGTTGGGTGAAGAGATGATTGGGAGCTGAGTGAGGGAGAATAGAAGCATCCTGGACACTTCCAGGAAACACAGATTGTTGTAATGGGAGCTCTTACAATGACGTTAGTGCTCCTGTTGATGGGGAGGTGGTGTGTGATCAATAGATGAATACAATCAATGAGTCATAAGTAATTAGGAATTATCCAATTTAGAAAAAGTCCTGCTTCAATGTTATCCACTCTGCCTGGGTTGAGGGTAACAAAAGGAGCCTAGGCGATGGCCTCTTTTAAAGTAAAATAGCATCAGGTGTAGGTTTGTATTGCTAATCCAATGTTTTCCCAGCATTCCATGGACCCATTAACCATTTACTGAAGCCTAAGGATAGATAGGCTCAATCGAATATTCAAATTAAAAAAACTTCCACTATTCGATTATCGAAATGGGAGATGGAGCTCGGCAGGTCAAAGTTGGGGAATCTTCAGATCTATATAAAATGCTAGTTAAAAAATTATTTAGTTCTTGGTCAGATCATGGAAGGGAAAGACAAACTTAGAACAACACAACACAATAAAAGGCAAAGCAATATTGATGATATTAAAGGAGAACTAAACCCCCTTACTAATAAAAAACCCTACCCTCCATAGTCCCCCCTTCCTGCTCCCCCCCTGCACAGGTGTTCACACAAGTAAATGCCCCTAAACTGGTAATTTCCTGCTAAACCAGTCTAAATTATGTGGCAGTCATTGGCAGATGCCCATTTTACAACTGAAAAAACTTTTCGTGGCTTTTCTGCGGCATTTCCCATTAGTGCTTTTATGGTTCTGATCTGACATTGATGGAAATTAGTTTATTTGTGGTTTCAGCCTTTACTAAATAGGCCTCTAAATGACTGCACTGCATCTGTAAGTTTGGATCTACTAGTGTGCACTGGGTCCCTCAACAAAAAATATATTTGCTCTTTCCTACAATTTCCCCACTACAAACATAATACTGAATATTATCTTTATCATATTTACAGGGAAACCTCTAATGTGCCTGAGGAAATAGCTTTTGCCTAGGGTTGCCACCTTTCCACTGCATACATTCTGGGCACGGGTGGGTCATGATGTCACAGGTGTGTAAGCGCAACAGGGCAGAACAGGTGATGCAGAGAGGTGGGGTATGACATCAGGAGGCTAAGTTGTATTGTGGCGATCAACGATTGGTTGATCTTGGAGAGTCCTGTCCGGATTTCCTTATGCGGAAAACTGCCCAGTAAGTCCTGCCCTTCCAAAAAGCGGGCTATTTGGGTCAAAACCAGACAATTGGCAACCCTACTTTTGGCCAAAAAATGTGTCAAGCATTCTGCCCCATACATGCTTGTTTGTAACTGTGATGTTTTAAATACATATAAATAAAGCTGCACTGTTGATTTACATTTCATCTCTCTTCTGTCTCCAGTGATTATCAGTTCTGGATAAAGCTATTCCATGCAAGTTGCAGTTTGTTTTGTCTGTGATGGATTTTCTAAGCTTCTGCCTTGCTAGTTTAGCTTAAGTGAGTTGCCTCTGCTTTTTCTGAGCCCAGTCTTTTGTGATGGGCTCAACACAGGTAACTTCAGCTTTTCTGATTGGCTCAATACAGGTAACTTCTAAAAGAAATCATGAAAAGAAGAAAAGAAAGAAAGGGTTAAAAAAAACTATATATACAGAAAGAGGGTTCCAGAAAACAAAATGACACAAATTGAATGATGGGGATAAGTAAAGTCTTTTGACCCCACATTAGTTTTACAGTATAAAACATGAAAGGTGTCACTTCCCAAGCACAACATAATATTTTCTCTTTGCCAATAACTTAGACTGGCTCTGTGATTTTCTTGCAGACGCAGACAAGAAGCAATGACAGCTGACTGTGCAGTAAGTGCCTCCTTATTTTTCATTCACTGAACTATAGCAGAAAAGTCCATCGTTCTTCGCATCGCAAAGTGGAGCTCTTTGGTCTTGCTTTTTTTGTTTTTGTTGTTCCCCTACACTGGCTTTATTTTATTCATGTGAACAGTGTTGTACATTTCCATTCTTTTAGCAGATTTATGAATCCAAAGGCAACCTTGTTTTTGATCACTAGAATCTGCAGCAGCAAGGAAAGTAAGGCACAATTAACCTTTTAGTAGTTGCTGGGAGAAGTTAGCTTGCTCTGATTTTTCACTATACCTGTATGAGAAGAGAATGTCAGTTCTGCGACATAAATTATTGGTGTTGCTATGGTGCTACAGAAACTGGGCCTTTCTATTAGATTATAGCTCATTGCACATGAGATAAAAATAATTGGCCTTAGGGTTGCCCCTAGTGATTTAGGGGCAGGTTCAAAATGTGAGATAAGAGTTCACCCATTTTCTATATAATCCTATGGGATTTTTAGAATCCTATTTATAAAAATCCCATAGGAATGAATAGGAAATTAGTGCGTTTTTGTGGTGAACTCTAATCTCACATTTTGATAAATCTTCTGTCCCTTAGAATCCTGTCAACAAATTGCCCCATGTGACAAGCAGAACCATGTGACCTTCTCTAGACAGCCGAGAAGGTCGAGATCTTTCTCTTAGATTTCTATCAGTCATGCTAGGGGGGGGGAGTATAGTTAAATAGATAGATGGTAGATAGATAGACTGAAAGACAGACAGACAGACAGATAGATTAATAGATAGATGATAGGTAAACAGACAGACAGATAGATAGGTAGATGTATACTAGATATACAGACAGATAGATGGATAATTTATATACAGCTTATATATATATATATATATATATATATATATATATATATATATATATATATATATATATATATATATATATATATATATATATGCACACTCCACAAAAACCCTCCGCTAACATTCGCCCACAAGCGCTGTCTCTGCTGGCTCCCCTTTGCGGTTGCTAGCAGTTGAGTGCTCGGCGACGGACATGGGTTGCCTAGCAACGGTACAACACCGCTCACTGTGGGTTTGTGGTGCATTTCCATCCCATCTATACAGGGCATAGGACGGGTAGCTCGCTACACATCAGAATAATGTGACAGAGTGGGGTAACAGTAGGACGCACCCTGTGTATAAGCAGAACTCTCCCATACAAAGGGGCATACCTAACATGGATAACAACATTTGCCTTTGTATCCACATGTATATACTGCTTTGCATAACAAACGATGAGTGACAGGCATCGTATACAGGTGTCTTGGAGATATTTTTTTACCCTATTTAAACCCCCAAACACTTGTGCACTGCTTTTCTTTCCCTGACGAAGGCTTCTGTGCGGAGCCGAAACGTTGGATCACCAATAAATCTCCACTTTCATTTGAATTATTGACTTGATGTATTTCCTTGGAGTGCTGTCAATCCCTGCATTTTGTCTACATACTTCTCAGACTAGCACCTAGGTTTCTGCATACTAATGGTTGTGCATTCCATTCTGTTTGATTATATATATATATATATATATATATAGACAAATACAAGATTCCTCTGCACTCGTCCGCACCGCATTCGTCCCTTTTATAAAATGTATAATGAAACCATAGAATTCTTAATGAATCAAATGAAAATTGAGCATAGGACTGGCCAGATATGGGATGACTTTGACGTAGTTGGCCAGCTTAAATATATTGCAATATATGGACAAACAATCCCTGTTTTGTTTAAAGGGTAAGGCATTTTTCAGTAGCAGTATGCACAAAATGTCTCTGTCTTAAATATATTGATAATGGGTTGAGTGCAGAGGAATCTTGTATTTGTCTATATGTATTTTGTGGTCACACCCTCATTGCACCCCCGCCTAATGATTTTAAAAACTAGTGGTGAGCACAACTTTCCCTTGTTTGTTATAGTTCTACAAGAGCAGTGACCAGCTCCATGTTGTAGCTCCCACCCCCTCCAACTATAGTCAGGTGATCCCACTGGTGTCTAATAAAAGGGCAGCCAAGTTTGGGAGTTTTACTTTGAAAGCAGCCAGTAAGTTGCAGGTAAAACGCATTCGTCCCTTTTATAAAATGTATAATGAAACCATAGAATTCTTAATGAATCAAATGAAAATTGAGCATAGGACTGGCCAGATATGGGATGACTTTGACGTAGTTGGCCAGCTTAAATATATTGCAATATATGGACAAACAATCCCTGTTTTGTTTAAAGGGTAAGGCATTTTTCAGTAGCAGTATGCACAAAATGTCTCTGTCTTAAATATATTGATAATGGGTTGAGTGCAGAGGAATCTTGTATTTGTCTATATGTATTTTGTGGTCACACCCTCATTGCACCCCCGCCTAATGATTTTAAAAACTAGTGGTGAGCACAACTTTCCCTTGTTTGTTATAGTTCTACAAGAGCAGTGACCAGCTCCATGTTGTAGCTCCCACCCCCTCCAACTATAGTCAGGTGATCCCACTGGTGTCTAATAAAAGGGCAGCCAAGTTTGGGAGTTTTACTTTGAAAGCAGCCAGTAAGTTGCAGGTAAAACGCATTCGTCCCTTTTATAAAATGTATAATGAAACCATAGAATTCTTAATGAATCAAATGAAAATTGAGCATAGGACTGGCCAGATATGGGATGACTTTGACGTAGTTGGCCAGCTTAAATATATTGCAATATATGGACAAACAATCCCTGTTTTGTTTAAAGGGTAAGGCATTTTTCAGTAGCAGTATGCACAAAATGTCTCTGTCTTAAATATATTGATAATGGGTTGAGTGCAGAGGAATCTTGTATTTGTCTATATGTATTTTGTGGTCACACCCTCATTGCACCCCCGCCTAATGATTTTAAAAACTAGTGGTGAGCACAACTTTCCCTTGTTTGTTATAGTTCTACAAGAGCAGTGACCAGCTCCATGTTGTAGCTCCCACCCCCTCCAACTATAGTCAGGTGATCCCACTGGTGTCTAATAAAAGGGCAGCCAAGTTTGGGAGTTTTACTTTGAAAGCAGCCAGTAAGTTGCAGGTAAAACGCATTCGTCCCTTTTATAAAATGTATAATGAAACCATAGAATTCTTAATGAATCAAATGAAAATTGAGCATAGGACTGGCCAGATATGGGATGACTTTGACGTAGTTGGCCAGCTTAAATATATTGCAATATATGGACAAACAATCCCTGTTTTGTTTAAAGGGTAAGGCATTTTTCAGTAGCAGTATGCACAAAATGTCTCTGTCTTAAATATATTGATAATGGGTTGAGTGCAGAGGAATCTTGTATTTGTCTATATGTATTTTGTGGTCACACCCTCATTGCACCCCCGCCTAATGATTTTAAAAACTAGTGGTGAGCACAACTTTCCCTTGTTTGTTATAGTTCTACAAGAGCAGTGACCAGCTCCATGTTGTAGCTCCCACCCCCTCCAACTATAGTCAGGTGATCCCACTGGTGTCTAATAAAAGGGCAGCCAAGTTTGGGAGTTTTACTTTGAAAGCAGCCAGTAAGTTGCAGGTAAAACGCATTCGTCCCTTTTATAAAATGTATAATGAAACCATAGAATTCTTAATGAATCAAATGAAAATTGAGCATAGGACTGGCCAGATATGGGATGACTTTGACGTAGTTGGCCAGCTTAAATATATTGCAATATATGGACAAACAATCCCTGTTTTGTTTAAAGGGTAAGGCATTTTTCAGTAGCAGTATGCACAAAATGTCTCTGTCTTAAATATATTGATAATGGGTTGAGTGCAGAGGAATCTTGTATTTGTCTATATGTATTTTGTGGTCACACCCTCATTGCACCCCCGCCTAATGATTTTAAAAACTAGTGGTGAGCACAACTTTCCCTTGTTTGTTATAGTTCTACAAGAGCAGTGACCAGCTCCATGTTGTAGCTCCCACCCCCTCCAACTATAGTCAGGTGATCCCACTGGTGTCTAATAAAAGGGCAGCCAAGTTTGGGAGTTTTACTTTGAAAGCAGCCAGTAAGTTGCAGGTAAAACGCATTCGTCCCTTTTATAAAATGTATAATGAAACCATAGAATTCTTAATGAATCAAATGAAAATTGAGCATAGGACTGGCCAGATATGGGATGACTTTGACGTAGTTGGCCAGCTTAAATATATTGCAATATATGGACAAACAATCCCTGTTTTGTTTAAAGGGTAAGGCATTTTTCAGTAGCAGTATGCACAAAATGTCTCTGTCTTAAATATATTGATAATGGGTTGAGTGCAGAGGAATCTTGTATTTGTCTATATGTATTTTGTGGTCACACCCTCATTGCACCCCCGCCTAATGATTTTAAAAACTAGTGGTGAGCACAACTTTCCCTTGTTTGTTATAGTTCTACAAGAGCAGTGACCAGCTCCATGTTGTAGCTCCCACCCCCTCCAACTATAGTCAGGTGATCCCACTGGTGTCTAATAAAAGGGCAGCCAAGTTTGGGAGTTTTACTTTGAAAGCAGCCAGTAAGTTGCAGGTAAAACGCATTCGTCCCTTTTATAAAATGTATAATGAAACCATAGAATTCTTAATGAATCAAATGAAAATTGAGCATAGGACTGGCCAGATATGGGATGACTTTGACGTAGTTGGCCAGCTTAAATATATTGCAATATATGGACAAACAATCCCTGTTTTGTTTAAAGGGTAAGGCATTTTTCAGTAGCAGTATGCACAAAATGTCTCTGTCTTAAATATATTGATAATGGGTTGAGTGCAGAGGAATCTTGTATTTGTCTATATGTATTTTGTGGTCACACCCTCATTGCACCCCCGCCTAATGATTTTAAAAACTAGTGGTGAGCACAACTTTCCCTTGTTTGTTATAGTTCTACAAGAGCAGTGACCAGCTCCATGTTGTAGCTCCCACCCCCTCCAACTATAGTCAGGTGATCCCACTGGTGTCTAATAAAAGGGCAGCCAAGTTTGGGAGTTTTACTTTGAAAGCAGCCAGTAAGTTGCAGGTAAAACGCATTCGTCCCTTTTATAAAATGTATAATGAAACCATAGAATTCTTAATGAATCAAATGAAAATTGAGCATAGGACTGGCCAGATATGGGATGACTTTGACGTAGTTGGCCAGCTTAAATATATTGCAATATATGGACAAACAATCCCTGTTTTGTTTAAAGGGTAAGGCATTTTTCAGTAGCAGTATGCACAAAATGTCTCTGTCTTAAATATATTGATAATGGGTTGAGTGCAGAGGAATCTTGTATTTGTCTATATGTATTTTGTGGTCACACCCTCATTGCACCCCCGCCTAATGATTTTAAAAACTAGTGGTGAGCACAACTTTCCCTTGTTTGTTATAGTTCTACAAGAGCAGTGACCAGCTCCATGTTGTAGCTCCCACCCCCTCCAACTATAGTCAGGTGATCCCACTGGTGTCTAATAAAAGGGCAGCCAAGTTTGGGAGTTTTACTTTGAAAGCAGCCAGTAAGTTGCAGGTAAAACGCATTCGTCCCTTTTATAAAATGTATAATGAAACCATAGAATTCTTAATGAATCAAATGAAAATTGAGCATAGGACTGGCCAGATATGGGATGACTTTGACGTAGTTGGCCAGCTTAAATATATTGCAATATATGGACAAACAATCCCTGTTTTGTTTAAAGGGTAAGGCATTTTTCAGTAGCAGTATGCACAAAATGTCTCTGTCTTAAATATATTGATAATGGGTTGAGTGCAGAGGAATCTTGTATTTGTCTATATGTATTTTGTGGTCACACCCTCATTGCACCCCCGCCTAATGATTTTAAAAACTAGTGGTGAGCACAACTTTCCCTTGTTTGTTATATATATATATATATATATATATATATATATATATATATATATATATATATATATATATAGTGATGGCGAATTTATTCGGCAGGCACGAATTTGCACGATTCATCGCCGGCAAATAAATTTGCGAAACGGGCGCGAAAATTCGCTGGTGAAAATTCGCCGGCATCAACAAAAAATGGACGCTGGCGTCCGTTTTTTGAAGCCGACGCATTTGCGCCCAAAACAAGGACGCCTGCGCCGTTTCGCAAATTTTTTGCAGTTTTGCGAATTTCGCACAAAATTCACATATTTTTCGATGAAGCGAAACTGCGCAAATTCGCCCATCACTATATATATATATATATATATATATATATATATATATATATATATATATATATATATATATATACAAATATATATATGAAGATACATACATATACAAACAAAGTCCTGTTCTGGTGCACTGCCTGGGTACTGGTAAAATTGTTGCAACATGAACAACCTCACTCACAGGTCTTGTAAAAAATGAGAAGTGGATTTATTCAACGTTTCGGCCCCTACATCAAATCCGTCATCAGGAATTGACGGAAGTTCCTCCTATCATACTGGATAGCAGTATTAAGGTACTGTATCTGACCATTTATTTGAGCAAATTCTGGTAGCGTTGTGGTGTGAATGCATTCAAAATGGATAACGTTGTTTATTAGATTGTGTTTACTGCAACAGATACCTGAACAGTGGAACAGTTGTGTCATTAAGATTGTACACATGCATAATACATTGAATGTTGATTGTAGTAGAAAGTGTCATCCCCTGCCATGTGATATGCTTTAAAAATTATGTTTTTGTTTATTAAAAAATGCCTGATGTGAGATTCTGATATTACATTCTCTTTGCATAATAAAGTCTTTTGAATAATAATATATTGCAATAAAAAGCAGCTTGTATTGTTACTTAGCAATATAGGACAGTCATCATTTTCAGACCTAAGTTTTGCGTTAATTGGCCATATCTAAGGATGTAATCCTATATAATCATCATAGACAATTAGAGGCAATGTCCCTGACATTATATTTCACGAATCTTCACATACTGGTACATCTCTCTGTGTGGTCTGTCAATTATGCTCTTACTTAGGTAAATGAGTTGTTGGTGGTCTAAACACAATAGCTAAATGGATTTTGAAGTCTTTTGCTGTTGTAATCAGTTCATATTGACTTTTATTTGCTTGGCTAAAGAGAAGCAATAGATGAAACTTGATTAGGACACCTGTCTTTTTAATTAAGTAGACGTTAGTGACTTTATGGGGCACAAACTGTACAATGAGGTTTACACAGTGCCACTTACTGGTATGTATGATGTAGTTCTTAGTATTTTTCATGTGCCCAAAATGATTGTAATGTATAAGTACACTTTTCTTCCTAATATATTGTAGTTCTGGCTGTAGTTGCACTCACTGCTATGATTTTGAGAGTAGAGGGGCAAGCTGAAGCAGACCAAGGTGAATATCACCTAAGCTCTTGAGCAGCCATTTCTAGTTAGAGTCCAAAACTGAATATGTTTTTTTTGTGGTGGGGCTCTCCAACAATGGTCTGTTCAAGTTATACCGACTACACCATTTATTGATCCAGGGACTCAAATTTGTTATTATTGCAAACATATACTGTATGTATGGCTGCCCATGGGAAGAACTTGTTCATTGCCAGCAAGCAAACTTATCACTGGGTACAGAGACATTTTTATATCTGCAATTATAGCTTTACATTCCAAGACTATAAATACTCAAAAATAGTATCAGATTCCTAGGAATATGCTGTATTAAAAACATCCCACCAGCTCATACAGGTATGGGATTTATCATGTGGACTGCTTATTATCTGGGGGGATTTTTCCGGATATGGGATCTTTCCATAATTTTGATTTCCATACCTCAAGTCTGCTTTAAAACATTTAAACATTATGACCATTATATAATAGAACACGTAAAGGAATAAAAAAAAATAAGAATAATAATTCAGGTTCCACAAAGCAAAAATGTTAATTGCACAGTTAATTACATTGCAAATGTTATTTCTGTGTAGGGCTGCCACCTTTTTGGTATATCAACTCTGGACAGGGGCTGGATGTCTGACATCAGGGACGGAGTGGGTCAGGCCTGTACTGGGAGTCAAAATAGGCCCTGCTATTCCAAGTACAAAGAGGCCCAAACAGCCCCCTACCAGCCCACTATATGGTAACTTTCTATGGAACCATGCAGCAGCCCTTCTGGCATTTGCCAGAACCCACAGATTTCCAGTCCGGGCCTGGAGTGGGTGATGTCAGGGGCGGGAGGTGACATCAGTGGTGGGCCCTGTGGTGTCTGGGGCAGGTCTGGTGACATCGGGGACGCAATTTTGCCATTACCTTCAATGTCCAGTCCAGATTTCCTGATTTGGAAATTGGGACAGGCAATTTTCACCCGGACAACCCTTTTCCGGGTGAAAACCAGACAGGTTGTGTGGTGTTTATACAAATGGCCTGTAGATGTCACTGTGCCCATACTTATACTGTGCATACTTCCTGACAGCTTAAAAGTGAAAGTTACTGTTGTATAATGGCTGCATGAGAGCCTGCTAATAAAGCACTGTTGTACTCTCCTCATCCTCGGCTACCAAAACATAACAAATCGCGACAAGGATGGCTCTTCTACCTCTGCAGCAGCCTGCACCTTTTCTTCCAAACCCTGGTGAACCTACCATACCTTTTACTGCTTGGATCTGTATGTTTGAAAATGACATTATTACTGCTGACCAAGGGGAGATTTCTGCTGCTAGAAAGCGTGCTTTACTTAGTCACTACCTGGGAGCAGAGGGACAGCGTATATTCTATACATAACCATTACCTGATGAGACTTATGAAGCTGCTCTTACTGTTATAAAGAACTTTTTCATGCCAAGAGTAAATGTGGTTGCTGAAAGATATAAATTCCACCAGCGTGGACAACGTAATGGCGAATCCACAGAACAATTTGTAGCAGCTTTGAGAGAGCTGTGAAGTTTGTGAGTTTCATCTAACAGATGAAATGCTAAGAGACCAAATAGTGAAAAAAACAAACTCACCTCGCATTAGAGAGAGACTGCTCCTAGAGCAGGATTTAACCCTTGCAAAGGCTATTACAGTTGCTAGCCAAATTGAAACAGCAGTGGCAGAGGCTAAAACTCTCAGTCAGGGAACTGCTGGGAATGTACAGATTGTGAATTCAACACTGTGGCCTAATAATGCAAAATCTGTTTGCTCTTTTGATAAATGGATTTCAGTGCAGAATTCTGCTGGAGTAGCACTATTAACTGATGTGTTTTAATCAACTTGATCTTAAAGAGGTTTTCAGATTTTATTTTTTCACTAGGAATTGTCCCAAAAGCTCAAAGGTTCAAGTTATTTTTTACCACATCATTCAGAGTTCTTCTGGAACCATAAACTTCCTGGTATACCCATTTTTTATTTTCATTACAGCAAAACGTGTCTCTTTGGACACTGCACATACCATATATGTTCTTTTAAAGGTAAAAGACTAACATTTTTTTTATGATGATTAAAAAAAGAAGTGGAAACAAAAATATTAACTTCAATCACTAGCACAAAGAAACAATGAGTTGCTACTATATATGTCATTAGTACTGACCCAACATTCCATATTGAGCAGTACATTGGGAATATCCATTCAGTATCTTGCCTTCCTTATATACTAATATCTAATAATCCTTTCAGGGGCTGATTAGATTCCTAATGAACAAAGCCTTATATCAATACAAACATTTTGGTGCTTTCTAAATGTAACTCTGTTTTTCCCCTTAGTTTATTGCTTGCTGATTGGGTGTTCTTAATGACTATATTTAGCGAGTTTGCCTGAACAGAGAATAACTACTGTTGGACTGGAGGTTACATATAATACATATAATACATATAATAATGACATATTAATGTACAACAGAAAGCATGATCATAAATTCATAGAATCATAGATAAGAACATTTACCAGTCTTTGTACCTTGCTACACAATATGTGATTGATTGCTATGAAAAACTGGTTCAGTTTATCCTTTTAGTAAATCTCAGAATGTTCCAAAATGATTTGAAACGCATATAATATTTTACATATAATGATAAATACAAAATATAAATATAAAAAGATTTTCTCTTTAAGGTTTTTTCCTTTTAATTTGAATGTTTAGTTTGTCAGCTTTGGGATGCATATGCTTCATGTGCAATCAAGAAATATATTTGGTTCTCGTTATCTAATTCAATATAAAATTATATTTTATGCCATTATTCAAGGCCGAAATAGGGTGCGTACTGTATAATTTAGTTAATGTTATAATATCAATCATAGCTAAAGGAATACTGCTATGTGTTCATGAGATTGAAAAAGTAGGTCCTTGAGCATGTTAATAAAAGAGAAATATTTGAATTGTAAGGATTCGCCAGCACATGAATGATGAATAGATTATTGTCGCCAAAGATCTGTGTGCTGAGAGCATAAAATGAACTGTATTGCTGAAAATACAACAGTTGCATTTTCATTACCATAAATTACTTTGCCTCTGCTGCCCCTGAAAAAAAGATTGCTTGTTCTTGAGAGTAATGATTAATTTTATGTTAGCTGTCGGCTCAAAAGTCCTGAAATGGGAGCTTAACACTTCCTGAAGGAGGCTCTAATAACAGGAATGAAACACAACTGAACTGACAAATGAAATCTCCTCAGATGCTGTGTAACATAAATGTTAGGGACATCACAGCATCACTTGAGAGCATTAGGTGCTAATGGCCTTATCCCTTCACTATGAGAGACATTCTAGTGCACACTTCCCTTTGCTGTTTGATTATTAAATAGTTATTATAGAAAGGGATGAGGTCCTTTTGAAATAGGGGCTTCTACCTACTTAAAGTAGACCAAAGATGTCATATGATCCAGGTATACGTTTTAACAATCTCCATATTCAAACAATGGACATCAATTTGAGTTTTACAAGGTACAGTATGAAAAGGCATCCCAGTACATTTGGGAAGTCTGATCACATCCCTCAAAATAAAAACCATATAGTACAGCATACCATTACTGTTTATTTTTATCAAGTATTTTTTTATCAAGTATTATGTGCTCAAGTTCTTCTTGCAACCCCTGTTCCTATACAGTTAAACTGAAAGTGGATCCCTCTATTTGTGTGTTTGGAAGCCAATTGGAAACTTGTATACAGAGTGACATCACACTTAGGTAAACATAAAGGGGCAGATTAATCAAGGGTTGAAGTGAAAATTCGAATTAAAAAAATTTGAATTTCGAGCTTCGATTAGGGAATAGTACAAATTTGATTCGAATTTGAAAAAAATTATTTTAATACATCTTGGTTTGTCTTTTTAAAGGGATCTTGTCGGAAAACATGTTTTATTTAAAACGCAGTCAGTTAATAGTGCTACTCCAGCAGAATTCTGCAACAGATTTTTTTATATTCAATTTTGAAATCTAACATGGGGCTAGACATTTTGTCAATTTCCCAGCTGCCCCTGGTCATGTGACTTGTGCCTGCACTTTAGGAGAGACATGCTTTCTGGCAGGCTGCTGTTTTTCCTTCTCAATGTAACTGAATGTGTCTCAGTGAGACATGGGTTTTTACTATTGAGTGTTGTTCTTAGATCTACCAGGCAGCTGTTATCTTGTGTTAGGGAGCTGCTATCTGGTTACCTTCCCATTGTTCTTTTGCTTGGCTGCTGGGGGGAAAAGGGGGGGATATCACTCTAACTTGCAGTACAGCAGTAAAGAGTGATTGAAGTTTATCAGAGCACAAGTCACATGACTTGGGGCAGCTGGGAAATTGACAATATGTCTAGCCCCATGTCAGATTTCAAAATTGAATATAAAAAATCTGTTTGCTCTTTTGAGAAATGGATTTCAGTGCAGAATTCTGCAGGAGCAGCACTATTAACTAATTCATTTGTCCCATGACAGTATCCCTTTAAGGAAGCAGCAAAGAATAAACCTTAGAAAAACATAGCAAATACAAACCCTACAGCCTGCCCCTAAATAAAAAATGTACTTCTTCCATGATACAGGCAGCATGTTTCATAAAGTCATACCAGTCTCCCACATGTGTTGTAAACTGCAAGGGGATATAGTTTGTTGCTGAGATCTCCAAAAAAGTACCACATTTATTTTATATTTCACATGTTCCATGAGCTGCATGCTCGGAAGAGAGGGAAGTTTCAAAATAATAAATGTTATAATCAATTTTTTTAACTAAAGTCTAAACTGCAAAAACATACATGCTGTGACTTTATTTGTAGTAGTTTATTTGGTTGCTGTGGAAAGTATGCTGTTTACTTGAGGGGGCTATTTCAAGCAAGTAGAAATTAGAAATGCCGAAGGGAAATAAATCATAGTCTGCACTGCTAACAGCTCAGAAATGCTCCCAGATTTGCAGTAACCTTTTCTGCAATAATACATGCCAAATAAAGTACTTCAGTTTAACCAATGATCCATCTAAAAATTCAAAACCATACAATGCTTAAGTAATATTATCCTGAAATCAATTTTACTTCAGGAAAATTAATGTTTATGGTCGTTATGTGGCAGCCGAGTCATTTTGCAATATAGATGTACAGATAACTGTATTGGTGTTTAATAGAGTGCTGTGCCATAGACAGCGATGCTCATTTCCTTTAGAGGCTGATAATGAAGTATTGTAATTATGTGCTATAAAATACAGTTGAAGCAATGGTTTTGGGAATCTGCTGGTCTAGCAATATCTTTAATGTCTGTGTGTCTGATACACAAAAAAATACTTTTTCTTTTATCATCCGTTCATTTAAAAAAAATCTGTAAATTTATTTTTACAGTGTCAGTGAATAAGATGAATATAATTTTTTTCATCTCTATTTTTATATATATGTAGGGACCTATAGGATATCCTATCCCTTTAGAGTTAATCCCCTACCTTTCTGTATGTAGTTCTCTTTTCCCTTGTTATTGGGCCAATACCTTCTAACTGGTTAAGTGTAACACCCTCACCTATTGGACAAAGAGTGTAATGACACTCCCCTGCCACACTGCTACTGTATATAGTGTTGTGCAGGGAGTGGCCTCTTCCTCTTTGGCTCCTGGTGCTGCTGCTAGGTGAATCCCCATTGAGCCTGGGATCACCATAGGCACCAGTAAGTCATTTACCCCAAAGGGACCTGACACCTTTGGTGCTTAAGTCGGGGACCAGGTAACCCTGTGAACTAGGAACAGCTAACATAGTAAGCTCCTGTACTAGACTTTCTAGGAGAGTAAGACAGAGAGGTGTAGCAGAAAGAGCAGTTGTCGCTCCAACGTGGATTGTAGAAGGAAGTACCTTCCCACAAGGCCTGTTTGCCTTTAGAGCAGGGAACTCAGTTGATGGGCATCTAGGTTAGCAAAGGACTACCTGTACCCTACCTGATCAATCCCGATCCCCTCACTGGCAACGTCGGTTAACTGGGAATTGATGTACACCTATCTGCAATATCCTATGGGAGTCGCTTCTGTCTGACTGTGATCCTTACTATGTCCAAAGTGATTCCATCTGCTGTATCCTGTACATGCTGTGAGTAAACCTGAGGTCATTTGCATCTGTGCATAATAAATCTGTTCACCTATTTTACCATCCAAGAACCTCCTGGCATCCATTTATCTATTTTTACACTAATATGCCTGTGAGTTGTAGTTCTACAACATTTTAAAGGGGAAGCTCCATTTGGCAAATTCTGCCCTAGGTGTAGGGTCGCAATGTAACCCATGCTCACTTCCTAGCTGGACACCCTTAACTCCTAATTGGCGGGATAGCCCAAAAAAAATTTAAAATAAAATACCAGTATATGTATTTTTGCCTTCCGGTGTTCTTTCTTTATAATACATAATAAATTATTTTACAACTACAGGTATGAAATCCATTATCTGGAAATCCATTATCCAGAAAGCTCCAAATTATGGAAGGGCAATCTTCAATTGACTCCGTTTTAATTAAATAGTGAAAATTTTTAAAAACAATTTCCTTTTTTCCTTGTAAAAAGAAGGCAGTGCCTTGTAATTGACTCCAGCTAATATATAATTAATCCTTGCTGGGTACAAAATAATTCTTTTGGATTTAATTAATGTTTAAATGATTTTTCAGTTGACATAATGTAGAGAGATTCAAATTACAGAAAGACCCCTTAGCTGTAAAGAAAGCTCTAGGTCCTGAGCATTCTGGATAACTGGCCTCATACTGTAAATACTTTACATTTAAAAATATCTTGGAGAATATAGAAGGTAAGCAACATGAATAAATTAAAACTGCATAGGATTTCTGATTGTACTGTGAACATGATACCGTATATACTCGAGTATAAGCCGAGTTTTTCAGCATCCAAAATGTGCTGAAAAAGTCTACCTCGGCTTATACTCGGGTCAGTGGGCAGTAGCTGAGATTGCAGTCACTTTTAATCATTCCTATACCAACAGTTCACTTGGGGAGAGACTGCAATATCCCACAGTGCCCTCTGTTGGTTATATGAAAGAATAGCAGTCCGCCCTCTGTTGGTTATATGAAAGAATAACAGTGACTGCAATATCACACAGCGCCATCTGTTGGTTATATGAAAGAATAACAGTGACTGCAATATCACACAGCACCCTCTGTTGGTTATATGAAAGAATAACAGTGCGCCATCTGTTGGTTATATGAAAGAATAACAGTGACTGCAATATCACACAGCACCCTCTGTTGGTTATATGAAATAATAACAGTGCGCCCTCTGTTGGTTATATGAAAGAATAACAGTGACTGCAATATCACACAGTGCCATCTGTTGGTTACATGAAAGAATAACAGTGACTGCAATATCACACAGCGCCCTCTGTTGGTTATATGAAAGAATAACAGTGACTGCAATATTACACAGCACCCTCTGTTGGTTATATGAAAGAATAACAGTGCGCCATCTGTTGGTTATATGAAAGAATAACAGTGACTGCAATATCACACAGCACCCTCTGTTGGTTATATGAAATAATAACAGTGCGCCCTCTGTTGGTTATATGAAAGAATAACAGTGACTGCAATATCACACAGTGCCATCTGTTGGTTATATGAAAGAATAACAGTGACTGCAATATCACACAGCGCCCTCTGTTGGTTATATGAAAGATTAACAGTGACTGCAATATTACACAGCACCCTCTGTTGGTTATATGAAAGAATAACAGTGCGCCATCTGTTGGTTATATGAAAGAATAACAGTGACTGCAATATCACACAGCACCCTCTGTTGGTTATATGAAATAATAACAGTGCGCCCTCTGTTGGTTATATGAAAGAATAACAGTGACTGCAATATCACACAGTGCCATCTGTTGGTTATATGAAAGAATAACAGTGGGGCTCATTTATTAACGCAGCGCAGCGCTAAAAAGAGCGCAGTGGCCAGACATTTGCCCAGCGCATGCGAGTATTTAATAATGTAGCGCACGATACCTTAACAGTGCGATTTGTGCGCTAATGTAGACACAAGACAGGTGCGACGTGTGAAACTGCGTATCAGCTGTCGCAGTGCTTATAATAAATTGTGCGCACAGGAAGATACCGCAAAGGTAAGGATTAGTTGTGCTCATGTATGAATGCGCTGCTTTAATTAGTTGCGTCACATATTGCGCATATTGCGTTCACTTAGACGCATCTGCATTTGTTTCTGTGCTAATATTTGTTTGGTTGCAAAGGTGTTTAGCCTACCTGATACCCTTAAAGGAACCTTGGTCAATATAAACATGTTGGGTGGAAGGCGTGGTTAATATGCACTTTACAAGGGTTGTTCATCTTGAATATACTAGCGCAGCTGGGCAGGAATGCGCATTTTGAAGAGCGTTACTATTACGCCACGAAGAGGCAGGCGTAAAAATTGTGGTGCTGTTGCCCGGGTGCAGTTTTGCACATATACAGACGCAAATCTGCGACGGCCGCAGTGCAAGCGCATTGTAGCCACGCCCACAGCCACGCCCCTAACAACCACGGCATCGTTTGCGACATAAATGCCCAATCTTTTGCGCAATGCGCATAAACAAAACCATCGCAAAAGCTCTGTGTTATGCGCAATATCACGCAAATATATTAGCGATCACGCTTGTGATGGCGCAGACAACCTTTTGCGTCCACTTATGCGCTGCGCTGCTTTAATAAATGAGCCCCACTGACTGCAATATCACACAGCGCCCTCTGTTGGTTATATGAAAGATTAACAGTGACTGCAATATCACACAGCGCCCTCTGTTGGTTATATGAAAGAATAACAGTGACTGCAATATTACACAGCATTAGAGGGGAATTGTGGAAGCACTCAAGGCTAAATCAAAATATATTCAAATATAATGGAAGTGCTACTTACAATGCACTTCCCTGGGCCCCTGTCTCATAAATAATTCAGTATAAATGCAAGTGCATATGTTTACAAAACAGGGGTTTTTAGTTACCAAAGTTATGATCATAAAATTGAAAAGCCACCATACCACGTCAAGGTAAACCCCATATGGCGGTCCCTAACTTGCTTACTTTAAAAAGAGATACTTCTCTGCATAATAGCATTACCTGTGTTCAGTGTGTGTTGAGCATTGGTTTCAATTTGAAGGCTGAATCCTCCCCCGCCAGTGAAGGCTTTTAAGAGAGAGAGATTGCCCAAACCAACGCCCATATTTAAAAGCGTAGGACCACCATTAATTTTAAGGGGGGGGGGTATGGGGTGCTATTGAAAAACCACATAAAGCTATGCCACAGCTTCAGGCCAATATACAATATTAGAGGGGAATTGTGGAAGCACTCAAGGCTAAATCAAAATATATTCAAATATAATGGAAGTGCTACTTACAATGCACTTCCCTGGGCCCCTGTCTCATAAATAATTCAGTATAAATGCAAGTGCATATGTTTACAAAACAGGGGTTTTTAGTTACCAAAGTTATGATCATAAAATTGAAAAGCCAGGGTCTAGCCGTGAAAAAACCAACGTCCCATTACACTACTCTATGTACACATACACTTATTATGTCTCTCATTTATTTCTTCTTTACATTCTTTTATTCTATGCTTTCTTACACATATACTCCCAAATACACATACACTTTCCCTTACCACTACCATACATACTTTCACTTTTCACTTACACATGTATACACACTATTGTGCAACTGCACATATCACTCTACCTTGATTTTAATTACAACACCTGATTTCTACTTTTCTAAAATGGGCATTGGTTAAGGCAGTCTCTCCCTCTTAAAAGCCGCTCAGCAAGTTGGCGGGGGAGGATCTAGCACAGAGTTGAAACCAAGGCACAGGAGATGTTTATACAAAGAATTGCTACTACAGAGAGGTAATGTACCTTGTTTACTATGACTAAAGATAAATAAGTTAGGGACCACCATGTGGGGTTTTACCTTGACGTGGTATGGTGGCTTATCAATATTATGATCATAACTTTGTAACAAAAAAACCCTGTTTCAAAATTAAATGCACTGGCATATTTACTTGAATTACTTAGACAGGGCTTTATACTTTTTGAAATTATACTTTTTGAAATTGGCCTTAGGTGTGCATCCACAAACCCCCCCATATTAATATCACACAGCACCCTCTGTTGGTTATATTAAAGAATAACAGTGACTGCAATATCACACAGCACCCTCTGTTGGTTATATGAAGGATTAACAGTGATGGCAATATCACACAGCGCCCTCTGCACATGGTAGTGGGACAGTGGGACAATGCACACAGTAATCCGTTTGGCAATTCTCTGTCACCATCAACTTTGCAAAGAAATCCAGTTGATCGCTGGGGGGTCGCTTTGGCGGATTGTGCGCTGCTGGGAGACAGGGCTGTAGTTGTGTCTAGGCTTATACTAGAGTCAATAAGTTTTCCCAGTTTTCGTAGGTAAATAGGTACCTTGGCTTATACTCGGTTGGCTTATACTCGAGTATATACGGTATTTCTTTCCTTATCAGTGAACCCATGCTTGTCAAAGTAGTTCTAGGATATGTCAGTTGCTATAGATGGTAGGTGATAGTACTGAACAAAAGCAGATAGTATGGACTGGTGCAAATATTGGGCTCTGAAGTGTTTCAGATTCCCCTACAGGGCAAGATATACTAAGCAAAGAAGCTAGCCTGGTTAGGATGAGATGGACTAAAAAGAGCCAAAACGACCTTCATGTGCAAAGCATGCAGCATATGGCTTTCTTAAAACAGTATGTATTTACTTGCATCGTACTATATACATAGCACTGCCTTGATACCAAAAATGAGAGTTTAACTCTCACATAAAGCATCATGGGCAAAATACTCCTTTATGTCCCTTTGGCCAACTATGCATCCAGAACCAGTGGTTTTATAGCACAGATACAGCCTAATAGATCAGAACCATATTTCCAAACTTGCAGACAGTCTGTTTCAATCTTGTTAGATCTCATCAGTACAATATATTGGAACATGCCTTCTGAGTGGGTAGGACTTGTAGAGTAGCAAAGCAAGAAAGCTAGCATTAATGATGGGGGCGAATAAATTTTCCAGCCATGGATTTGGGGCGCATTTCCCCGTCTCGCCACCCACCAGTGTTTTAGCAAAACTGCGTCAAAATATTTGCTAGCAAAAATCCATTGCAACAAAATATAATTGGCGCACATCAAAATTGTCGCTCGCATAAAAATTGTTGCGTGTCAAAATTATTCGGCCATTGACGGCATTTGGACAAAATAGTCACGCGTTTAAAAATTGTCACTCTCATCAAAAATTGTTAAACTTATTTGGACACAATTTTTTTTTCTCCATTTCGTGAATTATTAGGCAAAGCGAAACGGCACAGATTTGCCCATCACTAGCTAACATGGTTAAGGTGAGATGGGCTAAAAGGAGCCAAAAAGCCCTTCATGTGCAAAACATGCAGCATAAGGCCTTCTGAAAACTTAAAACCAAAAATGCAAATCACTACTTTATGTCTCACTGGCCAACTATGCATCCAGAACCAATGGTTTTATAGCACAGACACAGTACTATTAAGACATATAAAGGTATTTTGTGAAGCAGTACAAATAAAAGTATTCAAAGCAATGTATTACTCTATATAATTTTTAAACAGTGCATCACAATCCCTGAAATCATCCATTAAAAAGAACCAGTAATGTTATTCATTATTTCTTTATGTATTTATTTATTTATACTAAGTGGCCCAAACACCATATTTTAATGCTATTATTTCTCAACACCTTAGAGCTGGTATAACCTATTCATGTCAATGGAAAAGTGGAATATTATGGTGGGCTTCAGGTGAATCTAAACTCAATACACAGGTGGATTACATAGCAAAGCCTGACACACAGTCAAGGATGTGCACTATTTTGATAGGCCTAGGTTAACCCAGCATAATAAAATATAAAATATAGCATAATAAGTACCATGTACTATATAAAATGAAAAGGTCCATTTTTAAAGAACACATTTTCCCACATTTATTTAAGACATTTTTATTCTAATTTGGTTTTACCCATTGTATGAATGTGAAAGTTTTATTCTATTCTCTATTTACAGAAGTCTATATCTCTGATCTATTTGTGGTCCTTGGAAGATAAGGCCTCCATTTTTTCCATGTTGACTCTATCTTGTTTCATATTTCTCATTATATTAGTTTGTTCAAATGAATTTGATGTTCTGCAGATTTTGAAATACTTGAACCAGGAATTAATGAAAAATCTACAGGAACATGATATAAGCTGTACATACTTAACAGTAAACTGGAATTTTAGCCCCCCAGGAAAAAGCAACCGTACAGTATACAATGCATAAAAGATTTATTATAAACCCAGTGAATGGACCATGAAGTAATATGATGTAATTCATTGTACCCAAACACCAAACTAACTTCAAGGAAACTTTTTTTTTCACCATCACAAGCTGACTCCATCCGTGACAAGCTAATTATGATCATCCACCTTGGCTTTTTTAAACAAATCTTGCGTTTTCATTTTTTTTCCATTCATACAGCAGCTGCTGCAAGAATACCTCATTTGCATATAGATTAAAAATTACCTTAAAATCCATTTACACCCTGATGAGTAAAGACAATGCAAAAAACTCTGATATATTGCTCCTATCCAAACAACATACAAGTCACTGTCTTAGAGTGAAGTCATTTTTAGTGACTGTGTCATTCTCTAGTAGCTTCATAAAAGTTAATTCTCAAAGCAAAAAAAAGGAGTCATTTGGCTTTCTTAAAGGAACCTGACAATCAAGAAATGTATGTTCTTCATGTACATTTAAAGATGGAGTCAGGTAACAGCTTTTTTTACCAGTATCAAGAGAATTTCAGATACTTAGGGGTTGATATATGAATGATCAAGCCTTCTGCTCTTGCATGGTTTCTGCATTAAAATACATTGACTCCCTGACAATTCTTTTTTTTTCCCCGGGTGGGCTTTTTAAAAAAAGAAAAAAGCTTGGCACCTAAAATGTTTCTAATTTATTATTTTTTTCCCAAGGTTTAGTTAAGAGTTAATTTTAAACATAATGCAATTTTGTGTCTGGGGGTCAATGTTGTGTTGTGTTTTGCACATGATAAACCTTGGCATGACATCTCTGTGTTGATGCAGGGAAGTTGGAATCTGCAACTTTTCCTGCTGAGCTCATTTTCAACCACTAGCATCTGAATGTCAGCAATTGATGGTTCAATGCAAAGAAACAGGTAGTCGTACTCAGACCAGGGCCTGATTTACATAGTGGGCCGGCTTCCATTCATCACCCCTGTCTCCATGACTTCACATGCACAAATTTTCATCATCAGGTCGGGAGCTCTGGCACACCAGAAATTTAAAAAACTATTGTGTCTCCTAGTATCCCCAGAAATTCCGAACAAATGTGGATATGATTGGGCAGCATGCCACCCCCTAAAATCCTGCAATCCTATTCCCAGGTATTGGTGGCCTTTCCACAAATCCGGGCCTGACTCAGACCAGTGCAGGAAGCTGAAAAGGAAGGGATGAAGTAAATTTTATATAACTTAAATATTAACATTTATACATTGCTATGATTTATGAGCCAATATATAGTCCCTCTCTTTCTTCTGTGAAAGGTGTACCTCTTACTTATGCATGCCTAAAAAGTGATTCACCTGTAAGGTTCCAGACATATTTAATCAACAATGTTTTACTTGGAGATAGAGTGTATCCATTTTTCAGCATTGTCTGCTACAGGTTTCAGTGCCATGATGCCAAAATTATTGTCGACTCAATATAGTCTTAATGCCAAAATGGACAGAATATGAAACTAAACAGTAATATTGAATAATAGTTTGTATACATTATCAGAACAGCTAAAACAATATTTTTGTTGACATGTATGGCACCACAATAAAGAAGTTTACTAAAAAGTTAAAGCGTTTTTTTGAGAATTTTTTTGCCTGTGCCCTGTACTGTATTTGCATACTGGATATGGTAGTGCAAACCTGCCTTCAAGGGGGTCTAAATGTAGGCTGCATTCTGTATATTTCATTAGATAAAAAAAATGGTTAGAAAAAGGTGTTTTTAAGAATTACAGCATATAATTTGTCTATGTGATCCGTTATCCGGAAACCCATTATCCAGAAAGCTTCACATTATGGCAATGCTATCTCCCATAGACTCCATTTTAATCATATAATTTATATTTTTAAAATAGATTTTTCTTTGTAATAATAAAGTAGTACCTTGTAGTTGTTCCCAACTAAAATATAACTATTCCTTATTGCAGGCAAAATCATCCTTTTGGGTTTATTCAGAGGCTTATTTACTAAAACTCAACTTTTTCTCACTCAATAAAAAAAATTGGACTAAACTCCCAAACCTGAATCCCCTTAATTTATCAATAATTATTCTCGAAAAAATCAGTGCGACAAATAGTCACTACAAAAGTTGAATCATGCAGGCAATTAAAGTATCAATTTGAATCATGCAACTTTATTGAATCGACACTACGAAAACTCTTATTTGTCGGAATAATAGCCAGAAACTATAGAGAAAAAAAACACGTAAAAAAATTAATTTGTTCCGATTGTTAAAGGGATCATCTGCCATTGACTTCTACATGACTTTGACAGGTTTCAGCTGGAGTATTTTCAGATTCAAATTTTTAATGTTTGAATTAATTTTTAGTAGGCTTAATTAGTGAATGGTCCGTTATCTGGAAAACCCTAGTTCCCAAACATACTAGCTAACAGATCCCATACCTGTAATTATCTATAAAGAAGGTTGTTCCAGCTAAGTAAAACACAGAATGTGCCATTAGCCTACCTATCCCTTATTATATACGATTCCAGTAATCCCTAACTACATATAATGAAAGAGAAAGAATGGAAGAGAGAGAGAAAGACATACATTAAATATTGTGAATCTTAAAATAATAACTGATATTTCAATTGCAGATCCAGACTTTATTTGATTATCTGTGTCCCTTGAGCATAGACACGTAAGGTTTCATCCCTATCTGTAGTATTCCTTGCAAAAATGAAGAGATTCCGTTTATTAAGAACAGATGGATTAACAGGAGTTGAGTGTGCTGAATGAAAACCTGACATTTTCCATGTTAAGGATACATTGTCGGGAGCAGGAGATTTATTTTTTATATCCTCACCTAAAATAGGGACTTAACCCCTGACTGTGGGCCCATAAGTGATATGAATTAATTAAGTGATCAAAAAGTATTGTTAAAAAGGCAATATTTATTCACTACCATGCCTCTGTTTATAATTAAAACCAATTAAAAACATAAAGTAGTACACATGAGGGAAGGGATCCCTCTTAGATGGATGCCTAATCACACAATCCGATATACAATCAGATGTGGGAAAATGCATGTGCAATTGTATAAACGATGTACTTCATGCAAAACATTCATATGTAATAATAAATGGATTTATGCATAAACATGTGTCAAAGGGGTCCGTTTACTAAAGTGCAGTAAATTTGAATTAAATTAAAGTTTCTGCATGTTATCGCTGAGAATATTTTTACTCCAGAATTTTCGCAGCGACTAAGTTTACAACCTACCAAGGGTCAAATTGTTTATACTTTTCCAATTAGTTTTGAAGACACTTTTACACTTTCTCCCTGTAGATCCTTATCTGGATCATCTATGCTACTATACAAGTTTAAATAAGTTATAACCTATTTTGATCCAGCCCCTCATTCCACCAAAACAGAAACCAGAATGTCCATGCTATATAAATTGATGATAATGAAGATGAATAGACCTGTACCAGATACCAAGTATAGTCCATTTAAATCCCAAAAAATCGTATTTGTGATCGGGGAAATTCACTGTAAAACCATCTGGAATCTTGAAGTAAGATATTATTAGAACTGTTTCTATACAGATACACAGGAACACAATAAATGCAAAAGCACTGTTTTACACTTACCACCTTCAGAAGACAAAGGCAGACTGAGATGAAGACAGTAATAACAAGGAATGTCTTAAGTATTTGGAGGCAAATGTCTGAATATTCCGATACAAGTTGTTTTCAAAATTCAATGCCCCCCCAAAACATTGATGATTAAAATTAATAGTTTTTTTTAAATATAATGAAAATATATAATAAACTATCATAAAAGATACAAATGAAATCATTAAAAAATAAAAAGACAAAATAAAAGATAAAATAACTTTAGAAGCATTATATTTAATTTTTTCAGACTGAAATTCCATTTTAGGAAATCACCTTATATTAGATGCATTCTGTTATGCAAAATTTTAACCAGTTTCCCTCTGTGCAGAAAACAAAAACTGTGGTACCGTGTTAGCCAGTAGCAAAAATAAAAAAACAAACAAATACAAAAAGTATTGTAGAAGTGATACCTTTATTGGCTAACAATTATATATATGTATGTATATATATATATATATATATATATATATATATATATATATATATATATATATATATATATATACGGACTTTGCAAACCAACAAGGACTTAATAATTAAACCAGCTGATAAAGGGGTTGCTGTGGTAATAATGGACACCACAAATTACATAAAAGAAGTCAATAGACAACTGTCTAACACCACATATTATAAAAGACTGGAAGAGGACCCAACTCATAAATATATAAAGGAATTAAAACAATTAATCAGTTGTCGTCCCCCCACGCAGACACACTTAATGGACTTGATACCAGTGAACCCCAGAATTTGTACCTTTTACATGTTACACAAAATACATAAGGAAGGAAACCCAGGGCGACCCATCATCTCTGGTATTGGAACATTAACTGAGGGCATATCTGGCTGGGTAGAAAACATCCTGAAGCCAATTGTTAGAAAAACACCCAGCTTCATACAAGACACCACTGACCTTTTAAACAAACTGGCCAATATAGGTCCACTTCCAGCAGGCTCCATCCTAGCTACCATGGATGTGGAGTCTCTGTATTCCAACATCCCACATGAAGACGGTATTGCAGCCAGCCAGCACTTCCTAGAAAAAAATCATATGCCCACAGTACCAACTCTACAACTGATCAGATTTATACTGACACACAACTACTTCTTTTTAGGGGATGCCATATACCTTTAACTGATGGGAAGTGCTATGGGAAGCAAAATGGCACCTTAGTATGCCAATCTGTTTATGGCCCAGTTAAAGGAAAATAACCTGGCTTCCTGCAACACCAGGCCCTTAACCTATTTACAGTATATAGATGACATACTTATCACATGGACAGCATCAGAAAAAGAACTATTGGCATTCCACCAAAGATTTAGCAATTCCAACCACTCTTACTCATACATCATCTTCTTTGATACAACCATCTTCATCAAAAATGGAACCATACAAACCTCCCTATACCAAAAACCAACAGGCCGTCCTGCATATCTTATGTGGGACAGTTTTCATCCTCATCACATAAAAAAATCAATTGTGTTTAGCCAGGCTCTGAGATACAACTGGATTTGCTCAAACCTTGATGACAGAAATAAACATCTCCATTCCTTACGGAAAACTTTTGTTAATCGGGGATACCATCCGCAGGTTACTGATGGTCAAATCCACAGAGCAACTCAAATACCCAGAGACACAATCTTGGATTACAAAGAAAAGACAGAAAGCAACAGGTATTGTAGATGCCTGCAACCCACAACTGAACATTATTAGAAAAATAGCCAGAGACCTGCAACCCATACTCCATAAAGATACCCGACTAAAACAAATATTCCCAGAACTACCTCTCTTGTCTTATAGACAACCACCTAATCTGAGGAAAATGATTGTCAGAAGTGCTCTTCCTAAAACATCTAAAGCAGGTACATTTCCCTATAACAGCAACAGATGTGAAACCTACAAATACATCCTGTGCAAAGATCAAGTTGCTATACCAAATACACAAAAAGTCTACGCCAGTCTGGACCACTATTCGTGTGCTTCATCCAATGTGGTATACATGATTACATGTACTAGGTGCTCTACAGGAGGCATATACATTGGTGATTGAAACAGGACAAAAATTGTGCACAAGGATGAACGATCACAGACATAAAATCAACACCAAATCATGTGATACACCAGTGGGGCAACATTTCTGCAGTCAAAATCACAGTCTTCAGGACATGCAGGTCTTAATTCTAAAGGGGAACTTTAAAACTGAACAGGAAATGAAGATTTATGAATTTAAATGTATGGAATTATTTAACACATTAAGACAGGGCCTTAATTTAGGGTCAGGTTTCATGTAACACTATGTGATTTTTGTTATTTTTACCTCTGTGCAGAATAATCATTTAACCATTGAGACTAATTTATGTTATAACAAAGTAAGAGAGGACAAAGTAACCACAAAAAAGAATGAAGGCTGTCGTCGTGACACGAGCATTTAGATGCTACATTTAAGAGTTTCTACATTATTATGACCTGCAGTGTTGAAAATATTTCCCACAGGTTCCAGACTTTGTCATAGGCAGCATATACATATTCAAGTAAGGATTTTAGAGGTTATTTTGTCCAAAATATAAAGTGGTAACATTGGGACATATCTGCATTAGCTCTTTTTAGGGTCATACAAAATTGAATTCAACAGCATTAGTGAAATTCAAAACTTTTATGATATAACTTGAAAAATTTCAAGTTTCAGTGAAAGCTGAAATTCTTATATAGATATATACACAGTAGCAGGACTAAAAATATAGATTTTAGTGGTAAGTTCCTAGAAGAGCACAGCATTTAAAAAGGCTTTACTGTGTTATGACTATGAAGATTTTCTAGTGAGATCTAGTGGAGCTTAGAAAGCATGGATACTTGTTGCTGGGTCCATATTTGGAAAATATTTTGGGATTTCCCTAAAATTCAAGCAACAACAAAGTTTTATTAAAAGTACAAAATTATTTATTACAACAAAACTTGCCTTTATTCTTACAACGAACTGATAAATATAGATTTTGTTTTGCCTGTACTTTATTAATTTTTAATGTGGGTTTTCAAACACTGTTTTTTCTTTTTGCTGGGTCCATACTTGCCTTAAGGTCTCAAACCTTTTTCACCACCACCGCATTTTAAAGAGGGTCTTCAATATTGATTGTGATCATGACTTTTTGCCAGAGATGGCACACTTGACACATATAAATTCCTTTTTTGTGTGTACGGGCATAGTAAAAAGTCCTAAATACTGTATCTGTGATTTGCTTAAAAGTCCTAAGTGATTTGCTTAAAAGTCCTAAATGTCTGTGATTTGCTTAAGCCAATTAAAAATATTTCTTGGAAAAGCTTGTTGTTGTTTCATAGCTACAAGTACAAATAGTCAAATTCCCACTAAGACTAAGGGGGTTATTTATCAAAGTTCATAAAATTCTCACTATTTTCTGAAAACTACTCAGACCAAATCTGCACTGACTATTTTCCCCCTATTTATTAATAATATTTCTTGTATGGAAAAAGTCCCAATAAAATTGTAAAACAATCCGTATCATATGTTTTTTTCTGATTTTGCACCTGAAAGTTAATATTTTTTAAGAAACCCAGCACAACAAAAATCTTCAAATTGTTAACGGTACATCTTCCATTGACTTTCACATTTTCTCTGCAGGTTTGAGTTGGAGTAATTTTTTCATCTGACTTTTAACACCATTGAGTGTTTTTTCTCTTTAAGGGGCAGATTTATCAAGGGTTGAATTCCGAATTTGAAAAACATTGAAATTCGAATTCAAAAATATTCATTCGAATTCGAATCATACGAATCGAAGTAAAAGCACATTCGAATCAAAGTTTTTCCAAAAAAAATCTTTGAATTTTCAAAGTCCACCAATTGACTCTAAATAGGTTCTAGGAGTTCCCACATAGGCTAAAACAGCAATTTGGCAGGTTTTAGATGGCGAATGGTCGAATTCGAATTTTTAAAGGGACTACATGATAAATTTCGATATTCAAATCGAATTTGGACTATTCCCTAGTCAAAGTACACGGAAATTATCTTGAAATTCAAATTTTTTTTATTTGAATTTTCACTTCGACCTTTGATAAATCTGCCCCTTAGTCCAACTAGAAAAATTTGAAACTCAATAAATAACCCCCTAAATCTCTGTAGTGTTATACATTTTACTCTTTAATAACCCACAGTCCAAGAGGTATTCTGACTGATGTTCATTGTTGAATCTGTAGATTATGATCTGCTTGGCGTTTAAATCTAACTGCAATCAATGGTAAACAGCATGTGTTAATTCCCATTGGACCTAATAGTGTCAATTTAATGACACATGTTTGCCAATTTTTAACATTTACACTATGCTGAAAGATAAAGAGTGAACCCTATTCTAGAGACTGAATATACAAAAATTTATATTTTTCCAGTCTTGTCTGTAATATGCTAATATATTAAATAATATTTTTGATAAGTGATAAATCATTTGGTGGGGGCACTGCAAAACCAATGTCTGAAATGTATTTTTCCTTTTAGTAAATTACAAGGTAATGTGCACAGAGGAGAGCACAAAAATGCTATCACCATGGACTGACAGGGCTCCAAGCAAGTACCAAAAGAACAGCTATTTTTCTGACCCTCTTGACACCAAAAAGTTACCTTGAGAAAAAAATATCCACCTTCCATTTCTATTCATGTCATTAACAAGGCCCTTATGAGCTTAGAAAAGGAAAAAGGTTAAGATCTCAGAAATAAAAATTGGTTTAACGGCACATTTTAAATTGTTATTACAATATTACACAAACAGCACGCTTCACTGCTGCGGGTTTTTATCATGGGCAAATTCTGAAGAGAAGCCTGCACTTTAAAACTGCTATAGATAACATGGCACCACTACAGTCTAAACAGGTTGACCGGGATGATAACTTTGTCAGTTTAATATAGCTCTAGTGTCAAGGGATTTATGCATGGATGTAACTGGCATCATATGTGGGCAGTAAATGCAATTTGACATGGACTTTGACCAACTATGATGTGTAAAACGGCAAATAGATAAAAAGCTGCTTAATGGGAAGTGAAATACAGGGAATGGTGCACGAATAAATAAATAATCTCAAATGCAGGTGTTGGCTTCTGAATTATAAATCTTTGTCAGGCAAATATCAACAATATTGTAATTTCTCATCTGTGCAAATTAATGTGGTGTCTGACATACAGCTAAAACATTATACATAATCCAAAGTGAAAGCCCTGATGGCTTGAAGCAGACAAATGTATTTGCTAAAGAGATTTAACGAAGGACAGGGAAGTAAACAGTTCAGGCCCCACAGCTGCCTGCAGATGAATTGACAAATCCTCGGTAAAGGCTATTATTTAACGCTTTGGAAGAGTGGATTAAGAGAAGCTGTTTGTTAACACTTCAGCAATCTGGCTCTGCATTTTCCACAATCTGAGCAATGATTATGAAAGATCACGAGGATAAGAGACAGAGCCAAACAACCAAGATATTGTACAAAAAACAGCTCATGCATATGAATGGCCTAGACAGAGTCTGCTTTAGATAACATATGGTGTGATTCAACTGAATGCTGACTAGTGTGTTCCCCTCTATTTTGTCATTCAGTTCATAATGCATTTTTGATTGTTTCTTTCTTTTCTTTTTTTTCAGTACAGGTGATGCAATGAAATCCAGTAGAATATACTGTACCTTTATAAAGCTGCCTGCATGACAACAGATGGTCTGCTTGATGAGACTCCATTTTCCCCTTTTCAAAGCAGAAATAAGCATCATAACTAGCCATGATGCAAGCCTGGAGATCTACATGTCTTACACATACACTGATACATTCATCAATACAGGCACACCAAACTTTGCAACATCACCATATTCATATTGCTTTTAGCAGCTGCATCAATCATATGTGTTGCCAATCTTCTGGAACACTTATTGTAATCCATCTGCATACACCACCTTTTAGTTATAGGAACTAGTGATGTGCGGGCAGGCCCGAGAATTTCATTTAGAGGTTGTATAGAAGTGACAATAGGTCCAAAAAAGGAGTGGTTGATGTGAGCAAGGCCTCAGATGACAAAATCCTACAGGATTTGATTTACGAGATGTAAATCATATTCTATTTGTGAAGATTCTAATTCATCCAGGTCATGGTATATCTATATAAATAAGTCAAATCAACTGGACTTGCTGCGTTATTTTTCCTTGAAGACGTGTCACCAATCATCCAACTGGCTTTCTCAATTCAGAATAACTTGTAAATCTTCCTTCGAGAAGATATATCCTCTGAAATGTTGCTCCAATCAGCATCTGTTTATCATAATCCACAATGATGTCATTAAATTTAAACTGAAAAACGAAGTCTGAATAGAGGCAGGGGTGCGACATCTATTGTCTGCCACATAAAAGGCTGTTTTGGCACCTCTCCCTGGAAGGTTAAATAAAACATCAAAACTCCAATCTTGCTAATACAATCAACACCTAATTTAATTACATCATTGTGGTTTATGATAAACAGATTATGCTGATTGGAGCAACATTCCAGAGGATATATATTCTCGAAGGAAGATTTACAAGTTATTCTGAATTGAAAAGTCAGTTGGATGACTGGTGAAATGTCTTTAAGGAAAAAAACATAGCAAGTCCAGTTGATTTGATATATTTCTATAGATAAATCAAATTCTTTTTATTGAAGTGGTTGCAAATAAGTGTTAGCACCATATTTTCATCTCAAAAACATCTCCTCCTGAGTGGATTACTGTCCCCAGTGATACTTTCAGAAACTACTCATGCACACATTGAAAGTGCTATGGCTATAGTCTACGTGCTTAGGAATTATATTCTATGAAACCTGAGCCATTCAAGCGGCTAAAGTATGCTCTTAAAGCATTATTCATCACCAAAATAACATGGTTTATTTATTATGTTTTGTAGTTTACGTACTAATAGGGGCAAAGCTGGTCATCTTCCAACAATTACGTTAACGTTTCCCCAGTCAATACATGACCCCTTGTTCTTCACTTCCAGATGACCAGAATCATATTCCTTCTCTATTTCAAGGTAAAAGGCTTTCAAAAAAAGTAAAAGTATATGATAATGATACAGATATAAACATTTTCCATGAGAGAATGAAAACAAAACTTTTGAGAAAAATAACCACCTATAAATATAATTCTTTAGACCTTCTTCCTTTCAAAAAACAATTCTGAAAATATAAATGAAGTCCTTGGAGGGGCTTGTTTACTAAGAACATGAAACTATTTTTTACTGTATGTGCAGTGGCTTATATTAGCTTCAGAGTCTAATGCTAGCTGTAGTAGGACCATTTGGTAAAAATACTGGTAGCAGAGTTAACCACTACTGGTCCTGACTCATCCAAATTTAGTTTGACATGAGCATCATAACCTATTTAGCTGATAATTCTACACATGCAACAATATTGACCATCATCAATATATATTTTAAAATGTTGAGGATTTGGTCATTATTTTTTTCCTGGTCCTTAACATTCATAAGACTAAACCTGTAGCAAGATGACTCTCACATTTATTTCATATCTCTCTTACCAGATGGAGGGGTAATAAACAAGTAGGAGGATAACATACAAATTCACAATTTGTATACCTCTGATATAGTCATATTATTGTGATATAGATTCTATCATGTTACCCCTAAATGTAAGCAGGTAATGTCAATTCATGTAGTTTTGCTTAATACATTACATACTTTATGTATTTAAGTGTTGTGTCAAGAGCCAAAAATCACCCTAAAACAGACAATTTAGGAAAACCATGGAGGACTTGACAAAAGTAGTGTTAGTAAGCAATTAAAGTTCAAGTGGTAAAAGTGTTTACACCCATAAATAGTATCATGCAAAATATATTCTTTTTTTCTGTTAGTTGAACTCCATCTTTCAGAATCTATCAATACAAGAAAAATATTAAAAATATTATTAAAAAAAAAACTTATGCTAAACGTGCGTCTCTTTCCAGTCTGGATTAAATAATCCTGGCAAGCAAAACGAATTGACTGTGAGGCTTCAGTGTTAGAGCTGAACTACACAGAAAGTTTTGTAGGATGATGTTGGATCAACTGAACACATCCAACAAGTCAGATGTATTCCATGATTCAGTATGTAATGGCACTGATATAAAAATCTGATTTCCATCTGACACAACACGCCTGTTGAAAGGGTCTGCTGCATGCTGCGTCTAACAAGATAAAACCTGATGGTGTCTGAAACACTTTTCTTTCATCTCTCATTGAAATATACAGGGAGGCACATTTATCAAAGTTCGAATTTCGAATTCATGTGAGTTCTTACAAACTCCCCTAAACTACCATAAATTCAACTAGTCGAAATGTAATAATAAAATTGAATTTTTAAAACTCAAATGAATTTAAATGACCCGAAAACTCTAATCGATTTGAAACTGTCAGGAAGGCTACAAACATCACCAAATTGATCCCTGGATCTCTCCCATTGACTTATACAGTAATTTGAAAGGTGGCCAATATTCAAGTTCTTAAAAGGCCAGATTATGATAAATCTCAAAATTCGAATTCACAATACGAATTGAAGAGTTTTGTCCAAAAAAACCTGAAAATTGCCCCTGAGTGTCAGAAGTAGACAAAACATACAAACTGACTCAGGCTCTATTCAATTCAATGTGCTAATTGTGTGATAAAGAAAATATGTGTTTACCTGAGATAAATAATGTACCTAATTCAATTCATTGCAATATGGAATTTAGTGAATGCGAGAACTATTCAATTCAGAGGTACTGCATTATTGCTGTTTCTGTTTTTGACTCATGTTTTGTGCTTTTTTATCACAAATCACACTGCAATTTAAAACGTGAAATTCTACCTCCATCTACAATTGCATAAATGCAACATGTATAAGTTCATAACTTTTTCATAAGGAAAATAACTTCTGTTTGCCCTCTAAAGCTTAACACTGCCTAAGATCTCTATCAACATCTTCTATTGGATCATCACAACCAATCAAAGTTTATTACTTGGACACCACACCCAGACATAGCAACAAATGGAAAATTTGTGGGACTGCCTTTGCAGGTGCTTGCGTGCTTCAAGCCCACTATTTCAGGTACAGTAAGACTGATGGGGTGATATATTTTAAATTTGCATAGAAAGTGTTGATAAGAGGTATAAACTTTTGGGGGTAAACACTATTTTTATTGCTTGCCATGATAAACAAAGCCCTTTCCAGTTGTAGAATTTTCTAATAGGTTAGTAATGGTTAGCAATCATACATATATCTCCAATAGGTACTGTATATGCTTAAACACTACGCTCTTCCACCTTTACATTATGGGGCATATTTATCAAGGGTCAAATTTCGAGTTTATGGGAGTTTTCTAAAAAAAACTCCCATGAAACTCCATCAATTCGAAATTTATTGAAAAATTCGAATTTTTGAAATACAATTGAATAGTATAGACCCGCAAACCTGAATCAAATTCGATTCGAGTTTTTTCTCCAAAAAAAATTTGATTTTCAAAAGTCCACTAAATGACTCCAAATTGATTGTAGAACATCCCCTATAGGCTAAAACACAAATTTGCAGGTTCTATATGGCAAATAGTCTAATTTGAATTCGTAAAGGAACAGTACATGATAAATTTAGAAATTTAAATTTTGAATTTTTTTAGAAAACTAGAATTTGGACTATTCCCTAGTCGAATTACACTAAAATAAACTCGAAAATTCACATTTTTAAATTTCGAAATTCTAATTTTCATTTTGACCCTTGATAAATCTGCCCCTATGTGTTTGATATAACAGAGCATAGCTTAAAGGAATACTGTCATGGGGAAAAAAATTCAAAATGAATCAGTTAATAGTGCTGCTCCAGCAGAATTCTGCACTGAAATCCATTTCTCAAAAGAGCAAACAGATTTTTTTATATTCAATTTTGAAATCTGACATGCGGCTAGATATAGTGTCAATTTCCCAGCTGCCCCAAATCATGTGACTTGTGCTCTGATAAACTTCAATCACTCTTTACTGCTGTACTGCAAGTTGGAGTGATATCACCCCCCTCCCTTTTCCCCACCAGCAGCCAAATAAAAGAACAATGGGAAGGTAACCAGATAGCAGCTCCCTAACACAAGATAACAGCTGCCTGGTAGATCTAAGAACAACACTCAATAGTAAAAACCCATGTCTCACTGAGACACATTCAGTTACATTGAGAAGGAAAAACAGCAGCCTGACAGAAAGTATTTCTCTCCTAAAGTGCAGACACAAGTCACATGACCAGGGGCAGCTGGGAAATTGACAAAATGTTTAGCCCCATGTACTATTAACTGCTGCGTTTGGAAAAAAAACATGTTTTCCGATGGCAGGATCCCTTTAAATCAATAATAATAAACACATATTATCAGTGCCATATGAGAAATAAAATCCTTTATATATGCAAAAATACTGACCCAGCTTTGGCCTTAAACATGCCACTGAAAGTCAATGCATTCTACTTACTGTGTAGGAAAAGTACAGATGCAGCTTATATAGCACGTAGGAGAGAGAGTTAAAGGAGATTGTTTAAATAAAGAGGTTCTGTTTGATAATAAGTGATTCTTCCATACACGTCTGTATGTCGGCAAGTGTGTCTGCTACAACACAGCAATAGGTACAGCAGTATCCTTGAATACTCTTCTTTTTAACAAAGCTAAACGTCTATGTACAGTATAAGCAAAATTACTAATAGTGCCAAAAGTGCTACATTGCTTATAGTTCAATGTGGTAATAGTTAAAGTGTAGTAGCCAGTTGAGGGTGTGGCCTAATAAGATACCGATCTTGTAACCCTAAATCAGATTTAGCTCCCATGCAGTTTAAAGCACCCTAAACTAAATAAGCTTAAGACAGATGTGAAAGGATATATATTTTATTTTTAAATGTGTCTATGTATCACATACATTTGATCTATGACATGCTGAGCATGTACAAGCAATACAGGACACAGAAAGATCAAAAAATCTATGCAGGGAGGGAGCGAGGTTAAATAATTCAAGAGAAATCACCACCAACCACCTGTTTAGTTTCCTTTTAAAATAAACGCAGGTCCTTCAATAAAAGTAACCAAGCACACAAGAGAAGTCAAGCATTTTTTATTTACATCATGGCCTTGTTTTTCTTTCCCATTAATTCAAACAAATGCACTGTATCAATAAATGTTTCATTTTACTTCTGGTAGACACCATGCTTTTTGTGTTTATCCAAGCAAAACATGTCATGCTACAGTGAACCCAATTTAACATGAGAATTGCAGCTCTGAAGCCATCAGTGTGAGCCTAGTAAAAAATCCTTCAATCATTGATAATTCAAATAGATACTGCCATAGGGAACTAGTCACAAATGACTTGCTGACCCACGAGTATCATCTGTGTCTATGGGAAAAAGAACATCTGAACCTTCTTCCATACTGTAATGTAATACATAAATTTTATATATGTGTGTGTGTGAGTGTAAAATCTTGGGATTTCCAGATAAGGAATCTTTCCATAATTTGGAACACCATACCTTAAGTCTACTAATAAAATAATTTAAACATTAAACTAAATAGGATTGTTTTGCCACCAATAAGGGATATTTATATCTTAGCTAGGATTAAGTACAACACACTGTTTAGTAGAGAGAAAAATTATTATTATTACAATTATTATTATTATAAGAGAGAAAGAGAAATGTTAATTATTTCCATTAAATGGACTTAAAGTAGGAGATGGCGGGGGTTGTGGCTTGCCTTGGAGCCGCATGGATGCTTAGAGACAGTGCTCCGTGTTACCCCCGATCCAGCTCAATCGCAGACCGGAGAGATGGGGAAAACCCTCAAGCATAAACCTGAGAAGGAGAAGACAGCGGCTAGAAAACCCAGTCGGTTCGATAGTGCCTCTATTTCTGAAAAAAAAAAAGAGTGCACAGAATCCAAAATGGTGCCTGCGGCAGAGGACAGAGATGATGGAGCTGAATATACTGTAATAGAGAACTCTCTACAATGGAAAACAACGCTGAAGGAGAGCTTGATTTACATGCTTATATTGCCCAACTTCCTTCTAAACCCGATATAAGGGAAATGCTCAAAGAGGCAACAACAACAATCAAAGAGGAAATACAGAATATCAAAAATGATTAGATCACTGGCTGCGCCCACAGATGGTATAGAGTTAAACCTCTGTAAGTACTCTTCTGACCAAACATCTACAGTATATAAGCATATACAACAACAGGACAATATTATTCGTGAACTACAAAGACAGCTAGAGGACCAAGAGAATAGGAGCAGGAGGAATAACATTAGGATAAGGGAAGTGGTTCAAAATGAAGAAATATGCACAGTCCTGCTTCAGATTTTTAAAAGCATACTGAACAGAGAAAGTATACAGAGATAAAGATTGAAAGGGTAGCACCGAGTACAGAAACCAAATGCAGCCCCCCCTTAACTCTCCTCGAGATATCCAATGCTGTATGCACAGTTTTCTCTTAAAGGGATCCTGTCATGGGAAAACATGTTTTTTTCAAAACACATCAGTTAATAGTGCTACTCCAGCAGAATTCTGCACTGAAATCCGTTTCTCAAAAGAGCAAACAGATTTTTTTATATTCAATTTTGAAATCTGACATGGGGCTAGACATTTTGTCAATTTCCCAGCTGCCCCAGTCATCAGACTTGTGCCTGCACTTTAGGAGAGAAATGCTTTCTGGCAGGCTGCTGTTTTTCCTTCTCAATGTAACTGAATGTGTCTCAATGGGACATGGGTTTTTACTATTCAGTGTTGTTCTTAGATCTACCAGGCAGTTGTTATCTTGTGTTAGGAAGCTGCTATCTGGTTACCTTCCCATTGTTCTTTTGTTTGGCTGCTGGGGGGGAAAAGGGAGGGGGTGATATCACTCTAACTTGCAGTACAGCAGTAAAGAGTGATTGACGGTTATCAGAGCACAAGTCACATGACTTGAGGCAGCTGGGAAATTGACTGTCTAGCCCCATGTCAGATTTCAAAATTGAATATAAAATAATCTGTTTGCTCTTTTGAGAAATGGATTTCAGTGCAGAATTCTGCTGGATCCGCACTATTAACTGATTCATTTTGAAAAAAAATTTTTTTCCCATGACAGTATCCCTTTAAGGAAGAAATTTTACCGAAATCCAAAGAGGTCAGTAATCTCACCTAGACAACACTATCAAACTTTTCCAAGACATTGACAGAACAACGCACTATGAATGAAAGATGCTTAAACCACTTACAGATTTCTAAAATTACTAAAGATGGGAAATTGGCAGTAATTTACTCACCAGCAGACACAGAAAACTTTTTCAAAAAATTTCACCTACCTATAATAGACTTACCTGGATGGTTACCAGACCCAGCAAAAGCACCAGAGCTGACGTTTGACCTACAGGGGGAATGGACACAAGCTACCACCCCAAGAGAACACCTCGGACCCCAAAGAGAAAGAGTGAGACCTAGCCATGACTGAATAACCTATACTGGCAAAAGATTATTCTATCTACATCTAAATGACATTTTGTGGAAGAGGACAAGAGGACTCTTACATTTATGTTCGTACAACTAAGACCCAATATGGACCTTTATAAATAGCTCCTCTCCCACTTACTTACATTCCTAGTAACTTTGTGTTCAATGTGACTTTGACTCATCTTCAAGTACATAACTAAATCCTCTAAGTTTTTTTTGGGACAGATACAGTAAGTATTGCAACTTCAGGATTATCCTATTTTATTATGTCTACTCCATGAAAAGTGCTTAAAACACTTCGGCTTAAGTTTGTAACAAAAGTTTTTGTTTTGAAGGTGACATATTGATTTTCATGCATTACTGTACTATTCTCTTGTCATTTGAGTTGATATATACCTAATACACTTTACTTATTACATATGTAACCTTTAGGTATAAAAATATTTCTATTTCATGAAGTACTCCATAAAGTAGTACTGTACACATTACCCATCATTCCCATCTCCCTGCAGCTTAAAGAAATCGTTCAGTGTAAAAATAAAAACTGGGTAAATAGATAGGCTGTGCAAAATAAAAAAATGTTTCTAATATAGTTAGTTAGCCAAATATGTAATGTATAAAGGCTGGAGTGACTGGATGTATAACATAACAGAACATAACCCAACTTCCTGCTTTTCGACTCTCTTGGTTTCCACTGACTGGTTATCCTGGTTACCAGGCAGTAACCAATCAGAGACTTGAAGGGGGGCCACATGGGTCATTTCTGCTGCTTTTGAATCTGAGCTGAATGCTGAGAATCAATTGCAAACTCACTGAACAGTTATGTACCATGTGGCCCCCCTTAAAGTCGCTGACTAACTCAGAGTTATAGAGCTGAAAAGCAGGTTCAGGTAGTGTTCTGGCTATTATGTTATACATCCAGTCACTCCAGCCTTTATACATTATATTTTTGGCTAACTAACTATATTAGAAACATTTTTTATTTTGCACAGCCTATCTATTTAAACAGTTTTTATTTTCACGCTGAACTATTCCTTTAATCATGCTGGATCAGAGATGATATGGAGGCAGTGTAACTACTGTAAGCTATATGACCATATCTCCATCTCCCTCTATCCCTATATATGCAACATTATTGCTTATTACATTATGTCTGACATATATGGACTGTACAGTCCTCTCATTTAATGTCAATGTCATTAATGAGCCAGTTAAAGGAGAACTAAAGCCTAACTGAAGACTTGGGCTACAAATGTTGTACATTATTTTTTGGGATTCTGCACCAGCCCAAGGCAACCACAGCCCTAAAGATCTATGTCTCCAAAGATGCCTCAGTAGCCCCATCTTCTTTTCTGAACCACTTCAGGCACTCCCCTTATTCACTGCATATGCTCTGTGCTGCTGTCACTTACTGAGCTTAGGGACCCACTCACAATATACAGTACACATATAATAGAAATGTTACAATATAAGGCTGATTAGTAATTAATACAGATAATTACTACATGACAGCACAGAAACCAGTGCAATTAGCATCAGAATTGAATAATCAGTCCTGTAGCATCAGCATATATTACAGACAAACCTCATTTTCTGCTTGATAATTTGCGACAACCCCTAAGCTTAGCTTCCCAACAGCTGCTCAGAGTGTCACGGACACTTTCCAAGATGGTGTCCCTCTGTGACAAGTTTGAAGTCCTGGATCATTTCTGCTATTGAGAAGCTAAAACTTTAGGATGGTGTAATAAGTTCAGTATATAAAATATGGCATGTTTGGCCATATTCATTTTTAGGGTTTAGTTTTCCTTTAAGAGAGCTCAGATTTTTGATGAATGTATAAAAATCAAAGCCTTGATAGTAATGATTAAAGAAAACCACTTACCTAAATTGAATATTAAGTCATATTCACATATTTATTTGAGAAATTAACCTTAAATTTCATTATGGGTAATAACTTTAATTCACAAAGATATACCTGTCAATTATATATACCCGTTATCTGACAATGAGGGGCGGTATATAATAATAAAAGGGAAACTAGCTAACCAAATATGTACAAAAGCAAACATCTATGTTGTCAATTCAGGACAGGATTCATATATAAGATATTTTATGAATGTTCTTGAAAAATTTGCTGAAGAGTTTATTATCCTGGGAGGAGGTTTTAATCTTACAATTAATCCTCTGACAGACTCTTTCTCCTCAAAAAGCAATATCTCACATATATATATTTTTTCTTAATCATATGTTATAATATGATTTATACCTGCTTGATATATGGAAGGTATTAAATCTCATAAAGAGATATTTCACACACTTTTCAACCACTGAGCCTGAAAGGGCCTTTGATATTGTTTCCTGGGTTTTCAAGATGTTAGCCGGTTTTGGCCTTGGACAAAAAAAATCAGACAAAGAATAGGGATGTAGCGAACGTCGGAAAAAAAGTTCGCGAACATATTCGCGAACTTGCGCAAAAATGCGAGCGGTTCGCGAACGGTTCGCGAACCCCATAGACTTCAATGGGAAGGCGAACTTTAACATCTAGAAAAGACATTTCTGGCCAGAAAAATGATTTTAAAGTTGTTTAAAGGGTGCAACGACCTGGACAGTGGCATGCCAGAGGGGGATCAAGGGCAAAAATGTATCTGAAAAATCTGCCTGTGTGTGCTTGGAAGAGATAGTGTAGGGGGAGAGCTGTTAGTGATTTCAGGGACAGATGATAGTAAGTTTGCTGGCTAGTAATCTGCTTGATACTGCTCTGTATTGGAGGGACAGAAGTCTGCAGGGATTTGAGGGACATTTTAGCTTAGGTAGCTTTGCTGGCTAGTAATCTACTGTTCTCTTTAAACAACTGCCATACGTTGACCTTGTAGGCATTGTTTGCCCAGTTTTTTTGGACGCAGCCACTGAAGCACAGTTGCCAGAAAAAATATGCCATATAAATGCTGAAAATAGTCATTTTTCGCCATACGTTGACCTTGTAGACATTGTTTGCCCAGTTTTTTTGGACGCAGCCACTGAAGCACAGTTGCCAGAAAAAATATGCCATATAAATGCTGAAAATAGTAATTTTTCGCCATACGTTGACCTTGTAGACATTGTTTGCCCAGTTTTTTTGGTTGCAGCCACTGAAGCACAGTTGCCAGAAAAAATATGCCACATAAATGCTGAAAATAGTCATTTTTTGCCATATACGTTGAGTCAACGTATGGCAAAAAATGACTATTTTCAGCATTTATATGGCATATTTTTTCTGGCCTCTGTGCTTCAGTGGCTGTGGCCAAAAAAACTGGGCAAACAATGCCTACAAGGTCAACGTCGTTGACCTTGTAGGCATTGTTTGCCCAGTTTTTTTGGCCACAGCCACTGAAGCACAGAGGCCAGAAAAAATATGCCATATAAATGCTGAAAATAGTCATTTTTTTGGTCGCAGCCACTGAAGCACAGTTGCCAGAAAAATTATGCCATATAAATGCTGAAAATATAAATTTTTTTGGTTGCAGCCACTGAAGCACAGAGGCCAGAAAAATTATGCCATATAAATGCAGAAAATATGCATTTTTTTGGTCGCAGCCACTGAAGCACAGTTGCCAGAAAAAATATGCCATATAAATGCTGAAAATAGTAATTTTTTTGGTTGCAGCCACTGAAGCACAGAGGCCAGAAAAATTATGCCATATAAATGCAGAAAATATGCATTTGTTTGGTCGCAGCCACTGAAGCACAGTTGACAGAAAAATTATGCCATATAAATGCTGAAAATATAAATTATTTTGGTTGCAGCCACTGAAGCACAGAGGCCAGAAAAATTATGTCATATAAATGCAGAAAATAGGCATTTTTTTGGTCGCAGCCACTGAAGCACAGAGGCCAGAAAAAATTAAACCAGTAGGGTTTGCACCCTAGTTTGTAACGGTGGTGGAGGGAGGAGGAGGACGCTAAAGGACAGCTGTGTGTGGAGTCATGAGGCTTGAAGAGAAGGACAGCTGCATAGAAGTCAGAACAAGTCTTCCGGCGTGCAGTAACCCTCCGAGATCCACCCCTCATTCATTTTAATAAAGGTCAGGTAATCGACACTTTTGTGACCTAGGCGAGTTCTCTTCTCAGTTACAATCCCTCCTGCTGCACTGAAGGTCCTTTCTGAGAGCACACTTGAGGCTGGGCAAGACAAGAGGTTCATGGCAAATTGTGACAGCTCTGGCCACAGATCAAGCCTGCGCACCCAGTAGTCCAGGGGTTCATCGCTCCTCAGAGTGTCGATATCTGCAGTTAATGCCAGGTAGTCCGCTACCTGCCGGTCGAGGCGTTCTTTGAGGGTGGATCCAGAAGGGTTGTGGCGCTGCCTTGGACAGAAAAACATTTGCATGTCTGACGTTACAGACTGGCCAAAGGGCTTTGTCCTTGCAGGTGTGCTCGTGGCAGGATTACTGGCACCTCTGCCCCTGGAATGTTGATGAGTTCCTGAAGTGACATCACCCTTAAAAGCATTGTACAACATGTTTTGCAGGCTGGTTTGTAAATGCCGCATCTTTTCGGACTTGTGGTATGTTGGTAACATTTCTGACACTTTATGCTTGTACCGAGGGTCTAGTAGCGTTGCGACCCAGTACAGGTCCTTCTCCTTAAGCCTCTTGATACGGGGGTCCTTCAACAGGCATGACAGCATGAAAGACCCCATTCTCACAAGGTTGGATGCAGAGCTATCCATCTCCGCTTCCTCATTATCAAGGACTGCATCATCCACGGTCTCCTCCCCCCAGCCACGTACAAGACCAGGGGTCCCCAAAAGGTCACCACTAGCCCCCTGGGAAGCCTGCTCCTGTTGGTCCTCCTCCTCCTCCTCCACAAAGCCACCTTCCTCCTCTGACTCCACTTCTGGCACCTCTCCCTGCGTTGCAGCAGGTGCCTGGGTTCGTTCTGGTGATTCCGACCAGAAATCGCGCGCTTCCAGCTCCTCGTCACGCTGGTCTACAGCCTCATCTGTCACTCGTCGCACGGCACGCTCCAGGAAGAAAGCGAAGGGTATTAGGTCGCTGATGGTGCCTTCGGTGCGACTGACCATATTTGTCACCTCTTCAAAAGGTCGCATGAGCCTGCAGGCATCGCGCATAAGCACCCAGTAACGGGGGAAAAAAATCCCCAGCTGTGCAGATCCAGTCCTACCACCCAGTTCAAAAAGGTACTCGTTGACGGCCCTTTGTTGTTGCAGCAGACGTTCCAACATAAGGAGCGTTGAATTCCAGCGAGTCTGGCTGTCAGAAATCAAACGCCTGACTGGCATGTTGTAGCGCTGCTGAATGTCAGCAAGGCGTGCCATGGCTGTGTAGGAACGTCTGAAATGGGCCGACACCTTTCTGGACTGGGTGAGAACGTCCTGGAATCCTGGGTACTTGGAGACAAAACGTTGGACTATTAAATTTAACACATGTGCCATGCAGGGCACATGTGTTAAATTGCCTAGTCTCAACGCTGCCAACAGATTGCTTCCATTGTCACACACCACTTTTCCGATCTGCAGTTGGTGTGGGGTCAGCCACCGATCGGCCTGTGACTGCAGAGATGACAGGAGTACAGATCCGGTATGGTTTTTGCTTTCCAGGCACGTCATCCCCAAGACAGCGTGACAACGGCGTACCTGGCACGTCGAATAGCCTAGGGGGAGCTGGGGGTGCACAGGTGTGGAGGAGGAGAAGGAGGACCCAGCAGCAGAGTAAGAAGAAGAAGAAGACGAGGTAGAGAGCGATGGAGGAGTAGAGGTGGTGGCAGAACCGCGTGCAATCCGTGGCGGTGACACCAACTCCACTGTTGTTGTTGAGCTACCCATTCCCTGCTTCCCAGCCATTACCAAGTTCACCCAGTGGGCAGTGTAGGTGACATACCTGCCCTGACCATGCTTGGAGGACCATGCGTCAGTAGTCATATGGACCTTTGGCCCAACACTAAGTGACAGAGATGCGGTAACTTGGCTCTGCACATGTTGGTACAGGTGTGGTATTCCCTTTTTAGAAAAAAAATTGCGGCTGGGTACCTTCCACTGCGGTGTCCCAATTGCTACAAATTTGCGGAAGGCCTCAGAGTCCACCAGCTGGTATGGTAAAAGCTGGCGGGCTAAGAGTGCAGACAAGCCAGCTGTCAGACGCCGGGCAAGGGGGTGACAGTCAGACATTGGCTTCTTACGCTCAAACATGGCCTTCACAGAAACTTGGCTGGTGGCAGATGACTGGGAATGGGAACAGGTGGTCAAGGTGGAAGGCAGAGTGGAGGGTGGTTCAGACGGGTCAAGGAGAGCAGAGGTAGAGCAGTAAGATGCTGGACCAGAAGGAGTGTGGCTTTTAGTTTGCCTGTTGCCTTTGAGGTGTTGCTCCCAAAGTGCTTTGTGCTTGCCGCTCATGTGCCTTCGCATAGAAGTTGTACCTATGTGGCTGTTGGGCTTACCAAGGCTCAGTTTCTGACTGCACTCATTGCAAATTACAATGCTTTTGTCAGAGGCACACACATTAAAAAAATCCCACACTGCTGACTTTTTGGAAGTGTGCGATCTGGCGGTAACAGTAGAAGTTGGCGGAGTTGGCGGTATTGGCGGCAATGGCGGGTGCGTTGGCCGGCTGAACACAGGTGCCGATACATGTTGTTGCCCTGCTGATCCCTGCGGGCTGTCCTCCCTGCTTCTTCTAAGTCTTATTCTCCTACTGCCTCTCTGACTCTCCGTCTCTCCATCTGAACTACCCTCCTCTTGCTCTCTTCTACTAGGCACCCACAAAACATCAATCTCCTCATCATCATTCTCCTCAGATGCATCAATTTCTTCTGACACATCACAGAAGGAAGCAGCAGCGGGGACCTCCTCCTCATCACTCATTATGTCCATCTCTATCGTGTTCTCTGCCAGAATTAAATCTGGTGTAAGGTCCTCATCTCCTTCATCTTCTTCTGGCAATAATGGTTGCGCATTACTCAGTTCAAGAAACTCATTGGAAAATAACTCCTCTGACCCCAGTGAAGAAGGGGCACCGGTGGTGGAGGAAGTGTTACGTGGGGTGGCCATAGCAGTGGAGGATGAGGAGGATGTTGTGGTAAAGTTAGAAACGGTAGAGGATGGGGTGTGCTGTGTAAGCCAGTCAACTACCTCTTCAGCATTTTGGGAGTTCAGGGTCATTGGCTTTTTAAAACTGGGCAATTTGCTAGGGCCACAGGATTGCATAGCAGCACGGCCCCTAGCACGGCCTCTGCGTGGCGGCCTGCCTTTGCCTGGCATTATTTTTAAAAAAACAACAACAACAACAAAAACTCAGTTGGTTTTTCTGGAAACGATAATACACACAGCTAGATGGCGGGTTGAAGAAAACACTGTGCAAATAATGCCTACAAAGTCAACGTATACACTACTACAGCGGTGGATACGGATTACGTAAAATATATGAATGCTGCTTGAAAAAAAGTAACTCAAGTGGTTTTTCTAGAGACGATAATATTATCAATATTTAGACAAAATGTGAACAAGGTCACACAGCTCGATGGCGGGTTGAAGAAAACACTGTGCAAATAATGCCTACAAGGCCAACGTATACACTACTACAGCGGTGGATACGGATTACATAAAATATATGAATGCTGCTTGAAAAAAAGTAACTCAAGTGGTTTTTCTAGAGACGATAATATTATCAATATTTAGACAAAATGTGAACAAGGTCACACAGCTCGATGGCGGGTTGAAGAAAACACTGTGCAAATAATGCCTACAAGGCCAACGTATACACTACTACAGCGGTGGATACGGATTACGTAAAATATATTATGGCTGCTTGAAAAAAGTGACTCCGGTGTTTTTTCTGGAGACGGTAATATTATGGATATTTAGACAGAATGGGAACAAGGTCACACAGCTCGATGGCGGGTTGAAGAAAACAGTGTGCAAATAATGCCTACAAGGCCAACGTATACACTACTACAGCGGTGGATACGGATTACGTAAAATATATTATGGCTGCTTGAAAAAAGTGACTCCGGTGTTTTTTCTGGAGACGGTAATATTATGGATATTTAGACAGAATGGGAACAAGGTCACACAGCTCGATGGCGGGTTGAAGAAAACAGTGTGCAAATAATGCCTACAAGGCCAACGTATACACTACTACAGCGGTGGATACGGATTACGTAAAATATATGAATGCTGCTTGAAAAAAGTGACTCCGGTGTTTTTTCTGGAGACGGTAATATTATGGATATTTAGACAGAATGGGAACAAGGTCACACAGCTCGATGGCGGGTTGAAGAAAACAGTGTGCAAATAATGCCTACAGGGCAAATAATGCCTAAAAGGTCAACTTATACACTACTACAGCGGTAGTAAAATAAAAAAAAGTAAAATAAAAAAAAAATGAATATTAAAAAAAAAAAATTAAAGTTGGTGCTGCTGAACTACTAGGAGCAGCAGATTAGCACACCAGTCCCACTCCCCAACACTGCTAGACTAATAGCACTGGGCTCTTATAGTAGTAGTAGTAGTAGTAGTAGTAAAACAACAAAAAATAAATAAAAGCAGTCCTTACAAGGACTACTGTTATTGCAGCAGTCAGCAGATGAGATCAGAAGCAGGACAGCTGCCCACTGCAGCTACATACAGAGCACTGCAGTAGAAGGTAGATTACTAGCCAGCAAAGCTACCTAAGCTAAAATGTCCCTCAAACCCCTGCAGACTTCTGTCCCTCCAATAACAGAGCAGTATCAAAACGATTACTAGCCAGCAAACTTTCAACTGTCCCTGAAATCACTAACAGGCAGCAGCTCTCTCCCTACACTATCTCTTCAGCACACACAGGCAGAGTGAAAAAACGCTGCAGGGCTTCGGTTTTTATAGGGAAGGGGAGTGGTCCAGGGGAGAGCTTCCTGATTGGCTGCCATGTACCTGCTGGTCTGGGGTGAGAGGGCAAAAAAAAGCGCCAACAATGGCGAACCCAAAATGGCGAACGTCGCGCGACGTTCGCGAACTTCCGGCGAGTGCGAACACCCGATGTTCGCGCGAACAAGTTCGCCGGCGAACAGTTCGCGACATCTCTAACAAAGAATTATGGCCTTGTACGACAAACCATCTGCAAGAATAAAAGTGAATGGCATACTGTCCCCAAGAGTTGAGATTCTCCAATTCTTTTTATTCTTGTAATGGAAAAGAAATAATTGGCTTAGTAACACACATTAATAAATTATCTGCAACACCAGCACTTTTATATTCTTTGCCTGCCACTATATGACCTGATATGTTTGGATTTTATATGTGCATATAAAATCCAAACATATCAGGTCATATAGTGGCAGGCAAAGAATATAAAAGTGCTGGTGTTGCAGATAATTTATTAATGTGTGTTACTAAGCCAATTATTTCTCTTCCCAATATACTATGCCTCATGAAAGACTTTGGTGAATTATCTAATTTTAAAGTAAATTATTCCAAATCAGAAAATTTAAATATAAACATCCTGAAAACTACTACTAGTGCGTTAAAACAAAACTTTCCTTTTAAGTGGGCAATATTAAGTACCTGGGAGTAAAGCTCCAATCTGACCTAGAGAAAGATTATGAAGATAACTATATTCTTCTCATAATCTCAATCCAAAAACTACTAGGGAAATATGGAAATTTTCAGCTATGATGGTTTGGAAGAATCCAAGGTATTAAAATTACCAAAATGACTGCACTTATTTGAGGTTCTTCCAATATTCATACCCCAATCTTACTACATGTATTTAAAACCAAAGCTTTATACTCCTCTATGTAACAAAGCAGGAAATAAAATCACAGACACCCCTCCCACATGGAGACAAAAGACTGTCTGAATACCAAGTAATTTTCTCAGTTAGTTCGCAACGATGTTGCTTATCCCTACATATTATTAGAATTGTTACAAATAATTAAAGAACAATCATTGTTTAACAGTCTTGATTCCCTAAAGGATTATAATACAGAAACTGGCATTAATTTGTTAATCCACCGTTTATCTCTTTTCCAAAAAGCAAGCAAGGGACAATTGTTCATTGAGACCATGGGGTGCAAGTGTGTTAAGTTTTTTAATCCAGAAGCATTCTCTCTGGAGAAGCATTTTGGACCTGTCGCCCCCTCTCCTCGGAGGCGGTATGTGATCTATGCCTATATATTTAAATGTAGGTAAATGGTGGCCATTTTCCAGAAAATTTTTGGCCACCGGTTTCGTAGTACAATTATCCCTAAACGCTGTACTTATGTGCATTATAGATAGGTGCATTTTAGGGAGCACATAGTTTTAATATTTCATTTCATTAATAATTTTTTTCATTTTTAGTTTTAATTTTTAGTAATTTGTATGCCTGAGTTTGTCTCGGGTAACAGTACCTAGGGTAGCCTTAGGATAGTATTGAGTTAATACTGTCAGTAAGCGGTGACGAGCAGCCATACGACAACGGGTTGCAGGTATGAGATAATTGGGTATACGCTACACATCATGTGGAAGAATAGGTATCGGGTTACAGGGGAGGCTCATCTCTTGCTTTCACTCTAGGAACTTCCTCAAACTAAAACATTTAGTAACACTGAGAACAATATCGATTCAATGAAACAAATGTGTTACATTCTTGCTTTGTTTTTAAACTTGTTAACCTTTTTAAGATCATGATAATGATTAACCGTTAGGTGTGATGTAGGGGTATAGGTAATTTTTGGTTTTATTTTTTATGTGTGTTATATACATAGTAAACAGCTAACGTGATTTATGTTAATGATAGTCACTGGGCATTGACGTGAATTATACGTCATTAAGGGTGTTGCTGTATTTAAAGCACGTATTTTGCCATTTTCTGTACCTAGGAGGAGGCCGAAACGTTGGTCATATATTTTTAAATAAATCAAGTTTTTTATTTAAGTCCTGTGAGTGCGGCTCATCTTTTGTTCTTTATTTGGATTTTTCTGATTCTGCACCCAGGCATATTTAACGCTGCTGTCGAGAGTGCCGGTATCTTTGTGCATTATATATATATATATATATATATATATATATATATATATATATATATATATATATATATATATATATATATATAGACAAATACAAGATTCCTCTGCACTCAACCCATTATCAATATATTTAAGACAGAGACATTTTGTGCATACTGCTACTGAAAAATGCCTTACCCTTTAAACAAAACAGGGATTGTTTGTCCATATATTGCAATATATTTAAGCTGGCCAACTACGTCAAAGTCATCCCATATCTGGCCAGTCCTATGCTCAATTTTCATCTGATTCATTAAGAATTCTATGGTTTAATTATACATTTTATAAAAGGGACGAATACGTTTTACCTGCAACTTACTAGCTGCTTTCAAAGTAAAACTCCCAAACTTGGCTGCCCTTTTATTAGACACCAGTGGGATCACCTGACTATAGTTGGAGGGGGTGGGAGCTACAACATGGAGCTGGTCACTGCTCTTGTAGAACTATAACAAACAAGGGAAAGTTGTGCTCACCACTAGTTTTTAAAAACATTAGGCGGGGGTGCAATGAGGGTGTGACCACAAAAAACATATAGACAAATACAAGATTCCTCTGCACTCAACCCATTATCAATATATTTAAGACAGAGACATTTTGTGCATACTGCTACTGAAAAATGCCTTACCCTTTAAACAAAACAGGGATTGTTTGTCCATATATTGCAATATATTTAAGCTGGCCAACTACGTCAAAGTCATCCCATATCTGGCCAGTCCTATGCTCAATTTTCATCTGATTCATTAAGAATTCTATGGTTTAATTATACATTTTATAAAAGGGACGAATACGTTTTACCTGCAACTTACTAGCTGCTTTCAAAGTAAAACTCCCAAACTTGGCTGCCCTTTTATTAGACACCAGTGGGATCACCTGACTATAGTTGGAGGGGGTGGGAGCTACAACATGGAGCTGGTCACTGCTCTTGTAGAACTATAACAAACAAGGGAAAGTTGTGCTCACCACTAGTTTTTAAAAACATTAGGCGGGGGTGCAATGAGGGTGTGACCACAAAAAACATATAGACAAATACAAGATTCCTCTGCACTCAACCCATTATCAATATATTTAAGACAGAGACATTTTGTGCATACTGCTACTGAAAAATGCCTTACCCTTTAAACAAAACAGGGATTGTTTGTCCATATATTGCAATATATTTAAGCTGGCCAACTACGTCAAAGTCATCCCATATCTGGCCAGTCCTATGCTCAATTTTCATCTGATTCATTAAGAATTCTATGGTTTAATTATACATTTTATAAAAGGGACGAATGCGTTTTACCTGCAACTTACTAGCTGCTTTCAAAGTAAAACTCCCAAACTTGGCTGCCCTTTTATTAGACACCAGTGGGATCACCTGACTATAGTTGGAGGGGGTGGGAGCTACAACATGGAGCTGGTCACTGCTCTTGTAGAACTATAACAAACAAGGGAAAGTTGTGCTCACCACTAGTTTTTAAAAACATTAGGCGGGGGTGCAATGAGGGTGTGACCACAAAAAACATATAGACAAATACAAGATTCCTCTGCACTCAACCCATTATCAATATATTTAAGACAGAGACATATATATATATATATATATAGAATAGCACAAATAAGAACAAAAAGTCTCATTTCGCAAAGTAATACTCTTTCTTATTATGTTATTACATTGCGAGTTTTAATTACGCATTGCGAAGATTGGCGCAAACTATAAAATCCGCAAACCTTTTTCCACTGTCATTTTCAAATCAACAAGATCATTAAAATCAGAATACAGTAGCGGATCAGTTTTAGTTTGGCTGACATAAGATTCAGAGAAATACAAATATTAACAGAATAGGTTGAATTTGGTAAAATCCTCAACTGAATACTGGGGCAGTAATTCAAACATCTTTGTTTTCAGTAAAGATCTGTACTATCTGATGATGGTGCTGATCAATGATCAAACTTACCATTGCTTAGTACACTGTATATAGAATTTTGTTTTTTCAAGCAACAAGTAATCTGATTAATATATACTGTATATCAATAGGAAATTAGAAAATGACAGATGAAGATGACAAAGGCCAAAGCCTGGTGCCTTTTTAAGAAGCTTTGAACAGAAAACTCAGATGAAATTCTATGCCGCTTATATCTATACTGAATATCATGCTGCAATATTTATACTAGCAATAGATTCCTAATTTTTTGCATATGAAGTGCTCATGCCTCATGTATGGCATTACCTTAATAAATATATTATTTGAATGTTTGGATTTACTGCTGGGCATCTGTAAATGTTTTTCCATAAATGTATTTTTCTGATTGTTTCTATGCAGAAAGTAATTGCAAAATTGTTAATATAACATATTTGAATTACAAATTAATAAAGAAGAGCTCTACATTTTACAGTGAATACTTTACACCCCCATCTGTCACACACATCCAATATGATATTTCAAAGAAAATAAATTAATAAAGCTTGCATGGAGAGATGGAGACATCCAATCCAATTCACTCATTCAGGCACTTGATGACCTAAAGCATCAGTTCTCAAACCTGTCCACAGGCCTAACCAGCAGTGCATGCATTCTTAATAACAAGAATAAAGGAGCAAGTATCTTACTAGCTATGCTTCCCCAAAGTTTCTCATACTATATCCACAAAACGTGTAGTCTAAGAACGTAAGAGAACCGAGGGCCTAGAGAATTATGTGGAAGAACATGTATACTGACAGAAATAATATGTGTTATGTCTAAACATAAGATGGGCTTTTTATTTACAGTGCTCCCAATGGAAAATGTAAGATTTCCAATCCAACAATACAGCGACTTACAGTAAAAAGTCATCAGTGAACATAAAGAATTTTTCCATTTTGGGGCTATAGAAAAATAAGTACCAAATGCTGGCAGAAAGTAAAATAACATAACCTTTAATACAGTTCTTTCAACTATGTGGTTGTTAAAGGGATACTGTCGTGGGAAAAAAACATTTTTTTCAAAATGAATCAGTTAATAGTGCTGCTCCAGCAGAATTTTGCGCTGAAATCCATTTCTCAAAAGAGCAAACAGATTTTGTTATATTCAATTTTGAAATCTGACATGGGGCTAGACATATTGTCAATTTCCCAGCTGCCCCAAGTCATGTGACTTGTGCTCTGATAAACTTCAATCACTCTTTACTGCTGTACTGCAAGTTGGAGTGATATCACCCCCTCCCTTTTCCCCCCCAGCAGCCAAACAAAAGAACAATGGGTAGGTAACCAGATAACAGCTCACTAACACAAGATAACAGCTGCCTGGTAGATCTAAGAATAACACTCAATAGTAAAAACCCATGTCTCACTGCACAACAGCCTGCCAGAAAGCATTTCTCTCCTAAAGTGCAGGCACAAGTCACATGACCAGGGGCAGCTGGGAAATTGACAAAATGTCTAGCCCCATGTCAGATTTCAAAATTGAATATAAAAAAAACTGTTTGCTCTTTTGAGAAATGAATTTCAGTGCAGAATTCTGCTGGAGTAGCACTATTAAAGGGGTTGTTCACCTTCCAAACACTTTTTTCAATTTAGTTGTTTTTAGATTGTTCCCTAGAAATAATGACTTTTTCCAATTACTTTCCATTATTTATTTTTTACGTTTTTTCCAAAATCTAAGTTTAAAGTTGAATGTCCCTGTCTCTGGTGTTTCAGTCTGGCAGCTCAGTAATCCAGGTGCAGATTCTGAACTGTTACAATTTTGCAACATTTAGTTGATACATTTCTCAGCAGCATCTCTGGAGTATTAGCAACAATTGTATCAATTCTAACAGCTGCCTGTAATGAAACCCAGAGATTCTGCTCAGCAGGGACAAAGATAAGAAATGTATCAACTAAATGTATCAATTTAGAACTGTTTACAGGATCGGCGACCCCCCCTCCCAGAGCTGCTTCAGAAGGAGAGAAATGACACTTTATACTTCAATATTAGAAAAACCATGACACATAGAAAATAGAAAGTCATTGGAAAAAGTCGTTATTTCTGGTGATCTATCTGATAACAACTAGTTGTTTGAAGGTGAACAACCCCTTTAACTGATGCGTTTTGAAAAAAACATGTTTTCCGATGACAGGATCCCTTTAAGTCTCATTGGGTACAAGCTTGCCCAGCCAAAGTCTGATAGTGATGCTAACAGTTTTAGCTGGGATTTTAAACTCAAGAGTGCTATTATTAACCTTATCTCTTATGGAATAACTTTTATGCTACATATAACATGGCATGGTTTAAAAACCTGGAATAAGCTTTCCAAACACATAAAAAAGTGCACAATGCAGTTTATACTATGCAGTTATTATATTTTCCATGCAGATTATAGCCAAATCGTGCAAGTTGGCTGGTGCATTAAACTGTGCCTTGTTGCATGTTTTATTAGGTGTCTAGAAAACTGTTCTCTTCTCCTATCAATCACCTTTATTCTTTTGCGAATCCTGATGTGCTTGCACATTACCTGAACTGATCCTCTCATTAGTGAATGTTATTTCATCCAAACATCCCATTATGTGCAGTGTACATCAGCCTTTACGCACTACGTTAGTTTAACTGACTGTAATAATTTGAGTGTGTTGACACAGTCAGAATTACAGGTGAAAAGACAAAATGACTAGTAGCTTGGAAACAATAAAGGGTACTTAATTCTAATCAACAATTCATTTTCATGAAGACAAGCAGATGAGCTAGCTGCCTAAAAGAGTTTGATGTGTGCATCCAGATTGTCAGTTTTGAACTAATTATTGAGTCCTGGCCTTGAAGGCTTTGAATGTCATTTCTGCATGCATGGGCTTGACACTAGAAGAAATCTTTACAGGATGAAGCTAACAGAAACCAGAGAGAAAATGCAGGGAGGGGATCTTTCCTCCAAGTTAAGAAAATACACTTTTATTGATTTACTTCAGCTGCTTTGAAAAGTGCTAAATAAACAATAAGATAGACTCAAACATATACAATTGCTAACACCTTTGTTGACAGCAGTTATAATATACAAGACTTTGCATTACAACATAATAAGTATTCCAATCAAAAAGTATTCATTTTAAGGCACTATATTATCACATACCTTTAAGTCTTGACTTTAAAAACATACTGTATAAACCTTGCTGTTACCTTAGTCCCCTGCAATCACCTCTGTAAGCAATCCTATCTCGGCTGAGTGATGCTTACCTTAAAGGGATTCTGTCAGGATTTTTATGGTGTAGTTTTTATTTCTAAATTATACTATTAACTGCAAATACTTAACTCTACCATGTTAAATTTCATTCCTAACCCAAATAGTGTATTTTTTTAATTGTAATATTGGTGGGTAGGCAGCCATCTCGGGTTATTTTGCCTGGTCATGTGCTTTCACAAAGAGCCACTGCTGCATTATGGTTCAGTTTTCAGAGGGGCTATTATTTTTCCTACTCAATGTAACCAAAGGAGTCGCAGTGGGACATGGATTTTTACTATTGCTGTTCATATATCTACCAGGGAGCTGTGATCTGGTTACCTTCCTATTGTTCTGCTGATGGGCTGCTGGGGGGAGGGAGGGGAGGAGGTGTGATGTCACTCCAACTTGCAGTTTATCAGAGCACAAGTCACATGACTGGAGGCACCTGGGAAACTGACAATATGTCTAGGCCCATTCAGATTTCAAAATTAAATATAAAAAAAATCTGTTTGTTCTTTTATAAAACAGATTTCAGTGCAAAAGTCTAGAAGTGTGGAGCATCACTATTAACTGATGCAATTTGGGGAAAAAAGCATGTTTTCCCATGACAGTATCCCTTTAAATTAGTGTTGCAAGAATATTATGGGGGAAATGCTGACTTTCTGAAATGTAAGATTGTCAATAAGGTTTAATGGTTTAAGACATTAGCGAACTTAGTTTTAATAACGATTTAATGACTTCTCATACTGTACTTCTAAACAAATTCTAAACTGTTGTAGGTACAGTATATGCCAACTTTATGTACTAAGCACTAAAATCTCTTTTTTAGCACAAGTCCATTTCAAATACTTTGTAAGCATATTTGTAAAGCAGGTTTCTTTAGGTATCTCAAGTTTAATTTATATTTGAATATATAATGGATGGGGCAGATTTTCATGGGACACACATATACACCCATAATATAGTAGTTTACTGTATGTATGTATATGTTTCTAAACACGTGTTTAAATATGTTGTAAGGAACCCATATCATCTGCCATTAGGTTGTAATGTTAGTTCCACACTTTCAAGTAGTGAAAATTGCAAAATATTTTATTATTTATTTGGACGCTCTTAGCTGCCTTTTGTATAGGGTGCACAGACCTCAGTATTAAATTGGATGATCCACCATATCCGAATGTAATAGTTTTGGGTATTGAAGATCCTTGTCTTTCACCCCTTTGTCCTTCATATGACGTATGGATCGTGCCCTGTGTTTCATCATGCCTCTGACAATGACCTTGGGTTCAGTGGAAAGTAAATGATAAAGTAAAGATGCCTTTACAGCTTTTTGAGGGAACTGTAAAAGCAACCATCTGAAAATGATTTTTACACTTCTAATATCCACTTGAAAACACTTTGTGTATGAATCAGCGAGCCAGAAAATCTGTGTTTTTCTGCAGAAGTCAAGGGATTTGCAAGAGGTGTGAAAAAATCCAAGTTCAGTGTTTATGTATAACACTTCTTGCAATTTAAAAACCTTACAAACCAAACAGTAGCCCAACTGCATACAGAACTTTGCATACTGTAAATAAAATCATCGAGGGTGTTTAAGAAATATAAGTTTTACAAATGGCCATGGAATAGCAGACATTCATTATATAATTATGTTTACTCTTTCTAAGTGATTCATTTTCTTTTGTGCTTCACTTACGTATATCACTATTCAGTAATAACTGAATGATATGAGCAAATGTTTTTTGTCTATAACAGACCTACAATCCAAGACTGACAAAGAGGCATTCTCAGACTTGTATTAATTCATTATTGTGATTACTAGTCTAACAAATACATAGTATAGCAGATAATTACCCCATTACATTGAATACGTCGGACTAGTCTATAGACCACTACCTAGTTTCAATGCAGTAAAGCAATCGTTTGGATCTTGTGCTAAATGCCAATCAATCTGGCCAACTTTCACATCCCCTTAAAGCTGTTTTAGGTGCCAACAGCTGTTCACTAAAGAGCCAACAAATTCCAAAATGTCAGACCAGCAAACTTCACTTCACCTTGTCATTTTAGTGTTTTTTCTTTCTTTGCTTGCTTTCACACTTTAGACCTAGATCAGTGTCAAAAAAACATTCTACTCTACTTCTACTGTATTCATCTATTTTATCTTTATCTGTATGTAAAGGTTCATGCAATTCGTGAACCATGTTCATTCATTAAAAGCTGCAGTATCTTCAAAACTTCCTGTGCACTGTTTAAGAAAAAGTTCTGCTGCATATTTGCAGGATTAAGATCGTTCATTATGTAAGAGTTTTGCATCAAAACAGGGTTTGGAGCAAAAATCGAATGAATTAGTAAACAGTTGACAAATTAACTGCTCATTCCGAAACATTGCTGGTGCTTCAGTCAGTAAGGAACTGACCTATATAAAATATGTCATTGCTATGTAGCTCATAGCATGCTGAGGTTTTGTGAAAGACTAATCTGCTTAGGGAATGGGTGCTGTATAGTCCAATTTTCTGTTGCCCTACTAAAAATCATTACTATGGTTAATACTGGTCATTGTAAAATATATTTCTCTTTTTGCATGAGCGCCCTATCAGTTCTTAATTCGTTAGCTCATAAGTACATAATGAGCAAATCCAAGACAATGTCATTAATGCTTCACTGAACTATGACATTAAAGATTTTCCTTGGTTTAAGAAAGATTACAGCTTAACTTTATCTTAATAAATCTTATAGAGTATGGAAAGAAGAAAAGCTCAGTTTATGACCAAATATTAATGGGCAATGAAAGTGAGGGGAGAGGGAGACATGGATAAACAGAGGGAAAGAAGATGAGGGACAGTTCTTTGGAGGCTGGTAGGTGCCAGAGCTTTTTAAAATCAGCTCAGCTGCCTAAAGCTCCTTTATACTATATATCCAGACCAGGGTGCAAGGCTACAAGTATTTTCGACACTGCATCATTGCATTATGCAAATCCTTGTTCCCGTTACCAAGGGAAGATTCACCCATCAATATGGCCTGCTCTTGGACACTTGGACCTAACATCTACAAGGAGTTCACTTGAGCATCTGCAAATGCAATATGCATCCAAATTCTGCACTTTGAACTGGACGCATAAATGGCACAAGGTACAAACAACACCAGCACTGCAGCCATATGCTTTGTGTCCATTTTAACTTTTAAATCCAGTAATGGTAAATGAGTCACAGAGGTTTAAAGAAACACAATCAGAGCAAGCATCACATAAACATTTTAGTAAAGGATAAACTGTAAAAAAAATATACCTAAGGTTTAAGGAGAGTTATGGTTTGTTAGTTCATTGACAAACTGATATACCATAATGCTCCACAGCATTTAAAAATGCTCCATAATTTGGTTAAAGGAATAAGTCTTAGTGAGAAATGGGTAACTGTTGGGACACACTGGTCAGTAGCCAGCTCAGGATTCTAATGTTGCAAGGGACAAAAAGCTTTAGCCAAGCTAAAGTAAAATCCTAACATATGGGCAAATATGAAACACAAAAGCAAACTGAACATTTGGTCTGATACATTATCCTTCATCATGCTCTCACCATGCATACATGTTGTTTGGTATGATTACAATCCTATTGAAAGGGGCTAGTAGTCATTGGGCCGATTCACTAAAGGTCGAAAAAGTGAGTATTATTTATAGCATGCCTTGGAAATTAAATCACTTCTTATTTTTAAAATTTTTAGAATTCTTATTTTTAGAATTAACGATCAATTCACTAAAAGGTCACTTGTCTAACTTAAGAAGCAATATTTTTACGTTCGTTTTAGCTGAACTGTCTGCGGTAATTTGTAGCATGCGTTATTTTGTGCGTTAATTTGTGAGATATTTTTAGGCATTTGATATTGTCACAAGATTGTCACAAGTTATTAGTAGAATCTAGCACCTAAGACATTTGGGATGCCACTGGCAGAGTAGAAGTCTCTTTTTACAGTATTCTAGTCATTCCTTTCCCTGGGAAACTTAATAAAATTCCAAGATGTGTTAGTAGCTGTAGGTAAGTCTCCAGTTCCTCAGATAGGTCTTTATTTGCTGCCCTACAGCTCCTCACTACATTTTTTTGTATTAATCCATCTGATGTTGTTTAGTAACGCCTACTCCTGGGAGGTGTTACACTTCACAGTAATTATTGCACTATTTTATGCTTGTATGGCTTAAAAGATGTTAGTGAATAATGCGTCAAAATTGTATTCTATAAGTATCACGCTGTGCAGAAATGTAGAATTAACGATTGTAATATGTCTATTAGTGCATGTGAAAATACTTTGATGAATTGTTCCTTAAATAACGCATCGTAATAACGCAAAAAACTGTGCGTTATGGAATAATGAGCTTTTGTGAATCTGCCCCATTGTCATTAATTCAGAAAGCCAGTTTGTTTACTTGAGTTAAAGTAGTGAAAATAAAATTCTGAATACTGTGCTGATTAATTGCCTCTACAGCTTGTTTATTTTGCATTAGTGAGGCAAACTTTAAATTTTTTTTAAAAAAACAAAAATTCCTTGCTCCTAGAGCATTATTTATAAAAAACAAATGTTTTTTATTTATTACAAACAAAACTAGTGAAATTCTCATATTTTCCTCTACTTCGGTAAACTTGAAATTATATGAACTCAAATGTTATTTTATTTATTTATATAAAAAATTCAAATTAAAAAAACTCAACTAAACTAAACCATGAAAAAATATCAATATTGAAAATATCACATTGGTAATCTAGTCATTATTTTAATAGGTCTAAAAGATTCAAAAAATGGGAAAAATGAATAAAATAAACCATATTAATTTTGCGTAGGACAACTGACTTCTACATGACCTCACAAGCTTTTAGATGCTGAAGGTTTATGCAAGGTTATTTCTTTTTTTTGTGTGCTTTTTGCTCTTAATAAATAAATATTAGAATTTTTTTAAAAAAAATCTTTAAAATTCATGATTTGTTGCACAAAAATAATGTCATTGTGCTAAGGAACAAAACCTCAATGTTATAAATAAATGGGATTATTTATTAATGTCCAATTTTTTCTGATCACACCTTTAAACGGGAAAAAATTAAATCTGAATAAAAAAGTACTCCAACTCAGATCTGCCGGGTTCGTGTCGAAGTCAATGGCAGACATTTCAAAGATATCCTGATTGGCACTGGGTTTCGTTGTAGTTTCAGGCTTCAAATCCGAAAAAGTCACAGTTTTCGGTGACAAATATGAAAAATGGGATGATTTAGATTTTTTCACTATTTTATCTTTACATACATTACATACAGATAAAGATAAAATACTGTTTTTTCAAAGACATTTTCAGGGAAATGTATTGATAAATAGGGGGGGAAGTCTGTGTGGATTTGGTCAGAGTGGTTTTCAGAAAATAATTAGAAAATTTTAGGATTTTGATAAATAACCTCTGAAATGTCAAGATTTTAAAATCAACATTGATAAATCAGCCACTTTTTATAACATAATCTATCCTCACACATTAATTACTCCCTCTGAGGCCTAACTCCACTTCAAAATCTCCAGTATTAGCCCCCCCCAACAAGTAGTATCCAAATGGTCAGAGCCACATGGTGAATCTATTTTAAAGCATATCAGAGACCCCTGACCAGTAGAGGAACTACAGGGAAACAACTACTCCTCCTAACTGTCGACAAGCCCAGCCCTATGCTGGATTAACCTTTTAGGCAACTACCTAAACTGAAGGGAACCATAAATATTTGATATCCACATATGTATTCCCTTTTATTTAAAGTTTAACAGGTAAACAGATGGGCTTGATTTAGCTTGAATGAAAAATGTTCTTATGGTACCTGTATCATCAACATCTGGGGGCACATTTATCCAGGGTCGAATTTCGAAGGTTAATAAACCCTAAAATTTGACCCTCGAAGTTAAATCCTTTGAATTCAAATATAGAATTCGAAGGATTTAGAGCAAATGCTTCGATAGAACGATCGAAGTAAAAATCGTTCAATGGAACGATAAAATCGTTCGAATCAAATGATTCAAACGATTTTAAGCGATCGATCAAAGGATTTTTATTTGATCAAAAATTTTTTAGAAAAGTGCTGGGGAAGGTCCCCATAGGCTAACATTACACCTCGGTAGGTTTAAAGTGGCGAAGTATGAAGTCGAAGTATTTTTTAAAGAGACAGTACTTCAAATGGTCGAATAGTCGAATGATTTTTACTTAGAATCGTTCAAATCATTCAATTCGATCGAATTTGTTCGAATTCGTTCGAATTTGACCAATTCGATGATCGAAGTACCCAAAAAATACTTAGAAATTCGAATTTTTTTACATACGAATTCTTCACTCGAGCTTAGTAAATCTGTCCCCTGATGTGTCAGATAAAATCGCTCTAAGGGCCAAATAAAAAGAATTTCCAGATCAGGCATGGTCTTTTTGGTTTGACATTAAACATGGGTAGTAACCCTTAGGCAGAATACGTGTGCTGGAGTACTTTGTTTTGCAGATCAGGCATGGGTCACTTTCTAAATACATACCAGTTTTTATAAATACGTACAGTATGTTATTATGACAATATTTACTATAATTGATCATTTTAGGAAGCTTCCAAACCTAGGAACATGCAAAAAGTAAACATTACAGTAAAGAAATAAGACAAATTGTGTGTTACTAAAAGAGGACATGGATGTAAAGAAAGAAAGAAGACAACTTTAGCTGTGAAAGGGTTAAGCTATCTGCTTGTCTTGTTTACTAATTGAAGCTTATTTTACTTATTATAACTGATGGGATATATCCCCATCTACTTTGCAGGTTGTTCTGTCTGACAATGTGTTAATCTCTCTACACAATCTCTATGCAACTAAATAATCTCCACGTGTTCCTTTACAAGAGAGCTGGAAATCAATCAACCTACACATTAGTATTGATCAAACTGTCCAGTGTAGCCTAGTGCCTCTATGATATTACCTTGTTTGCTGAACGAACTTTTGCTACAATACAACAACAGCATAAACAACAAAAATTGACATCCCCCTAACACACAGTGAAACAAGTGAGAAGAAACAAGATTTATTAAAGTTGTATTTTGCCTTCCTGTGCTATTTCCCTGGAGATCTATGGATGTCTGTAAAATGTGAAGAATAAATATCAATACAATGTCTGATTGTTAGACTATAGCATTTTTTTCAGCACCAATGAAATCCAGAGTAAACCTGAAAATGTGGATCAAAGTGTCCCAAGCATGTGTAGAGAATCGGTAGAGGTGGAAGTGTGAAAAGCTGCAGTTCCTTCTCATACTATTCAGATGTGCTTGTTCAAAATATTAGCCAGCATCGATAGGTAAATAGTGGGCTATTTGGAAAGCCCTAAAGTTAATCTGTGTACAGCCATGTTATGAAAGTGAATGACCTGGGAATGATGGATTGCTGTGTAGAACAGAACAGCAAGAAAAAAACAATAAATGACAAAAGGGCTTTTTACATTTTCCTTACTAGGCAAAAATATATGTATGCAGCAATCCAGGACACATATAAAGGCTGCCTCTTCACATCCTATAACTGTGCTGAAACTTCCATCCATTCAAAATGGGAAAGGTAAGGAAAGTGTGTAAAATATCATATATTCCCTAATGATGCTAAAGAAATCTGATTTAAACCTTTGCCTTCTGCTTACATTGTAGCACAAATAAAATAATCATAGGTGTATAGAAAAAAACGGTGAAAAACGATTTGAGTGAAAGGTTTTAGATGAAAGGTTGTAAATCACACTTTAAATGCAAGGCAAAAATAAAAAGATTTTTCTATAAGCGTAATTTTGATTTAAAGGGTATCTATGTAACTTTTGTCATTGATTTTTAATTATTTATGGTTCTTGAATTATTTTCTTTTTGTCTTTCTTGATCCTGGTTTATTTTTTTTAGTCTCTTAGTTTCTTTTCTTTTATCACATCTCTGGTCTGCCTTTTCCATTTTCCAAGTTCAAAACAGAATCTCACTGAAATATTACATTGATTCAAATATTGTATAACCCTTTTATAAACTAAGAACCTTAGGGGCAAATGTACTTATGTTCGAATATCGAGGGTTAATTAACCCTCGATATTCGACTGTCGAAGTTAAATCCTTCGACTTCGAATATCGATTTTAATACATCGATCGAACGATTTTTCTTCGACCAAAAAAAGATAGCAAAGCCTATGGGAACCTTCCCCATAGGCTAACATTGACTTCGGTAGGTTTTAGGTGGCGAACTAGGGGGTCGAAGTTTTTTTTTAAAGAGACAGTACTTCGACTATCGAATTCGAAGTGGAAGGTCGAAGTAGCCAATTCGATGGTCGAAGTAGCCAAAAAAAAACCATTTGAAATTCGAATTTTTTTTTATTCTTTTCCTTCACTCAAACTAAGTAAATGGGCCACTTAGTGTAAAGAATGTTTATTTCTGTCATTCGCTCACTTGTTCCAGTCCCACTTTATAAAAAAAAAGCACATATTTAACATATTAATGCATCGATCACTTTTTAATTATTTCACTATTAATGAGTTAATACTAAAAATTGAATTTGTGTAACCACATTGCGCTGCAGTATGCTGTAGTTGTTCTATATCAAAACTTAGAAATACTTTAAAATTATTTCCAAATTCTCAAAAAAATAATGTTCACTGCATACTGCTTAATCTCTGGGGTGGGGGAAGGATGAACTGCAAGCCTATTTATTGCCGTCCAGTTTTATGTGCTGAGTAGCTTTTTATAAATAATATCTTCTTTTAAATATTTTTCTACGAGGAGAGAAACTTCCAAGGCCGCTGCTATGAGTGCAGCTCAGAATGTTCTGACCTCTCCTCTTACTTCAATCGCTGCAACTCTATCAGGGTGGAGAATGGAAACTGGATCCTATATGAGCACCCCAGTTACAGGGGACACCAGTATTATCTCTGGAAAGGAGAATATCCAGACTTTCAGAAATGGATGGGCTTCAATGACTACATCAGATCCTGCCGTTTTATTCCCCATGTAAATGTTTTCCAATCTCTCCTCAAATAACCCTAGGATTGCAGGAATAGAAATGAATATCGCCTTTATTCCACATTAATAATGAACAACCCATATTAATATCTATATTAATATATTAAAGGAGGAAAAAGTCTCAGTTGCAAATATTAAGTATCCCTAGTGGTTGTAATCATTACCTGATATTTTGGGCCTGTGCAGTTTTCTGCTAACAGGACCACCGGCCTGGGGTACCATTTGGTGCCCCTCAGCGATTAAGACTTTCCTTCTCCTTTAATATTATAGCTTATATCTTGGAATGTTTTATTGCAAATATTGTCATATTAAATTGTCTTAAACCAATATAAAAACCAATATATATTAAACCAACATAAAGGACAGACCATGCAAAAGCACAGTGTAATGAAACTCTCCAAATGTTAAAATATTCATTAAATATTGATCATTGTCAGTGGGTGCTTATGACACAAAAAAGACATCTGTAATAACACTATTTTTTTCTTTTTTAAAGTACCATGGTCAGTACAAACTAAGAATCTATGAAAGAGGAGATTTCCAAGGGAAGATGATGGAGTTCTTTGATGACTGCCCCAATACTTATGATCGATTCAGTTTCCGCGACATTCACTCCTGCAATGTGTTTGATGGCCACTGGATGTTCTACGAGGAACCCAACTACAAGGGGCGTCAGTAGTACCTGAGACCTGGAGAATATAAGAGATTCAGTGACTGGGGAGTCTCAAGTTCAAGAATTGGATCTTTTAGAAGAGTTCATCATAAGTTTTAATTCATTTTAGACATGTAAAACTACAACTACAGAAAAAATAATTGTCAATAAAAACTTTTAAATTAAAAGATTTCTGATTTATGCGCTGTAACATTATTTTATGGAGGTTTTTTTTTTTAAACCTTTGTTTAGTATTTTCTCAACTTTGAACGAAACAAGTTTTCCTGTCTCCCACACTGTGCACAAACCTCCACATAAAATAAAAGGCACTAGGGGGGTTATTTAGCAAAAATTTGCTTTGCAGGAAAAAATCTGATTTTCACGATTTTTTCTGTTTTTTTTATCCTATTTCCACTTTTTCAAGATTTTTCACCTGAAAACTCACAAAACTTTGGGGTATTGCACGAAACCCAGAGCACATCAAAAAATCATTGGGACTTCTCCCATTGACTTATATGCAACCTTGACAGGTTTGAGATGCCAGATTTTCAGATTCTGACTTTTCCATCCTTGGGGTTTAATAAATTCCAAAAAATTTAGATTTTTTTAAAAGTCTGATTTTATTAAAAAAAAACACAAATTTTTCATGATTTTTGCATTCGGAATTTAGTAAATAACCCTCTAAGTTTGTCCAGGAGTAGTAACCGATAGCAACAAATAAAATGCATGTATTTAAATGCTACCTGCTGATGGCTGCTATGGTTTACTGCTCCTGAGCAAACTAAGGGGGTGATTTATCAAGGTTTGAATTTGAATTTTAGCCACAATTCAAGTTTTTTTGTACAAAAACACACAAATGTGAATTATATTTTCAAAAACTCTAGTAATTATTAAGCAAAAAAAATTCAACTGTAAAAAAAATTGGCATCTAAAAGCTGGTTTGTTCACGTAGAAATCAATGGGAGTTGTTCTAGGCAACATTCATGTCATTTTATTAAATTTTTGTGTTTGTAAACTCATAAATTCAAGTTTTTTAACTCAGAAAATTCAAGGTATTTGATTGTATTCAATCAACTTTTTTACATTCATATTCTTTTAATAAATAAGCAAACATTCAAGTTTTTTTTTAATAGTGAGTTTATTGTAAATAGAATAAAACCCTCACAAACCTCATTAATTCTTTTTAGAAATAAGAACATTAGTGTCTTTAATTGCATAACCCCAGTAGTCTGTAAACATGAAAGACTAATAAATCTATTGTAAAAGTGAAGAGGTGTTGCTGTATACCCAAGAGAGAAATCTCAAGGGGGCAATATGCAAAGTGCTCTTTTTGCCTGTGTTTTGCACCTTGCACCTTGCACCTTGCTATGTAATTATAAATGAATCCCATGCCAATGAAGTCTGGTGTCTCAGTGGTCAACACTGGAGTATCATTTACAATTGTATTTAAACATATTACTGTAAATAGTTTTACTTTATAATACGTTGATTTGTGTGAATAATATATTTGACATCAGAGAGACAGAAAATATTTTGTAGCAGTAAATTTTCCTTCAATTAGTTTCATTGTAGAAGTGGTATATTTAGCTTATTAACATCAGTGAGAAACTCATATATATATGTTATGTACTTTGCACCTTGCACACAGTTTCTTTAAAAATAGCTGCACAAAAGACTTAGTAATAATTATTCATTAATGGACATTTAGCATTTCTTCCTTCTGAAATACAAAACAGCATATACAGTACACTACATGCCCAAAATGTATGTCGACACCTGCCTGTTCAACTTCTCATTTCCAACCAGTATTAATATGAAGTACAATAGCCTCCCCCCCTTTGTTACTATAGCAGCCTCTATTTTCATGGAAAGACTTTCCACTAGATCTTGGAAGATTGTTGGTGGAATATGCATCCATTCAGCCATAAAAGCATTAGTGAGGTTGGGTACTTATGTTATGAATCACCAAGGGGCCCTATCTCACAGTCAGCATTCCAGTTCATCCCATAGGTTTTGTGAAGGCCAGTCAAGGTTTCCACTCATATCTCTGCAAACCAGAGATAACTTTATGGTTTGCCTTAATGAAATCAAGAGCCTAACCCAAACCATGGAAAATAGCTCCAGACCATTATTCCACCTCCACCAAACAGATTGCATCATGCATACATAACATCTAACACATAATTTCCACTCTTTTGGAGTCCAATGACAGTGACTTATACACAAATAGTAAGTTAGGTTGAAAAAAGACACACGTCCACAAAGTTCAACCTTTTAACTCTATTTTAACCTGTCTAACTGCTAGTTGATCCAGAGGAAGGCAAAAAAAACCCCATTTAAAGGCCTCTCCAATTTGCCTCAGAGGGGGAAAAAAATTCTTCCTGACTCCAAAATGATTATGTCCCTGGATCAACTGTGAACTATCTTCCATAACCTTGTGTTCGCTCACCTGCTAAAAAGCCATCCAACCCCTTCTTAAAGCTATCTAATGTATCAGCCTGTACGACTGATTTAGGGAGAGAGTTCCACATCTTCATAGCTCTCACTGTAAAAAAAACCCTTCTGAATATTTAGGCGGAACATCCTTTCTTTTAATCAGAATGGCTGACCTTGCATCAGCTGGAAAGACCTACTGGTTAATAAAGCATTAGAGAGATTATTATATGATCCCTTTATATATTTACAGAATACATAGTTTTCATATCACCCCTTAAGCACGTCTTCTCCAGCATTAACAACCCCAATTTGGCCACTCTTTCCTCATAGCTAAGATTTTCCATACCTTTTACCAGCTTAGTTGCCCTTCTCTGCACCCTCTGTAATTGAATAATGTCCTGTTTGAGTACTGAACACCAAAACTGTACAGCATATTGTAGATAGGGCCTTACCAGTGCACTATACAATGGAAAAATTACCCCCTCCTCCCATGAATCAATTCCCCTTTTAATACAGCTCAAGGCCTTATTTGCCTTTGATACTGCTGACTGGCATTACTTGCTACAACCAATTTTATTATCTACAAGGACTCTAAGGTCATTTTCCATTATGGATTTGCCTAGTGCAGTCCCATTATGGTATAATGACTTTACATTTATCAACATTGAATCTCATTTGCCACTTAGCTGCCCAGATTGCCAGTTTCTCAAGATCGTTTTGCAAGGATGCTGCATCCTTGATGGAATTAACTGGGCTGGATAGTTTTGTGTCATCTGCAAACACTGATACATTACTTACAATACTCTCCCCTGAGTCATTAATGAACAAGTTAACCAAAAGTGGACCCAATTCCCGAGCCCTGAGGGACCCACTAAGAACCTTACTTAAAGTAGAGAATGTACAATTAACAACCACCATCTGTACCCAATCCTGTAGCCAGTTTCCTATCCATATGCAAACGACTTCATTAAGCCCAACAGACCTTTAGAAAGCAGTCATGGGTGGAGCTTGGTATCAAATGCTTTGGCAAAATCCAAATAGATGACATCTACTGCTCTCCCACTGTCCAGCATCTTACTTACCTTATCATAAAAAGCAATCAGATTTGTCTGACATGACCTATCCTTCATAAAGCCATGCTAATTGCCGCTGATAATGCCATTCACTAGGACAACATTTTGAATATGATCTCTTAATGAGCCTTCAAATAATTTGCCCACCACAGATGTCAAACTTACTGGCCTATAATTGCCAGGCTGAGATCGTAATCCCTTTTAAAATATTGGAACGACATCAGTTTTTCTCCAATCCATAAATTCCATACAGTGGCGTAACTTCGGATGCCAGGGCCAGCCTGCAAAGAAATTTTCAGGGCCCCCCTCTATACAAAATAGTGGGAGATATGCTGACTGAACAGTGAGGAATAACAGTTGTGTTTTAGTGATTGTATTTGCCCATGGAAACAAAAAGCTTTTCACATAGCAGCAATGCGATTTCTCCTACCTCAGCTCTGTGTAAAAGCTCTTGCCTTAGCTCCCTGAAACTTCTTTAAACTGCAGCCGGTAAGAGCACACATTTCTAATACAGCCAGTGCTTGAACTGGGATCAAAAAAGTGGAGGGATGGTACGCTCGGCACACATAGCACCCACTATTATACTAAGGCTTGCCCACCAATACTTTTGAGTTTCAAACACTTTAAGCCAAAACCATTTTGCTATTTCCATGTTTATTAAAGGAGAGCTAAACCCTAGGTATAGGACCTGTTACCCAAAATGCTCAGGGGCTGGGGTATGCCCGATAAGGGGTCTTTCCATAATCTGGAACTGCATACCCCAGTCTGCTAAAAATCATTTGAACATTTAGTAAACCCAATAGTTTTGTTTTCCCACCAATAAAAATTAGTTATATCTTAGTTGGGATGAAGTACAATATTCTGTTTTGTTATTACAGAGAAAAAACAAATGTTTTGAAATTTTGAATTATTTAATTAAAATTAAGTTTATGGTAGACAAACTTCCTGTAATTTGGAGCTTTCTGGATAATGGATCCTATACCTGTACTGCTTAATACAGCCAATTACAGTAGGTACTGGTTTTGAAAGTCTTTTCTGAAACATTCAACCTGCAATCTCTGTTTAATTAATAGCCCCCCTGGATTCTCCCGATCATCTGGGGCAGTAAATTTGGCTTCTGTCTTTTCCCTGACCTCATCACAGTATTAAATTAACTCTTTCATATCACGATTTTCTTTTATTATATGGCTTCCCCCATGGACCTTGTACAGGTATGGGACCCATTATCCAGACTGCTTGGGACCTGGGGTTTTCTAGATAAGAGATCTTTCTGTAATTTGGGTCTTCATGCCTTAAGTCTACTAGAAATTCATTTAAACATTAAATAAACCCAATAGGCTTTTTTTTTCTTCCAATAAGGATTCATTGGGGCAAATTCATTAAGATGCGAAGTTGCGCCAGGCGCAACTTCGCCGCACTTCGCCAGGCGAAGTTTCGCCAGGGCTCTGCAAATTCACTAAAATCCGAAGTTGCGCACAGGGGTAGCGTAAGGTTGCGAAGTTGCGCTAGCGCTGTTTCGCTATATAAAGCGAAGTTGCGCTAGCGAAGGCTAATTTGCATACGGCGCGAAATTCAAATTTCAATGGAGGAACACGTGTCTGCACTACAAATGCCTAGAAAACCTTCAAATCTGCAAATAAAATTTGTATTTTGCCCTACACATGTGCCCACTGTCTAGGTAAGTTGCCATGAGTCAGGAAATGTAGGGGGGAGGAAGGGGAGCCCCAAAAATTTTTAGATCTTTTTCAGCCTATCACCCGTCATGTAGAAAACACGCCAGCGTTTTTTTGGGACTTAGAAAAAATTTTGACTTTTTTTTAAACAATCCCTATCTACTCTATTGCGCTTCGCCAGGTCTGAGGTGGCGAAGGAAGTCTAGCGTAAAAGGTAGCGTTCGCTACACTGCGCAAGTTAGTGAATTTGCGTAGTTTCGTCGCTAGCGAAGATTCGCCTGGCGTAAGGTTGCGAAGTAACACTAGCGAAACTACGCCAGCGTTCGTTAGTGAATTTGCGCAGTAGCGAAAATGCCAAACGCTAGCGAATTAACGCTAGCGTTCGTCGCTTCGCGCGTTAGTGAATTTGCCCCAGAGAGTTTTAAAAACTCACGGAGGCTGGCTGCTGCAGTGGGAATGGGGAGGCGGGTAGGCGTGCCTGTGCTGTGGCATCATTGTAAGGAGAGGTCGAATCCCAGTCGGCAGCAGTATTCTCAAGTGCTGCTGCGACGTTCTGCTCCTCTTCCGGCTCCCTCTCTGGCACTGCAGGTAGACTTCCTGTTCACCGCTGGCCACTTCCACTGCACCGACTGGGGAGGGGAGTGGTGCGAGATGCTGCAGCCTAGTTTGGACACCCCTGCCCTAAATGATCCTGGCTGGTTGCACATACTGAGGAAGCAGGCCCCTGCCGGGCCCCCTGTACCTCCGGGCCCCCCTGCGACTGCGGGGTCTGCTTCCTCGGTAGTTACGCCACTGGTTCCATACCAGATGAAAGTGAATCTGAGAAAATCAGAAATAAGGGCCAGTCTAAAACTGAACTAAGCTCTCTTAGAAACTGGGGGTGTATGCCACCTGACCTTGGCACCATGTTTAGATGAATTTTTATAAAAGCTTTATGAATCTTATCCTGAATCAGACACTGACTAGATTGAGCTGAGCCAACTGTGCAGCTATGAAGTGAACCTGGGAACTCTGATGCCTCTATTGTATACACTGAAGAAAAGAACCGATTTATCACATTTGCCTTTTCTGTATCTCTTACAACCATAAAGGTACCATTATTTAAAGGAGCAACACTCTCACCCCGCATCTTTATCTATTAATATGCTTAAAAAACTTTTAAGGGATAGTCTTAGCAAAGCGCTCCTCATTAACTATCTTTGCCTTCCAGATTGCTGTTTTACAACATTTACTATAGTAATTATATTCATTAAATGCAGCTTCTGTCCCAATAGACTTTCTCTTCTTTCTTATTACATTTTTTACTTCTATATTAAACCACATAGGGTGATTCTTAGTGCTTTTACATTTACTTTAGAAAAATCAAAGGGTTTTTTTGGGAAAACATTGAATCGAATTCGATCCAAAGCGATCCAGCCTATTTACCCGAAGTTAAAGAATTCATTTTTTTTTTACTACATTTCGGTTGGTCTTTTTTTATTTGAATTTCGAGGTGATGGGAGTTTAAAATAACTCCCATCAACTCAAAATTCAAACCTTGATAAATCTGCCCCTAATGATATCACATTATGGTCACTATCAGGGTCAGACTGGAGGGGTCAGGGCCCACTGGGACTGACACATCAGCGCCCTGCTGCTGCCCCCCCCCAGTGGCAAGACCCCCTGCTGCAGTCTTTACACTCGTCGAAGAGCTCCACCCATAAGACTTCAGTCCCCTCATTTTCTAACAGCACCTCCTCCTTTATATTAGCTTTTTTAATCCTGCCTAACAGACATACCCCTCCTCCTATTGCCTCTGTCCCTCCGAAACAAAGTATAGCCACTGATATTAACTGCCCAGTCATGTTTTGGCCACACCAATCACATCATATTTTCCCTCCAGCAGCAGCATCTCCAGCTCTCCCATTTTACCAGTCAGGCTCCTTTTATTTGCAAACATACATTTAATACTGGTACAATATTGAACATATGACATGAGGTCCTCCCTGTCCTTAACAGTATCCCCCACCCAAATCTCTTTCCCCATTTTCCCTGCCTTTGCCCACTACCTCATCTAACCTGTCTTCTGCAGAATCCTGTACTGAACCCTTCACCCCATGCCTCATTTAAAATTTCCTCCAGCCCTCTAGCTGCACCATCATAATTGAGGTGCAGCCCATCTCTGGCAGATGTAGCCGATTGAGAAATCAGCCCAGTTCTCCACAAACCCAAAACCCTGCTCCCTACACCAATCTCTCATAACCTCTCGCTGTCTTCTTAATGTTGCTCATGGCAAAGGTAATATCTCTGAGAAAATAACCACTCCAGTCAATGCTTGACATTGCACATGATGATGATTGTTTGCTTACTGATAAACCTACTCATAAAAATCATGCTAAAAATGCTTCCAGAAACTGAAAATCAGCAATTAGTCTTCCAGCTGAGGACATTTAATTAGAAATGTTCTTGGAAACTTTTTTTCTAAAAACCTGGCTGAATTCTATTAGCCCCTAGTTGTATTAGAAATAATTACTTCAAGATACAGGAATGGGATCCATTATCCAGAAACATGTTATCCAGAAAGCTCTGAATTGTTTTATTTATTATAATACACAAGTCTTAGTGAGTCATGTGACAAAAATTACATCACTAAGCTTTGTTATAACTGATGACATCCCTAAGAGCTGTTTATAAGGATATAATTTACAGGATATTCATGGCATTTGTGTATTATATATTGAATAAAGTGCCCCCTCTTGTAAAATATAAGGATATTATAAGTTACCGAGGAGTTTCATGACCATATAAAAACACGAGGCCGAAGGCCGAGTGTTTTTGTACAGGTCACGGAACTCCGAGGTAACTTCTAATATCCTCGTATTTTGCTACTGGGGGTACTTTAATTATTATAATACACAAGTTTAAGTGAGTCATGTGACAGAAATTACATCAGAACTCACCGTTTATAACTGATGACATCAGAACTCACTGTTTATAAGGATATAATTTACAGGATATTCATGGCTTTTGTGTATTATAACACAATAAAACCCTGTAAACAACAAACATACATAATATGTCTAATTTGGCAATGAAATACAGCTATTATTAATTCGTTTGAGGGTGTTTCAGAACAGAGCAATGTATATTGCAAAGGTCTATGAGGGACTGACTCAAATGGTACAAATCTTTTTCCATTTTACTACATTTTGGTAAGTAAGGCAGAAATCCAGAGAATTTGTAGCCATATTGCCTTCTGTCCTGGCACCTATGGAGGACAATAGATCCTTTCAGACTGTCCTTTCCCAATTTCTTATAATAATTCTCAGCATGTGGTAGGGCCGCAGCAGATGTAGAAGTGAAAAAGATGCCGTTTCCATTCAGACCTACTTGGTTAGAACATTATCTTGCTTGGTGCCCAAATAACCCAACATTGCACTATTTGGAAAGCCCTACGGTCAGCCTGTTACAGTAGTGAATGGATTGCTGTTTAGAGAAAGTGGTGGAACACAGATGGCTGTAAGCACAGACAAACAACTGTCACAGCAAGAGAAAAACAATAAATGACAAAAGGTCTTTACATTTCCCTTACTGGACAAAACTGTATGTATGCAGACAGCAGCAATCCAGGACATACAGTATATAAGGGCTCCCTCTTAACACTCTATAACTGTGTTGATTCTTCCATCCATTCAAAATGGGAAAGGTAAGTAAAAAGTGTAATGTTCCCTAATGATGTTAAATGAATTTACTTTAAACCTTTTCCTACTATTTACATTATAGCATGGGTAGAGTAATCACAGGTGTGTTATACAACTGAGGTAAAATATTTCATTTTTGTGTAAGGTTTTAAGATGAAAATATGTAGAACATATATTAAAATCAAATAAATATGCATATGCAAGAAATCAGATGTTATTATTAGGGGCAGATTTATTAAGGATTGAATAGTACATTTTCTGATTTTTTTGGTGTCAAAATTCACACATTTTAATCCCTCAATTTGAATATAAATTTGCATGTGAGATTTATCACATCTCGACCATGGAAAAACTTCTAATTCGAATATTCGCCACCTAAAACCTGGCAAATTCATTTACAAGTCAATGGCAGGGGGCCGTTAAACCATTTGAATATGTTAATTGTTTTCCTGATATTCTAATTTTTTCAGAGGGAAATATTCTAATTTTTTTCAGGGGGAAAACTCGATTTGAATTTGATTCAAATTCTATTTGAATTTTTGGGTAGGGATCAAATATTAGACATTCAATTCACATAAATTTGACACAAAATCTGCCCATAAGTGTTAAAGAGTTTCCTTTCAATTTGCTATCATTGCATTTCTCATTGATTTTTAACATCGTTTAACAAATAGAGCTACCAGCTATTACCCCAGTCTACAATGCTTTTAATATTTATGTATTTATTTATTTGTGTGTATTTTTTGCCTCTCTTGGATGTTGTGTACTAACAGCATTCTCTTTACTAGAATAACTGAATTAACAACCATCAATCAGTTTGAATATCTATTTTATATTATGTTTTATACATCTTTTCTTATTGTATCAAGTCTCCCTCTTTTCCATTTGACTTCCCTCTAAAGTTCAAAACAGTATCTTCTTCACAAATAATATACAATCAGTTCATTTGAATGCTACCCAAAATATCATTTTTAAACATCAAGACAGTGAGATCTCTTCTTTCTTTCTTCTTAAGACCTCAAAACTAACAAAAAACCTCAGTGAAAACATTTGCACTTTTTAACCCTAAAGTACAACTGTTTCTGTCACTTATTCAGTTATTGAATATTTGACCATTAATAAGTTGATGCCACAAAATAATGTACACTATATATTGTTTTATGCCTCAGGTGGGGTGAAGTTATTTTTAATAAGAAATATGGTCCTTTAGATCTTCTTTTACGAGGAAAGGAACTTCCAAGGCCGCTGCTATGAATGCAGCTCAGAATGTTCGGACCTCTCGTCTTACTTCAATCGCTGCAACTCTATCAGGGTGGAGAGTGGCAACTGGATCCTGTATGAGCAACCCAGTTACAGGGGACACCAGTATTATCTCTGGAAAGGAGAATATCCAGACTTTCAGAGATGGATGGGCTTCAATGACTACATCAAGTCCTGCCGATTTATTCCCCAAGTAAGTCTGTCCAAAACTTTCATCAGTCCATTCAAGGGTTGCAAAAGTAGGAATACATATTGCTTCTTCTGTTGCAAATTTAATATCATTAATAGTAATTAAATACTAGCATGCTAAAATCTAATATCACCATAGTAAAAAATTTAGAAAACCCATGAACAAGATGGTATCTTTGAACATTTTATAGTAAATATTGATTGCAAACACATTTGAATTATATTATCTTGACAAAAGGCTTAACCAAAAAACTAAGGTAGAAATGTTGTACATTATGTCTCCAGGTTCTATACCAGCTCAAAGCAACCACAGCTTTTTAGCAGGTCTTTTTAGCAGATATATGCCTCCAAAGATGTCTCCAGTAACTCCCCATCTTCTTTTATGATGATTCCCTGCATCTGCTCTGTGCTGCTGTCAGATACTGAGCTTAGGGACTGACATACAAAATACTAAATATATGTAGAATATTAATGTGACGGTTTAAAACGTATTATTAAGTAATTGAGATTATTGGTACATAGCAGCTCAGATCAGCACAATTAGCATCAGAGTGTAATAATCAGCCCTGAAGCATCAGCTTATATTACAGGGAAACCTCAACATTGTGCTTGTTTTCTTGCAATGGGCCCCAAAGCTTAGCTTATCAACAACTGCTCACACAGCACACTGAGCAAAATCAAATAAAATCTAAGATGGGAAACTCCTTTTTAGGGTTTTAGTTCTCCTTAAATAAAGAGACCAGTGTAATGAAACCCAATTAATGTTAGCAATATACAGCAAGTATTTTTCAGTGTCAGTGGGTGCTTATCCCACAAAAAATTATTTTTAATTAAGCTTGTTTTAATTTTTAAAGAATCATAGTCAGTACAAAATGAGAATCTATGAAAGAGGAGATTTCCAAGGGCAGATGATGGAGTTCTTTGATGACTGCCCCAATACTTATGATCGATTCCGTTTCCGTGACATTCACTCCTGCAATGTGTCTGATGGCCACTGGATGTTCTACGAGGAACCCAACTACAAGGGGCGTCAGTACTACCTGAGACCTGGAGAATACAGGAGATTCAGTGACTGGGGAGCCTCAAGTGCCAGAATTGGCTCTTTTAGAAGAGTCCATCATATGGTTTAACTAATTTGTAACATATAACGTTTAATTCTCAATAAAAATTACCTTTAAATTAAAACATTTTTGCTTTATGTTCTTTATTTGCTATTATATGGGTTTTTCAACCTTTATTTAGGTTTCTTCCAAACTATTCCAAAACAAGTTTCCATGTATCCCACATTGTTAATTCAATTTGTGCACTTATGTCTCTGATAATTACAGGAAAGACCTGCAACTCTTTGGTGACCACAGTGAGTTCTAGTTATAAGCACAAAATCTCATAGGGGCCAGATCTATTTAAGGGGCAGATTTCTTTAAAAACTGACTGGACTGATACCTAGTTCTCAAAATGTGTCATTCCGGTGCAAGACTGGTGTTTCTATTCTGTTGGCCATACACAAAAAGAATTCACAGCAAATATGAACCAAATATGTTTCAGATGTTTTGGAGTAGACATCTATTTCAGTAAAAATGTTGTTTATTCCTCCAATGCAATTCTGCTGTCTCTATTAAGTGGTCCACACTGGAAAATAATTTACAATAACCTATAAACATATAATTATGACTGCAATACATTATACTTTATGATAAGTTCATTGTTTTGTTTCGCTATGGAATAATATAGTTAAAAAGGTTATTTGGCATCAGAGAGAAAATTATAAAAACATTTACACAGTTTATACTCAAAAAGTAATAATTGAAGTATTCAAGCATGGCATGCAAATAATTCTATACTATACTTCGTAACAAGTTAGTGTTCCTTCAATTACTTTTCATTGTAGAATTGTTATAATAATCTCTTTAATATCAGTGAGAGACTATTACAACATTATGTTACAGTGCACTTTTTGTACACAGTTTATTAAAACAAAGATAAAAAAAAGGAAGGGGGGTTGAGGGAGCACTCCAGGGCTAAATAAAATATATAAATACAATGTAAGTACAACTGATCTGGCCAAATTAACTACAAGCAAACAAAAAAGAAAAGATTGATCAATAAACATTCCGTGATTTATTATCTATGCAAGTGCATATATTTTCATAAACAGGGGGTTGTAGTTACAAAGTTATGATCACAAAATTGGTAAGCCACCATATCACATCAAGTTAAACCCCATATGGTCGTCCCTAACTATTTACATCCAGTCATAGGCTAGCACCTCCCTGCATTGTACCATAGATACATTAGAAAATGTTCCATTTACAACAACTAATTCTATGTTCCAGGTCAATATTCCTAAATTTAATCAGTAACCTTCTGAGTGGTGATGTAGCAAATGCTTGAGGAAAATCAAAGTAGATCACATGCACTGTGTCACAGCCGGCACCCGATACCAGAACAAATGCCATGTACCCTGGTCTCAGCTCGGCTTCACCAGTAGTGTGACCACCGTTGGGCTTCGGGAGGAGCTCTCAGCTTACTTGGGTGCCACCTGGACTTAACGAGGGGTGCAAGAAGAGATGTTCTGGCTGGCAAAGGGGCACGGCTGTGTCTTTTTGGGCCGAAGGTCACGGTACAAAGGATTAGGCAGAATCGTAGTCAGGCAGGCTGGGTCGAGGCAGGCAGATAGCAAGGATCGTCAAACAGGCAAAAGGGTCAAAACCAGGTGATCAATCCAGGGGTTAAACTGAAGAGTAGTCGTAAGCAGGCAAGGTCAGGATCCAGAAATCAGAATAGTCAAAATAGCCAGGCAGGGGTCAAAACAGGAATCAGACAAGTTCAGAAGGAAGCAGACAAATAGCACAAGGCTCAGGAGCACCAGGAATACAATCCTATCACGTGCAATCTACAATTACAAACTGTCCCTTTAAATATATTCAAAACTCGCGCCATTGCGCACTGACGTCACACGTCAGTGCGCCTGCGCTTTTAAGACGCGGACGGATGCAGCGCGCGCGCCCTAGGCGCAGAAGATCCCTGCGGGCGTCCCCGCTTGGAGTGCGGCGGGCGTCCCTGCCGAACTCCACCACCCCTACCGGGGTAAGTTATTACACACTGCCACCCTATGTTTCTGCTCATAAAAACTATGCTGCATAACTCTTAGTACTATTGCCCCTTCTAAAGTTTTTTTACCAAACTAACAAGCCTAAAATTCTCAGACTGACAGTGGGAACTAGTGATGAGCAAATCTGTCCCATTTCACTTTACAAAAAATTAGCAAAACGGCAAAAAATTGCAAGAGACGCATAGGCTACAAATTTTTTTACGTGCAACAATTTTTTATACGTTTAACAATTTTCCCACTCCATATGCATAAAAGTCAATGGCTGTTTTTTTCTTGTGGTGATTTTTTTGTCTCAGTGACTTTTTTGCCTTGGCGACTTTTTGTCTAAATGCATTATAGTCAAATGGGCGATATTTCTTAAGGCAACTTACGTTTACTCTTGAGTTACCCATTCATCAATAGTTACATTATTAGAATTGGGTCTATTAAAAAGGAAACCTTCATTAGCTGGTTCCTCGGTTGTGTAGACATAGAAAAAATAACACTTCAGAATCTTTCCCTGCTCTCATTAACAAGTTGAACACCCTGTGATACTAAAAAGGGTATTTATTAAAACTTGTGTAGGGATGTGTAAAATAGCCACCCCAGCTAATACTGGCAGGCAAATCCTCCGTTTTTAGACAGTTAAATGGGTCCTTATCAGGGGCCTATTTTCTGATTTATGCTCGTTGTTACTACAGTGACCAGTAGATGGCACTGTGCGATAGTATAAAAAGGGTTGAGACAATGTGCTCAGGGACTATTTTAGCTTGAGCCCTTCCCTGTTCATTAGAAAGGGAAGGGGTTGTGGAACCCAAGATTTGCCCTTAGTAAAGTGGGTAGTTATACTCTTTCATAGATCATTCTAGGAGTGAAAGATAGGTTATATAGTTGAGCAGCTCAAGGCTCCGACGAGAAGAATCAGAGGGATTAAGATCCCGAGTACTAATTGCCCAGAAGTAGGGACTAAGTGCATAGATTCAGGGATTTAGATATTCCCCTGGGTTCCACTTTGGAAAAGCCTGAAAGCTGGGCATATTTCTTAGTTGCTGTTTCACTGTGTGTTCCTTTGCCTTCAGTGACAACTTTTTCTAATATTGTGAGTATACTCTATTCCTTTGTTGGTCTATGTTCTGTCAATGGTTATAAACTCATGTGGATTCAGCTAAATAAACTCAGTTGTTTGGTCAATCATAAAAGAACCACTGGCGCCCAATTCTTGTGCATAAGCACGATGTTACAGTTGCAATACGCCCTGCATCCACACCGTTTTGTGCGCTTACACCTGAGGAAAAGGTCTAATCTGTGGCACAAATATATTTGAAAGTAAGCTCATAATAGAGACGGTGCCACTCAATTTATTATTGAGCTACACTTGTTTTTTTGGTTTTTTTTCAATTTTATTTAAAATATTTTCAACGAAATTCCCAACCACAAATGGCCTTCATTTACTAAAAAATCAGAATAAATGAAAAAAGCACATGCGGGAAAAGTCTCAACAAATCAATTCATGTGACTTTTTCGCATTGTCACTTGAAAACTACAACTTTTTCAGACTGTTGCACAAAAACCTGTGTCAAAATGCCTGAAATCCTCAAAGAACATGAAGGCAAAAAACATCTTCCAATTGTAAAAGGGACATCTGCCATTGGCTTCTACTTGACTCCACAAGGTTTTTGCTGGAGTATTTTTGGATTTGTCAAAGTTTTGTCGCATAATAAATCCTGAAAAAGTTGTGCTTTTTATTCAGATTTTTTTGCATTGTTATGAGACTAGAAAAATTTGACCTTTAATAAATGGGCCCCTAATTACCCAAATTCAACCTGAAACCCAAATTTTTTTTTAAATTAAAATATCCATACAGTTCTAAAATTATTTAAAAATTTCAGCTGTCAATCATATATTGCCTGCCCCTCCTGTATGCCTTAGGCATAGTGGAGTGACAGACAATAACTTTCACTTTCCATTTTGCACTTTCCACATATCCTCTTCCCCCTCACCATTTAATTGTGAAACCAGTGCATGGGCATGAGTATCCAATCCCAGATTCAGGCACATAAACTTGATTTTGGCCTGACACAAAGCTTTCCTTGACAACAGTGTCCTCAAAATAGCTCATGCCTACTCGACATAATTGTGAATTCCAGGACTAAAAGATACAAGATTTAAATAATGTAAATAGTGTAAATTAAGTTTATTTTGCTTGAAAAACATCATAAAATAGGATTTGGAATTATTTCTTGAGTGACAGGTCCCTTTTAACAAATAATTTTTAATTATCTAACTCTTCACTGCAATCACACTTTCATTATTTAGTTAAGCTTGTATGATTTATTGGTCTCTTTGTGGATGAAGGGGCCTATTTACGTAACCTCAAATTTTTCTGGTCGAGTTTTAAAGGGGAAAAAATCTGGGTTTTTAGAGAAAAACCTAAATTTGTTGAGATTTATTATACTCCAATGCTGCTAAAAATTTGAATTTGAAAATACTCTAACTAAAACCTGTCAAAGTCATGTAAAAGTCAATTGCAGATGATTCCTTTAACAATTGGAAGGCTGTTAGACTGTGTTTTTGGAGTATACCGTTTGGTAATGAGAAAAATTAGAGTTTTTCTGGCAACAATTTGAAAAAGTAGCATGATTTGAATTGTCACACGATTTTGTCAAGACTTTTACCGCAAGGACAATTTTTGATCCGAAATGTACTGTAAGTAAATTAAGCCAGATAGAGGATTGAATTTTTATTATTAAAATAATGTGAAAAAATCGAGCCATCAAAGTGTCAGCTGTTCAGGCTAACTTGATTACCTTAAATGCACGTTTTTTTATTACCAAACTCAAAACTACTGCTTCTATCAAACCATTAACGTTTCACTTTGCAACATCTTTCTTTGCTTACAAGAGGAATATACTGACATGTATTTGCTAAGCAGCATTTTAAAGACATTCTATTTTCCTTCTGTGTTTAACCCTATGAAAATCCTATTGCAGAGATGCTTATACTGTCATATACTGTCACATTTAAAATTAAGTGTCTTAGTTACTCCCTGTGTTATGATCACTGTTCCCTAAATGCTCAACCAAAAAACTGCTAGAGATTAATTTGGTATTATTTATTATTACCAGGTCAAAAGAAAAAAAAAAGGTATTGATTATGTTTGTACATAAAGCAAACCTTTTGTGATTCAATAGAAGTGTTGGCTTTGAGGTTGGTAAGCAAAGAAGTGCTTTTGAGGCTTTAAAGTTAGCTGGGACAGCTGAAAGTTTGTCAGGTACAACCCTTAATACCAGAGGGGGGTCAGTTGGTAGATGAGGACAGAGAAAAAGCAGAGATTCTGAACTATTTTCCCTCTGTCTACACAAATGTGAGCAACCGACTAATAAAGTTTTTCTTCTTAATAGCCCCAATTCTAGTAAAACAACTAATGATGCATGGTTCACACAGAGGAAATTCAAAACAAACTAGAACATGGAAAGATAAACAAAGGACCAGATAGTATTCACCCCAGGGTACTAAATGAGCTTAACTCTGTGATGTTAAACCTTTTTACTTAAAGGGGACCTACACATGAATAATAATAAAAGTCTTTTCAAATTGCGTTTCAAATATGAAACCCAAACATTTTTTTATTATAAACTTTTTTAAAAGCATCAGCTGTCAATCATATATTGCAATCATCATATCATATATGCAATTATATATTGCCTGCCTTAGAGGTTGGGCAGGCAATAAATTTCACTTTCCATTCTGCACTTCCTCCATTCCCCCTCCCTCCTCACCATCTAATTGCGAAGCCAGTTAATGGACATAAGAATCAGGTCAACATTCTGGCATATAAACAAGGCATTTTGAAATTCGCGTCTTGATTGCCTCCCTTAGCCACAGACTCGGGGCAACAGCACCCGAGTCAAACTACGAATTAGGTAAGCCAATAAATGCACTTTACCTGTGAATGAATATTGAGAAGGTCGGTGGATTAACCTTAAATTATTGGTGCAGGGCTCGGGGCCGAGTGCACCCTGGCCACATGGATTGAACGGCGAGACCCAGAGGCCAAGTAAAAATTGGATTGGTGGGAGCCCGGTAATTAAAGAAAATAAAAACCTGTAAAGGGTGCTGGACATTTATGTGTACAAACTATTATGTTGTACCTACTACTGCAAATATATGTCCTGTGTACTCTTATACATACATGATTTGAACTTAAGATCTGCTTGTTTGAAACATTAGGCAAATTACACAGCATAGGGCTTTGTGCACAGCTATGTTACAATAGTGAATGAACTACTGTTTAGAGAAAGTGGTGGAATACAGGTCCTGGTAAGCACAGAGTTACAAAACAGCAAGAAAAAAAACAATGAATGACAAAAGGTCTTTACATTTTTCTTTACTAGACAAAAATGTACATTTGCAGTCAGCAGTAATCCAGGCCATATATAAAGACTGCCACATCACACCCTATAACTGTGCTAAAACTTTCATCTATTCAAAATGGGAAAGGTAAGCAAAATATAAAACATTTTCTAATGATGAAGAAATGTGATTTGTGCCTTTGCTTACTGCTTATCATGCCATAAGTAATCACGGGTGTCTGAAAATGCAAAGTATAAAGATTTCACTATTGTGTGGGCTTTAAAAATGAATCAGATCATATTTTAAGCTCAAATTAAAATTATTAGTGCCCTTTCAACTTAATATAATTGTATTTTTCATATTTGTTAAGGGAACTTAACAGTTTAAGAAAACATTCTCATCTAAGTAGTCTACTATGATTTAAATACTATTTGAAAAATGCACACATTTATGTATTCATATATATTTATTAAGGATCTAGTTTAGGGATGTCGCGGACTGTTCGCCCGCGAACTAATTCACGCGAACATCGACTGTTCGCGTCCGCCGAATGTTCGCGAACGTCGAGCGACGTTCGCCAATTTGGGTTCGCCTTAGCTGGCGCTTATTTTTGACCTCTCACCCCAGACCAGCAGATACATGGCAGCCAATCAGGAAGCTCTCCCTCCTGGACCACCCCCTGGACCACTCCCCTTCCATATATAAACTGAAGCCCTGCAGCGTTTTTTCATTCTGCCTGTGTGTGCTTGGAAGAGCTAGTGTAGGGAGAGAGCTGTTGAGTGATTTGAGGGACAGTTGATAGTAACTTTGCTGGCTAGTAATCTACTTGATACTGCTCTGTATTGTAGGGACAGAACTCTGCAGGGATTTGAGGGACATTTTAGGTTAGGTAGCTTTGCTGGCTAGTAATCTTCCTTCTACTGCAGTGCTCTGTATGTAGCTGCTGTGGGCAGCTGTCCTGCTGCTGATCTCTCATCTGCTGACTGCTGCCTGTAACCCAATAGTCCTTGTAAGGACTGCTTTTATTTTCTTTTTTGTTTTTTTACTTTGCTACTATAAGAGCCCAGTGCTATTAGTCTAGCTGTGTTGGGGAGTGGGACTGGTGTGCTGCTCCTAGTAGTTCAGCACCAACCAGAGTAATTTTTTTTTTTAATATACATATATATATTTTTTTATTTTACTTATCTTACTGTTCTTTAACGTGTCCAGTGCTGTTTGCTGTTCTTCATAGTAGTGCACCAATAGTAGTGCACTTGCAGGCATTGTTTGCCCAGTGTGTTCTTCAAACAACTGCCACCTAGCTGTGTGAGCTTGTTCACATTCTGTCTAAATATCAATAATAATACCGTCTCCAGAAACACCACCTGAGTGACGTTTTCCAAGCAGCAATAATATATTCCGTATCCACTGCTGTAGTGTATACGTTGACCTTGCAGGCATTGTTTGCCCAGTGTGTTCTTCAAACAACTGCCGCCTAGCTGTGTGAGCTTTTTCACATTCTGTCTTAATATCAATAATAAAACCGTCTCCAGAAACACCACCTGAGTGACGTTTTCCAAGCAGCAATAATATATTCCGTATCCACTGCTGTAGTGTATACGTTGACCTTGCAGGCATTGTTTGCCCAGTGTGTTCTTCAAACAACTGCCACCTAGCTGTGTGAGCTTGTTCACATTCTGTCTTAATATCAATAATAATACCGTCTCCAGAAACACCACCTGAGTGACATTTTCCAAGCAGCAATAATATATTCCGTATCCACTGCTGTAGTGTATACGTTGACCTTGCAGGCATTGTTTGCCCAGTGTGTTCTTCAAACAACTGCCACCTAGCTGTGTGAGCTTTTTCACATTCTGTCTAAATATCAATAATAATACCGTCTCCAGAAACACCACCTGAGTGACGTTTTCCAAGCAGCAATAATATATTCCGTATCCACTGCTGTAGTGTATACGTTGACCTTGCAGGCATTGTTTGCCCAGTGTGTTCTTCAAACAACTGCCGCCTAGCTGTGTGAGCTTTTTCACATTCTGTCTAAATATCAATAATAATACCGTCTCCAGAAACACCACCTGAGTGACGTTTTCCAAGCAGCAATAATATATTCCGTATCCACTGCTGTAGTGTATACGTTGACCTTGCAGGCATTGTTTGCCCAGTGTGTTCTTCAAACAACTGCCGCCTAGCTGTGTGAGCTTTTTCACATTCCGTGTCCAGAAACATCACCTGAGTGACGTAGTGTGATTTCTGCCCTTTACAGCACAAAACGCAGTGCTGTGTCAACAATGTATTTTTCAGATACATTTTTGCCCTTGATCCCCCTCTGGCATGCCACTGTCCAGGTCGTTGCACCCTTTAAACAACTTTAAAATCATTTTTCTGGCCAGAAATGTCTTTTCTAGCTTTTAAAATTCGCCTTCCCTTTGAAGTCTATGGGGTTCGCGACGTTCGCGAACCGTTCGCATTTTTGACGCAAGTTCGCGAATATGTTTGCGAACATTTTTTCCGCCGTTCGCTACATCCCTAATCTAGTTAACTGTTTATGGTTGTTGAATGATTCCCCTTTTCATGCCACTCTTGAACCTTTTGTATCAACAGCTATTTTATTTTTACTAAGACCACTGACATTAACACCCTACCAAACAGATCAAGGGGGTTATTTTTCAAGGCCCGAATTTATCTCAATATTGGCTGCTACAAACTCCAATCTAACCCACTCGGGTTTTTAACGCTTATTTATGATTACATTTTCCCGAAAATGACCTTTGCGGGAAAAGCTCAGATTTTCAAGATCTTTTCGTGAATTTTCTCCGAAAACTCTGAATTTTTTCTGAATTTTCACTCGAAAGCTCCGAAAACATTGTGAAATTGCCCGAAACCCTCGACATAACCAAAAATCAATGGGACTGTTCCCGTTGACTTTTATGCAACCTCGACAGGTTTAAGATGCCGTGTTTTTATATTCAGGCTTTTATAGCCCACAGGGTTTAATAAATTCCGAAAAATGTGTGATTTTTTTAAAAGCCTATTATAACACAAAAAAATCACGAAATTTTCGGATTTCGGGGAATTTCAAGTATTCGGAGTTTAGTAAATAACCCCCCAAATACTGGATTATATTTTGCTTATAATTTTTATTTAGTTTTACAGTTTATACTGTGTTTTATCTTGTCTCTGTCCTGTCTTTTCCATTCAAATAATTGAAAATCAATTAATTACTATTTAAAAAAAATTATTTCACACTGAATTACCTTCTTTAATTTTAAACTTTTTAAACTAAAACTTTAGTGTATAGAAAGTGTGTTCTTTCCCTAAAAGTAAGACATGTACAATTATGTCTGTCACTTACTCACTTTACCCAGCCCCACTGCTAATACATTTCCTCACTTAAGTTGTATCTGTAAAATAATCTTTTAATCGATCATATCTTCTTTTAGATCTTTTTCTACGAGGAGAGAAACTTCCAAGGCCGCTGCTATGAGTGCAGCTCAGACTGTTCTGACCTCTCCTCTTACTTCAATCGCTGCAACTCTATCAGGGTAGAGAATGGGAACTGGATCTTGTATGAGCATCCCAGTTACAGGGGGCACCAGTATTATCTTTGGAAAGGAGAATATCCAGACTTTCAAAGATGGATGGGCTTCAATGACTACATCAAGTCCTGTCATTTTATTCCAAATGTAAGTGCTTTAAAAAATAGTTCCATAAAGCCAACCAATTATTACAATAGAGAGAGAATGCATATTGCCTTTGAACTGCTTCAGCTGCAAATGTAATAACTGCACTATACTAGTATATTAATATTAATTAATATTTTATTATAATATAAATATTTATTTATATATTGTTGCATTATATATTGTTTTGATGGTCATATTAAGGACAGACAAAACACAGAAGTGTTAAGAAATCATACAAATTAGTTAGCACTATACAATAAATATTGTTCAGTGTCAATCAGTGCTTATCACACAACAGGTACAGTATATTTGTTTTCATTTTTATAGCACCATGGTCAATATAAAATGAGAATCTATGAAAGAGGAGACTTTCAAGGTAAGATGATGGAGTTCTTTGATGACTGCCCCAATACTTATGATCGATTCAGTTTCCGTGACATTCATTCCTGCAATGTGTTTGATGGCCACTGGATGCTCTACGAGGAACCCAACTACAGGGGGCGTCAGTACTACCTGAAATCTGGAGAATACAAGAGTTTCAGTGACTGGGGAGCATCAAGTGCCAGAATTGGATCTTTTAGAAGAGTCAATCATATGTTTTAACTAATTTGTGACATATAACGCCACAATTATAGTTATGTATTTTATTTATTTTCAAATAAAATAATTATTACACTGAAACATGATACATGTGCTTTACTTACTACTTTATGGCTCTCACAATTCCATTTGTGCTTATCTAGTCCATGTTTTTTAAGGAATGCCCACATCTCTTTGATCAGTGGAGAGAGTTATGAGCATGAGCACAAGACATTTCCATGTATTATAAATAAGCTCCTTGGTTTTGTATTTGCAATCTATGCCTTGAAAAATGCGTGCAATAGGCAGTGCTTACTTACTTACACCATGTTGAAGACAAATAAGGATGGACAGATACATAGTCCACAAAAGGTGCAGCATCTAATTCCAGTGTAAGTCTTGTATTTTTATTCTGACAGCCTTATTGGAAAATAATTGACAACATAAACACCAATGAAACATATTGTAGATTTTTGTTTCTGCATGTCTAAACTAACGTTTAAGCCTTCTTTTTTTAAAATTTAATTTTATTTAATTAGAATATAGATAAACTGCAGGTAAGTTATAACACAATATTACATTATGTAAATAAATATGTAAATGAAATTCACTTGCTTCGAGACGACTTATGGCCATTTATAGAAGTGTCAGAGTGGAACTTTTAAGAATGGCTTGTACTTTCGTTCTTTCAATGCGGTCTAGGGTATTTAGAAATGTTTTCCGTTTTGGTATGAAATTAGAGCAATTCTTTAGAGTTATTACATTTATAGGAAATAGCTGCCATTATATGTAGATCTTGTAATTCCATGGAATGTAGGAGGGTAGACTAGGATCCAGTTCCTTAGTGATACAACCTGCTGCTAGTAATACATTTAAGAATTGTAAGTGATGAGAATTAGTAAACTGAATGAAATTTTGAAAAGAAACCATATTTGAAGTGACAGGTTAGTTGGCAAATTGTGGTTTTAAGTTTATTTGTAAACTAGCTTAAGAGTAAGGGCGAAGTGGCTATCGCTAGCAACAATTTGGTAGTGAATGAGACAGTCGCTAGTATCCCTATCACCAGGCGAATTTTCGATCTGGCATATAGTCGCGAAATTCACTAATTCACTAAGATGAGAATTTTACTGAACGTTCCTCTTTCCCCAGAGTTTATTTCGCCACCTCAGACTAGGCAAACTGGTAAAACAAAGCTACATCTTCCTCAATCTTATGTCAGAGACATCATATCCTGTATGCCGGAAATGCATTAAAGTTGCAAAAAAAAGCGGGCGACTTTTCATTTTTTTAAAGCAGGATTGCCTTCAAAAGTCTGAACAATTAAAGATGTATGTGTGAAAATTTTTTTTAACTAATTTGAGGGGCATGCCACATATGTTTAAAGGTGGTCTCATGTCTATGGCATCAGAGGATCTCTTCTGCAATTGCATCTAAATTACTAATAAAGACATCCATACAATTTTTAGGTACCTGCCCTATTCAAATGAACTTGAGCATAAGTGTGCTAGCAAAGTTTCGTTAGGCAGAAAAGAACGCTAGCGAAAATTTGATGTGAAATGCTTGCCCAGCCGATGTTACGCTAGTGAACATTTTACAGAGTTCGGGTGCTGAGACGCAACTTCGCATTTTAGTGAATTAGCATAGTGGGAACAATGTGAGCCTGCCAAAGTGGTACGGAGTTTCACGAAGCAGTTGCTGGTGAAAATTTACCCTTTAGTGAATTTGCACCATTGTATTTTGTAGAGGGATTGTTTGGTAGTTTGTGTAATAAATTGTGTAATAAATTTCAGGCTATGTGTCTCTGTAGATTGAATTAAGCTTGATTTATGTTGGTTGATGCTTCCAAGGTTGGTGAATTAAATATAATATATTCTCCTGAGATTCAGGATTAATTCCAAGAGTTAATTTGTATATTTACTGGAATCAAAGAAACATTCCATAATATATTGAGTCAAGGTTGACAGATGAAATGATCTGTGATCCGGTATGGTCAAGCCATCTCTGTTTTTTGAACTTCTGAGTTTTCTTAATGCAATTTTTGGAGACTTTCTGTTCCATATGAATTTTGTAAGGGTAGAGTCTAGAAGATTTAAATCACTATGTTTTATAAGTAGAGGCAGATTAATTATTGGATATATACATTTGGGAAATGCTAGCATTTTGTCAAATTTAGAGGAACATTTTTTCATTTGTTACAGAATTTGGTTATGTTTTTAATAATAGGAGGATAATTTGTGGAATATAATCTGTGACAGTCACATGGTATATTTATTCCCAGATGTTTTTATCTATGCCAAGGGAGTGTAGTAAATAGGTAGAGGTAAGACCATATATGTCCATAATTTCCATTTTTTGTATGTTGATAGAGTATCAAGAAACTGAACCATTTTAAACAAGTTTGGCAAAGATTTATTGTAGGTTATCGTTTCCGTTCTTTACTATCAGAAGAACATCATCTGCAAAGGCCATTAGCTTAGTTGAACTGTTGTTTATGTCAACTCCAGGCACACTTTTAAAGTTTTTTTTAAGGCTCTAAGGGTTCCAATGCCAGGTTGAAGAGTAATGGTAAAAAGGGGCAACCCTGTCTTGTTCCTTTACACAGAGTAATTGGTTGTTACATTTCTCCTGCTGCAATAACTTATGTCTTAGGAGACGAGTATATCAATTTTATAAGATCTACATCTAAGGAACCAGTAAATCCTAAAGATTTAAGAGAGTCAAGCAGGTAATCCCAGTATACTTTATCAAAGGCTTTCACAATGTAAATCCCGATCAGTGAAGCTAGATCCTTATGTGATTTGGAGTAGATTACCTTGATGAGTGTTCTTATGTTCTTGGTGCCTGATCGGCCCTTAATAAAGCCTGCTTGCTCAGGTAAAATTATTGTTGGAAGGATTGTTGATAGTCTATTGGCTATTAACTTAGTTAGGATTTGATGTCTTGATTTATTAGTGTTATTGGTCTGTAAGAGCTGACAAAGGCAGGATCCTTCCCTTTTTTATATATTACCATAGTTAGAGTTTAGACTGGAAAGACTGGAAGGTAGATTTTTCTTTTTGAAAATAATGTGATTGAACAGCTGAGTCAAGAATGAAAAAAAATCCTTTGACAGGTTTTTATAGAAGGGACTGGTGAGACCATCTGGTCCACCTGCCTTGAACAGTTTTAAAGATGATATAACATATTTAACTTCATCTTTGGCGATGAAAGAATTCAAGAAATGCAAATCGTCATCTGAGAGTTTTGGGAAGTCTATTTTCATGAAAAGTTTTTTTATTGAAGTCTGTATGAGAATAAAGATTTTCTGAATTGTTCAACAATCTCCAGGGGATTATGACAGAATTCCTCTGAATCATTTTTAAAATTTGTAATTTGATTGTGGTTGGACCAGTTTTTGGTTAGGTTGGCCAAGAGAGTATTAGCTTTATTTCCAAAGCTGAAATATCTGGCCATGGTTGATTTTATCTCTTATGCTGAGACAGGTTTTCATTTCTTTCAGTGAGTTTTCACATTTAATGCAAGTTTCCTTCGTTGAATTTATTTTAAAAGTAGTATAAGCATAATTCTGGATTTTACTTAAAGGACCAGTAACATCAAAAAAAAAATTTAAAAAAATTAGTTAGTATACAGCAAAAAAAAAAAACCAACACAAATTAAAGTTTAAAATTGCAAATCCCTTATTAAAAGAGAAGGAAAGCTCCAAGACAGTTTATTGCCAACAGATTAGCCACAATAGTGCAAGCTAGAACGCTATATTTATTCTGCAGAATGCTTTACCATACCTGAGTAAACAGCTCTAGACACTGTCTCTGTTTGTTTAGGATAGAAGCATCCATATAAACTTGGTGTGACATCACTTCCAGCCTCAGTCTCTCCCTGCTCACTAACAGCTCTGAGCTCAGATTACAGCAGGGATGGGAGGAGGGAGGGGGAGAGGAGCAAACGGAGCATGCTCAAGCCCTGCCCTGGAGGTTTATGCTGAAAACAGGAAGTCTGAAGCCCATGTGTACACAATAAAAGGAAAGAAATGAGATGTTTCTTTTGACAGAGGACTCAGAGCAGCATTACTTTGAGGGTTTACTGGTGTATTTATATAGACCTTTCTGATAAAGCTTACTTAATTTTAGCCTTTCCTTCTCCTCTAACAAATAACTTACTGAAACTCCACTTCTGTCCTCTTCAGAAAAGGCGACAGGGCAATGATCTATCATTCGGCTCTGGATTTCTCCTCCCTGGTTCTATCCCATATTCTGACAGTATGTGAAGGAGCCTTGGTCCTTGGTAAGAAGCAGGCAGTGCTGGGCCAGTGGAAGTGTGTCTCCGGCGACTCTGACGATCGGTCTAGTGGGTCTAAGTCCGGGAAGAAGAGTCCTGTAAGTCTACGAGGAACGAGGCCGCTCAGTTGAGATCTCTCTTCCGTGTCAGCGATTTCTGGAGGAATATATATATATATTTCTAATTGACTCTCTTTCCTCTTACTAGCTCATTCAAAAATGGTACAGTGTTCTTGCTTATGTGTTATGTAAATCTGATAAAGGAGTACAAGAATAAAATATAGCTTCTATTGGATTCCGAATGTGACCCTATCCACACAGCAAATAAATCATCAATGTATCTGCAATTTTTGCAGAACAGTGCATCTGTATTCAAGTATGTTCAAAAACATCCATTAATTAATTTTTGAAAATATTTGCATAGGGTGGAGCGTCAATAAAGAAAAAAACAAAACAATTTATAAAATGGAGAGTAAACTTTGCTTCTATGGACAATTTAAAGTTTCACGTCTATCCAAATGGATGAGGACAACCCCCACAAACACTGCCATTTGGGATGGAAGTGCAGAGCCTTTCCACCTCCCAAACAACCAAAATAATGTTATTTCAGAATGATGTAAGTAACATAGGGAGGGGGATAAAGGTATAGCATTTTGGTTTGAAAGGGGAATTCTCCAAAATGAAAATATAATTTTTATCATATTGAAATCAGAAAAAACTTTAAAAGTACTTGTCAGCATATAATGTTAGACTGTATGGCTTTCCTCATCAGAATCCTCCCAATACAAGGTACATCAATCTTTCATTGTCCTTTGAGGGTTTATAGGCACCGTTGCCTTTTTACATACAATATGCTGGCGTTAATTACATTGATTTTTTTCCCATAAAACATTCACCAGTTTGAAGCACTAGATTTCAAACTGGACTAGGGTAAAAAGTCAGTCATGCGACCCGTTGCAATGGACCCTGTGACCCTGCTTTTAGGCAAACCTCTGCCCAAGCTACGTAAATGTGGGCAAGCTTTAGTCAATCAGATTCTGACGGCCATTCATCTGGCGATATCAGCTAAATGGAAGAGCATCACGCCACCGAGTCTTACTGAGGTACTTAATAGGGTGAATGCTAATCGAGCTTTTGAAATGGGCATAGCCCACATAACCGACAAAATGGATCGGTTTGTGAGGACTTGGGACATTTGGATACTGAGTGGATTGGCCACTTTCACCCCACAGGGTTTCCACCCTCCACCTGCCATTTAATCGGGGAAGATTAGGGTTGAACGTGTTACCTTTGTTTTTTTTTGTTTTTTGTCTTTCTTTTTACTATGGTGTTCGTATCTTTATTTGTGCTAACTTCTGCTGTTGGTTGTTTAGCTGCAATGAATGTTATATGGATGTATAACTTATGTGAAGCAAATAAAGAATAAGTTACAAAAAAAAAAAGTCAGTCATGCATCACATTTTTAAGCTTTTCTGAAAGTGCCAATTTGGTGGCATTAATTTGACTACTTTGAGTAATCCTATTCCATTCTTTCCTTCAAAGTGTTAGAGATTATAAAAAGTTCTGAACTATAAAACATTCCTGATTCTGCAAGGACCAAAAAAGCAGTTTATAATAACGTGATCATCTATGGGTGACTGTTTTGTTTTTTTTGACGCACAACGACGAAACAATTCACCCATCCCTAAATTCTATCAATCGTAGGGCACCAGCAGAAGTGAGAAGAGCTGCAATTTATATGCAGTTTAATGCAGATGTGTTTTATTAACCACTATATTTAAAGGAACAGTAACACCAAAAGATCAAAGTGCCTTAAACTAATAAAAATATAATGTACTATTGTGCTGCACTTGTAAAACGGGTTATTTGCTTTAGAAACACAACTATAGTTTATATAAACAAACTGCTGTGTAGCAATGGGGACAGCTATTTAAAGCCAAAAATGGAGAAAAGGCACAGGATACACCGCAGATAACAGATAAGCTCTGTAGTAAACAATGGGATAAGCAGAACTTAACTGGTATCTACTGTGTATCCTGTGTCTGTAAGGCTGCCCCCATGGCTAAACAGCAGCTTGTTTATATAAACTATAGATGTGTCTCTGAAACAAACACACCAGTTTTATCAGTGTACATTATTTTGGCATTAAAACAATTTTTATTTTTTTATGAAAGTCTTGTTTTTTGGTGTTACTGTTCCTTCAACTGTTTGGAGAGACCTACAGTGTAAGTCCTATGTGTACAGTTATGTTAAATTTTTTAATGAACTGGAAGTGCTGGGTGGCTGTTTAGAGAGAAAGTGATGGAATCCAAGTTCAAATAAGCACAAAGCAACAACTGTCACAGCAGGAAAAAACAATAAATGACAAAAGGTCTTTTCCTTACTAGACAGAAATATATGTATGCAAACAGTAGCAACTAGAACATATAAAAGGGCTGCCTATTCACTGCCTCTAACTGTGCTAAAACATTCTACCATTCAAAATGGGAAAGGTAAGTAAGGGGTGTGAAATAATGTAAAACTATAATGATGTTAGTAAGTAGAGTAATCACAGGGGTGTATTACACTGATGTGAATTATGTAGTTTTATATAAGGTTTTAGGCCATTTCACCAGTTCTACTATGCTTTTAATAGTGATTGAAACATGTATTCATATTGATTCAATTAGGATCTATGTAACTATGTAATTGCACATTATGGTTCTTAAATTAAATTTCCCTTTATATGTCTTTCTGGTGAATCAAAAATGCTCTCTCTTTTCGAACATTACTTACTAACAAGCAGGAAGTAGTTTGAATATCAGATTACATATTGCATATATTTTATATTTTGTTATACTACCTCTTCTCTTTCACATCTCTCTGTTCTCTTTTCCATCTAACTTCACTTTGAAGTTCAAAACAGTATCTCATTTACAAAATGTAAAAAATGTAAACAAATAAAACATATAAGGGGTTATGTAATAAAAGATACTAAGGGGTATATTTATCAAAGAGTGAAGTTAAAGATCACCACAGTCTGCTAGAGTGAAATTCTCCATTCATTTCTATCGGATTTTAAAAGGCGTATTTATGATACTCTTTTAGAAATCCCATAGAAATGAACGGAAAGTGGCAGAATTTCACTCTATAGGACTGTGGTGATCTCTAACTTCACTCTAACTTCACTCTTTGATAAATATACCCCTTTAAATGCGTATTTATCAAAGGGTGAAAGTGAAAGTTCACCCTTTGATAAATACGCCTTTAAAAATCAAATAGAATTGAATGGAGAGAGAGGCGATATTTCACTCTAGTGGACTGTGGTGATCTTTAACTTCACTCTTTGATAAATATACTCCTACTTTTTCCTAGGTGCAGTAACTCATAGCAACCAATCAGCAGATAGAATTTACTAGTAACCTGTTTAAATGTGAGCATTTTAATGGTTGCCATGGCTTACTGCTTCTGGGCAAACTTAGTACTTAATATTACATATGGGGGATAATGATTCAGGACATGGGAGTTTCATTCATATAAATTACAAAGAATCTCAGTATGCAGAAATTTTCTATTTACAGGAATGGGATCAGTTATCCGGAAACCCATTATCCAGAAAGCTCCCATACACTCCATTTTATCCAAATTTTTAAAAATGATTCCCCTTTTCTCTTTAATAATAAAACAGGACCTTTTACTTGATCCAAACTAAGAAGTAATCAATCCAAATTGGAGGCATAAACCAGTCTATTGGGTTTATTTAAACTTTAAATTGTTTTCTAGTAGACTTATGGTATGAAGATCCAAATTACATAAAGATATGTTATCCAGAAAACCCCAGGTCCTGAGCATTCTGGATAACAGATCATATAACTGTACTGCTATTGCTGTCATTCTTTTTTCCTAGTCCCAATAATAAAAACCAACATTTCTACATTTATTAAATATTTGAATTAATACAAATAAGCTGATGTTACAAAATGTATTATATTGAGTTTATTATACATTATACATTATATTATACATTATATTGAAGTTTATTATAGTTGTTCTATAATACTATGCTTAGGGTGGTGTAGAATGAATTGCCAACATTTGTATTTCCCAATTAAGTTTAATTTGTAATGTAGCTTATGGTGGTTTAGAGCATTTGTTTCCTCACTTAAGTTGTATCTGTAAAATAGCTTTTAATAAATAATATCTTCTTTTAGATATTTTTCTACGAGGAGAGAAACTTCCAAGGCCGCTGCTATGAGTGCAGCTCAGAATGTTCTGACCTGTCCTCTTACTTCAATCGCTGCAACTCTATCAGGGTGGAGAATGGAAACTGGATCCTTTATGAGCACCCCAGTTACAGGGGGCACCAGTATTATCTCTGGAAAGGAGAATATCCAGACTTTCAGAAATGGATGGGCTTCAATGACTACATCAGATCCTGCCGCTTTGTCCCCCAAGTAAGTGTTTTGCAATTGCCTTTGTACTGTTTCTGTTGAAATTTAATTTCAATAGGGTAGGAAAACCATCAGCAACATGGTATCTTGAAATATTTATTATAAATATTGATTGCAAATACTGTGGTTTATATTATTTTATAATTATTATTATATTATTACATTGTCATGACTTATATTAAGGACCATCAAAAAGCAAAGTTTAATGAAACGCTTCAAATGTGAGAAACGTATTAAATATTGTTCAGCTTCAATAGGTGCTTATTTTACAACAAATATATTAGTAGTTATGCTTATTTACGTTTGTTTAAAGCACCCTGGCCAATATAAAATGAGAATCTTTGAAAGAGGAGATTTCCAAGGACAGATGATGGAGTTCTTTGATGACTGCCCCAATACTTATGATCGATTCCGTTTCCGTGACATTCACTCCTGCAATGTGTTTGATGGCCACTGGATGTTCTACGAGGAACCCAACTACAGGGGGCGTCAGTATTACTTGAGACCTGGAGAATACAAGAGATTCAGTGACTGGGGAGCCTCAAGTGCCAGAATTGGGTCTTTCAGGAGAGTTTATCATATGTTTTAACAGATTTGGGTACTGCAACTACAAAAAGTTTCAATAAAAATATCTGTCTTGTAACTGCTATTTTATGGAGTTTGTTTCAACCTTTGTTTAGGTTCAACCCCAAAACAAGTTTTTAAGTTATCTACACTGATACTTGGTGTGTATAAATGTTATGCTGTTTAAGGGAAAGTGCTCAATTTGATGAGCACAAAGAGTTGCAGATATGAGTTCCAGATAGAAATCTCATATGGTATGGGGAACTTTGCACATTGCCACATTATTATAAATGAGCCCTGTGGTATGCAGGACTCGGCATTCTTTTGCTTTATGCATGGTCCACATAAGATGCATGCTATAGGTAAGTGCTTAACTACTAACACCAACCAGACACCAACCAGGATTCTTACTCTTACTGTAAAAACTATTATCTAAAAATAGAAAGTAAAAAAATAAGCTTTAGCAAAGTCCAGGTAGACAACATCTACTGCAAATATTTATTCAGTATCATATTAAAAAGGTACATAGTGACCCCATATATCCCACCTTACGCATTTCATACCATCTGGTACTTAATCATAGGTGTCTCACGTATGATTAAGTACCGGATGGTATTAAAGGCATGAGGTGGGCTATATGGGGTTAGTATATACCTTTTTAATATGATACTGAATAAATATTTGTGATTTTTAACTAAATATAGAGTCGTGGGACTTACACTTTATATACATGTTTAATTGTTGATGTCTTAGGAACTGGGGCAAGTCCCTATGACTCACTATTAGATTAAACATCTCCCCTATCATTGATATATATGTCTGCAACATCTACTTTAACCCCTCTTTAGAATTTCCTACCTTTGTCATCATAATTAGCAATTACAGTTGTTGGACGTGACTTGTCCCTCATAAAGCCATGCTGATTGCTTCTTATAATGTCATTTTCCAGAACATAGTTTTGAATATCATCCCTTCACAAAATTTCAGATATCTTGGCCACTGCATGTAAAATGCATAGGTTTATAAATTCAAGATAATGCCAAAAATTTAAATTATATGACCATTCATTGAGGTTGCCCCCTGTCCGGTTTTCACCCTGACATCTTGGTTTTCTAAAGGGCTGTCCAGTTGAAACTGCCTGCCTGGATTTCCAAATTAGGTAAAGAAAGTTAATTGGTGATCAGCCTATCTACAATCACCTTGTCATAGCCCACCTATTGATGTCACTGTCCTGCCCATAAACCTCAACACTTTGGCTGCACTTTGCTGCTGCAAAATTTGGCAACCCTACCTTTACTCTGATCCATAAGTACCATACCAAGAAAAAGTTGTATAAGAAATTACCATGCAATGAAAGGAGGATTTCGGAAAGCAACTTGCTAAAGACAGACATTAACTACAGAAACTAAAATGTTAAATTATTTTACTTGGGAGTGCATCTGCTTTGCACCTGTTTATGTATACAGTACTGCTTGCATCTGTCTTATCTGTATATAGATTGAATGGTCTATGCCCCTCTCAAGCTATTATTTGAAAATTCACCAGCGAAAATGCACTGGCGTCCAAAAAATGGCGTCCATTTTTTTTGACAACGGTGAATTTACACTGGCAAATTTTCACGGCAGTTTCGCTAATTTTTTCGCCGGCGGTGAATCGCAGGAATTCGCTGCTAGTCGCCGCCTGCTGATTAAATTCGACCATCACTACTTATGATGAATCAACATGACCACTCAAGTTTAAAGCCTAATGTATTTTAGCACCTTCCTTTTTATCTACCCAATCACATCATATGAACTGTAGAGCTATAGACTATACCTAAATTGTACTAAATGGCACTTGTCGACAAGACAAGTTATAAGAGTTTGTACATGAGATATATGCTGGAATTTACACCAAAACATACTGCACAGGAGGCAGTGCTTAGCCAGAGATCCCCTGTAGTAGTTTCCTCCTAGAACATCCAGTGGCAATCAAACACATTGCAGGAGTGAATGTCATGAAAACGGAATTGATCACATTGGGGCAGCCCATCATCTTCCCTTGGAAGTCTACTCTTTCATAGATTCTCATTTTATATTGACAATGGTGCTATACCGAAAGTAAAAACCAAGGTCATTGTAAATACCATATAATGTAAAAAAAATATGTTTCATTGAGAATAGATTAGGGAAAACACCAAGAAGCTGCAGTCATCTTTAGTTAAAGGAAAACTATACCCCCCAAACAATGTAGGTCTCTATAAAAAGATATTGCATAAAACAGTTCATATGTAAAATCCTGCTTCATGTAAATAAACTATTTTCATAATAATATACTTTTCTAGTAGTATGTGCCATTGGGTAATCATAAATAGAAAATTGCCATTTTAAAAAATAAGGGCCGCCCCCTGGGATCGTACGATTCACTGTACTCACAAACATACCAACAAACCATACATGTTAGGTCACATGAGCCAATTAACAGACAGAGTTGTGACTTTTGCTTCCACACTTCTTCCTGTTATAGTTAGTGTTGTAGTATTTCTGGTCATGTGATCTCTAGACAGCACACAGACCATCACGAAATGGTGGCTCAAGGCAAGAGATGTAAAAGGGCAATATTTACTTAAATATATATTCCAGTTTGGTAAGATTCTTTAATATGCCACTTAATATGATATAAACTATCTGTTGCTTAAGTGTTCATTTGGGGGGGTATAGTTTTCCTTTAATAAGGCAAGAGGCTACAAAATTGTATGTAAAGTAAATAAGAAAGATTTGATAAATGGATCCTAATGTAACTATAAAATGTAGTAGACAAAATATTGTAATTATCTGGTTATTTAAGGCATAAAAGGGGAATGTAACATTGGTCGCTAACACAAAAATTATTTCCAATTTGATTAGAAAATTAACAATTTTGCTCTTACACTACAGTAGGATAACAATTGCAAATTTTATAGTAGTGTGCATTGTATGTAATAAAACTTCTTAATGAAAAAGTTTGTTCCAAAAAATGCTCAATTAAGATTTGCAATGCAATAAAAGCCTAATGAAGAATATTACATTTGTGACATGCAAATTTTTATTCACAAATTTCTTCTCTTTGCCAATTGTATTACATTTCCCCCAAAGACTTGAACAAATATAACATGAAAGAACTCTAGATCCCTAGATTTGAAGTGCTTTATTTTTTAATATATGAGAAAAATATGTGGCTACTATGGCAACTCAAGATGAAAACACTTACATGGGGACTATAATGACAGAACTTGATGTAGTCATTGAAGCCCATCCATCTCTGAAAGTCTGGATATTCTCCTTTCCAGAGATAATACTGGTGTCCCCTGTAACTGGGGTGCTCATACAGGATCCAGTTGCCACTCTCCACCCTGATAGAGTTGTACAGATTAAAGTAAGAGGAGAGGTCAGAGCAGTCTGAGCTGCACTCATAGCAGCGGCCTTGGAAGTTTCTTTCCTTGTAAAAGAAAATCTCAAGAAAAGTATTATAGGTTAAAGGGATTTTGACATGATTTTATTGTGTAGGGTGGAATAGCCTGACTTTATATACTGTATGTCCTAAATTGCTGCCATGTGCACATATACTACTAAAGAGAATTTAAAGACCCTTATGGGGGAATGTAATAAAAGTCGGTAAATGAAAAAATATTCACAATACAAAAAGTTATACCACTGAGGGAACAAATTTGCCTTTGTGTGAATTTAATATGGCTTTTGCGAACCGCGAAGAAAGTTTGCGAATTTTATAGTTAGCGACAGTGCGCAGTGAATGTAATAAAACGTCTTACTGAAAAAGTTGTTATGTTTGCTCCAAAAGATTACGACACCTTCAAGCACTTTTTAAAAGTGGACAATGCGCAATTAAAATTCGCAATGTAATAACAGTTTAAGGAAGAGTATTACATTGTGAAATTAGACTTTTTAGTCTTATTTGTGCTACTTGTTTTGCTCTTTGCGACTTTTATTACATTCCCCCATTAGTCTGATATTGTTTATTGTTTGCTGTGATGATTGTTTTTCTGTGCTTACCAACACCAGTATTCCATAGTTTTCCAAGATCATTCATTGTCTAAGGGTGTCATTATTCTTATAATAGGTGCAAAGGGGTGATGGGAAAATACAAACAATTTCACCATAGTAATACAGTCACAGGACATTCATCATCTTAGACATCCTAGGGGTCATTTATGAATTTATGTCAGTTCTTTGAAAATTTAATTCATTAAGTTCTTGTGGCAACGTGCGTTCCTTGCACTTCTGTAATACTTGAGCTTGCCAGTGCTGCCCGCCTCCTGACTTCTGCCTCCCGTTGTGCTTATTAACGCAGAGTAACCCTAGTGCTATTGGCACTTCTGAACCAGGCAGTAACTCCAGAGTTCCCACAGTGGCTCGAGTTAAACAAGAAGTCAAAATGCAAGCGTAGCTGTGTTAGTTTTCATGTATCAACTACAATTTGTTGGACACAACTCTCCATGGTGACTGCAATTACATTGAAATCATAAGGGGAATGCTGCATTGTCAGGGAAAAAAACACGGTGAATGTATTTAAAACTACACTTTCTCTGTGTCCCGTGATAGGTAACTGAAGGAAAAGCTCTCTTTTTTGGCCTGTCATGGTATAATAAACTGTAGGGAAAATGCACACTGGTGGAGAGAATATTTTCCAAGTTATTGAATCTTGAAGGAAATATGAGACTTTCTAAATATAATCAATTAAAAAGTATGCAATCTTTCTGAAATAATGAAGTTAAACCTTACTATCCCCACTCTCAGCAATCTGAGTTAGACTTTGATTGGCAGTAAGGTATATCTTTTGTGGGGGGCTCTTTTTGCCTAGAAGATGTATTAACGTTAAATGTTTCAAAATCATATGGCACAAATTCTGCATTTTGCACGTAGAGAGAGACTTTTTCTTATATTTGTCAGCTGAAACGTATTGTTACATAGGGTATCCCAAAATCCAGAACAAATTCAAGGTTCCGGTCTAGGCCCATGCTAGACCTTTTGCTTTGGGAGGAGCCCTCAACTGCTTGGATGCCAACAGGTCTTAATGTGAGAAAACCAAGGAGAAAGTTGTGGACACACAAGGAATCAGGAACGTATGACCAGGGAAGACAGGGAACAGGAAGCATAGTCGAGGGTCAATACAGGCAATGCAGTATTGAATCAGGAGGCGCAGGTGAGGTCACACCTCCCCCACCTCCCCACTGGACCACCAGATATCCTTACATTAACCTACCCTCTAGAGGAGGCCACTGGGTCCCTAGGCTTATCAGCAAATCTAGCATCGAACTGACATTTGACTACTACCCAAAATGGTGGTTTTCCCCTTTTAAAGTCCGACCAGAAACATCGGACTTTGATAAATAACCCCCTTTACATGCCTATCAGAGGCTTTCTTTTGAAGCTACTGCAGAAGACAATGGGCATTGGACCACTTGCCAAATCTTAGAACAGTGGTCAAGCAATGAGTTGGCAGTAGAAACATCTGAGGAATGACCAGAAAATGAAAAGGCTCTAGGATGATAGCCAAAAACAGAGATTCTCCAGTGGACAACTAAGTGGCATTATTGAATGTAAACTGCCCAAACTTGAATGTAAATCTCACCAAAGTGATTGATTACTGGAGATGCAACATCTGAGATATTGCTTCAATTAGTGATTTGTCCTTTCCGGCTGACCATTAGTCTGGTACGCAGAGGAAATAAACAAATCAGTACCCATAAGGGAATTGTTAGAGATAATCGTGTGTTTAAACTATTTCAGATACAGAGGCAAATATTACTTACAACTTAGGGATACAATAATGGCCTTTAATGCCATATCTTCAAAAGCAAACTCCTTCATGCTTTGGTAGGAGGAAGAACACATTTTTCGGCAAGTATCATTCACCAATCACTGTGTGGTTTGGTGCCGGTACATCAGTGATGTGTTCCTGGTATTGAGGGGCAACATGGATTCCCTTTCATGTTTCCATTGGTGTACCAAAATATTTCTAATACTTTAAAAATTGATTCATTGTCCATACAATTTTGCATGTGAAGGTGGTTAAACAGAGAGAGAGAGAGTGGGATGTACCATGGAGCTGTATCCAGAACCAACAGATAGTAATCAATTATAACATTAAAAGTTACTATCTGGTGTATACAAGAGACGTCCTATAATTCAGTTTTACTGTGTGGAGAGACTAGCAAGACAATCAGAGGTACATGAATAACAGTTAGATGGTACGTATAATCAATTCTTGATATGGGGATATCCTAGGCATGTCGTGGACATGGTAAGGAAAAGGGTTAGGAAAATCAGACCCAGACACAATGAGAATGACTCACTAATTAAATAATCAAATTTGAATTATTTGATCAGTGCAAACTCACTGTATCAACTCAAGTATTGATGTAATATCTTTGTTGGGGTGCCCAAATTTATGCACCTGTCTAATTTTGTTATGATGCATATTGCATATTTTCTGTTAATGCAATAAACATTATGTCACTGCTGATATACTACTGTTTCCAGAATGCATGATATATATTAAAAGGAAGTTGCTAAACAAATTTCTAAAGAATTAAGAGGGGTTCCCAAACTTTTTTTATATGATAACGGGGTGTTTTTGAGCCTCTGTTACCAGACATTAATATAATTTTAGTGGACATTATCCCCATATTGCATATATGTGTTGATCTGTCCTTGTGGTCTCCTGTATGTGAGTGAGACCACATGATGTATAAAACTAGGATATCACAGTATAGGTCCACAATCAGGAAGGGGGTGTAAAATTGCTAGTGGTGAAACATTTTGTAATAGCAAGTCACTCGATTATGGATTTAAGGTACATTATATATAGTGTATATTTTGAGCTTTTATATAATGAATAATGTACCCCCTATTATAAAAAATAAGAATATTAAAAGTCACCAAGGAGTTCCATTACAATATTAAATCACAATATTAAAGCACGAGGATGCAGGATATTCATAGCTCCTGCATATAATATGACTATAATGTATGTTTTCAAAAGGAAGGTCAAAACAGGATTGCTGTAAATATTATATAACAGGTGGAAACAGTGTTTTATTTTCCCTATTTTGAAAGCTGTATTTAGGAATGGATAATACCAAACCAATTTTTGCCACTACTTTGTGGTGCCCTTGTTGCTTGGTGTCATGGTACTGTATTATTGATACTGAACCCCACATTAAACGCCTTGTTCATACAATGATCTTTACTTAGATCATAGTGGCAGCAAAAGAGTTATCAGCCTAAATGCTTGCTTACTCTTTGAGACACTGCTTTTCTTGGAAATTCCTGGAAATGGCTTTATCTGTAAACTTCTGCTGTTTTAAACGGTGGGCTGAAAAAATGCAGGAGAAAAGCATGGCTTGTAATCAAAAAGGCCAAAAGTCTTACATGTATCTAATTTTCCAGAGGCCTGCAAACTAACCTATCAGCAGTTTAAAATAATACATTAAGGGGGATATTTATCAAAGTCCGAATTTATCTCAATATTTTCTGAAATTAACTCCGACCAAATCCGCATGTGTTTATTAGGCTTATTTATTAATACACTTTACCGAAAATTATGTTTGCAGGAAAAATCCGAAAAATCTAATTTTCCTGTTTTTTTCGGATTCTTAATCCAATTTTCAAATTTTTTTGGGATTTTTCATCCAAAAGATTTCTTATGTTTTTTGCCCAAAAACCTTGGGGTATTGCACAAAACCCAGCGCACATCAAGAAGTGGACTTCACCCATTGACTTATTTGCAACCTCGACAGGTCTGAGATTCCGAATTTTCTGATTCTGACTTTCCATCCTCGGGGTTTAATAAATTCAAAACAATTCGTGATTTTATTAAAAAAAATTAAAATAAATTTGTGATTTTTGCATTCGGAGTTTAGTAAATAACCCCCCTAAGTGAAAATGTGGAATGGAATCAAGATAGTGAAACCATTCTCTGAATTAACAAGTTTTTGCAGAATACATTATAATGCTAAAATGTTTTGAAAATAGCAGGCATATACCCTGATTTAAAACTGGTTCAAGTACTGTGAAGCACAAGTGATAAACTAGATTAATCAAATCCCTTAAAAAAAGAGTTTATTTGAAACATTGGGGTTTCTCACCCTCTGCCCAACGTGTCTGCTTTAACATTTTTACATATTTGCTAATTTGCACTTTGAGCACTGGTGATATGTATATGCTATTGTTTTAATATAGATATATTTCTGTGTGTATGTTTTAAAAATATTAAAGTATTTTTTGCTTTTGCATACACCGTGGTGTGCTAAATATATTAAGGTGTGCATTGGGCTATTTTAAAAATCTCGATTCAGAAAGAACAATAAATAAACAACAATTAAGAATATGCCAAGTAGAGAAGGGGGATGGTGGTCAGTACAAATTATTCACACAACTTATCTCCGATTCCTTAATGGTTGCTCTGTGCTGCAGCTGCTATATGTGATCAGTATAGTAGTGGCAAACACGACATGTTTCAGGTACAATTTGGGTACAAAAATTAAGAATATGCCCCTTTCATTAATTAATGTAATTTATGTAAAAGGTATGATAAACTCTTCTAAAAGAGCCAATTCGGGCACTTAAGTCTGGTCATTGAGTCTCCTGTATTCTCCTGGTCCTGGGTAATACTGACGCCCCCTGTAGTTGAGTTCCTTGTAGAACATCCAGTGGCCATCAAAAATGTTGCACTTGTTCCATTTACATGAATATGGGTAACATAATTGTCCCAGCAATTTTTATACTTTATAAACTAAAACAGTCTTAAAGCGCTGTCCCAGGGTTGACCACATATTCATGCCTACCTATCAGCTTGGACCACCAATTTATGTCTGATGCTGCCAGGTTTCAATCTGTAGATGGAGCTTTACTACACCACAGAAAACTAGTGGTATACAAATAATACACAAGCCTTATTTAGCAGCCTGTAGCCTAAAATATTTTTTTTTTTCCTTTTTCAACTATAAATTTGTAGATATATTACTCTCAGACATAATTGATGTATCATTTTAATTGATGAGGAATAATAACAACTGTTACCAGAATAACAAATCATTTCAATACTGTTCTCAAACATGTTTTCCTGCTTTACTGAATAATTTGTGTTACCCATGTGTCAGACCTAGGGATGTAGCGAACTGTTCGCCGGCGAACTTGTTCGCGCGAACTTCGACCGTTCGCGTCCGCCTAATGTTCGCGAACGTTTGGGAACGTTCGCATTTTGAGTTCGCGTTCAATTCGAATACAAATCGTTCGACCATTCGACCATTCGACCGCTAAAATCGAACGATTTCCATTCTTTCGAACGATTTCCATTCGTTCGAACGATTTCCATTCGTTCGAACGATTAAAATCCTTCGAACGTTCGATTCGAATGAAAATCCTTCGATCGAACGATTAAAATCCTTCGAACGTTCGATTCGAATGAAAAATCCTTCGAACGTTCGAATCGAACGATTTTAGCGGGTGTTCGAAGTTCGCGAACTGTTCGCGAACGTTCGCATTTTTTGCCGGTGTTCGCGAACGGCGTTCGCGAACACCAAATCGGCAGTTCGCTACATCCCTAGTCAGACCTGAAATGCCTATAAAAGGCTTTACCAAACCAAATAAACATCATGAGCAGACTGGCCCTGAATGTATTACATGGCTGGGGAGGTTGGAAAAAGATAAAAAGACATAAGGCAATCAAGCTCAACATCTGCTAGATTGGCCCTAAGAAAAGCAATCAAATATGTGTTACAGTTGTAAAATTTAGGCTGGGGAGCTCATCTTAATTACTTTCATTAAGCTTTCGTAAATGGCATCCCTTAAAAAAGTTAGTGTGATCTGAACAGCTTGTTGCTTTTGCTTCACACGTGGTAGATGTTTGGTTCATATCATCAGTCACTTTATAGATTATCATTTCATTATAACTACAACTGTTTGAGGCACCTTACTAAGCTTACCAAATTTAATTGCTTTATTATAGATAGGGGGTCCTTATTAACTTTATAATGATTTGACTCCGCAATCTAAAATAATGTGATGAAGAATGTCCCTTAATGCATGTACATACTAAAACTGCAGTAATCTATAGTCTAAGGGGTATAACAATCAATATCAGACTTTCTGAAGACTCTTCAATGGGTTAATGGTGATTGCCTTGAACAATGCTTAGCTTGAACACCAATAGGCAGATTTATCAAGGGTCAAATTTGGAATTAATGCAAGTTTTTTTAACTTAAATGAATTTGATGTCACTCAAAATTCAATTGTGGGGGTCATTTATTAAAAAAATGAATATGCCAGACTCAGACAAATTTTAACGACCTGAAAACTTGAATCGAATTTGGTTCGAAGTCGACCAAACTCGATTCAAGTTTTTTCTCAGAAATTAATAATTGGACCTCTCCCATTGACTTATACAAGAGTTTTAGGTGGCGAATAGACGAGTTCGAATTCTTAAAGGGCCATGATGAGTATGATAAATCTCAAAACTCAAATTAGAATTTTTTAAAAAAACTCAAATCGAGTTTGGATAATTCCCTAATCGGATTTTACAGTTTTTGAAAATTCTCATTTGAATTTTCAATTCGACCCTTAATAAATCTGCCCCCAAATGTAAGAGCAAAGATAAAATGTAAAACAATATAGGGGTTAGGCTTCATAACCCATATTATTGCACTAAAATACAAAACAAATCTCTCTCTTGATATGGTATGGGTTTTTTTTCATTTCTTTCCTGTTGGTAGACTAGCCATGCATTGTTGTTTTCTCTAAGTTAATGGTATTGAACTAGATCTCTGGGTGTTACCCCAGCATGACAGTTCAACCAAAATGCTATATAATAGTGGGTCATAGTGACCAGATCAGTGAACAGAGATATGCCAAAAATTACAACCATCTATTAAGTTTTAATAATATCTTGGTTTGGTGAGCAATTACAAGGAACTGTTTAATGATTACAGAAAAAAGGAAATACTTTTGAAAAATTTTGAATTATGTGATTAAAATGGTCTTAATCGGAAATGGTCTTCACCTAATCCGGAGCTTTCTAGATAATGGGTTTCCTAATAAGGGATCCCATACCTGTATTTAGTTTACAGTTTGTCTCTAAATATGGTTGCTCTCCTATTGCACAGTTATGAACTGTAAACATCAAAACAGTATATTGCCCTTGATTTATTTCACTGCATCTCTTACCAAAGAAACAGTCTTGGTTAAATGTGTTATCAACTGTAATGCTAATTTAGTATCAATTGCAAATTTAGAAATCTTAGCATATTTGAAGTCCTTGAGGACATGTGCATCACAGAACAGTCATTTCATGAAAGAAATTGGATAAAGCATTTGGTTACCATAGAGACATTAAAAGTATAAAAAAATCTTTAAAACTACTTAAGCTTGTCTGATTCGATTAGCAATTTAGTCAGTCACCTGTATTTAACCTATTAAACATTCTTGTTCTTTTAGCACACTTTGATCTTAGGAGAGATGGCCCATTTAAATCCAAATGCATCTCAAACTGATGTTTGAGCTGACACTCTGTATTAAATGTGCAACCCTGCCTCTCTTGAGAGGAATGATATCCGCCTGATTTTCATGGTTCAGCATTGTTTTAATGATCCAGCAATAGCTTTGTGCACTTAATCGCTGTTCTTTTAGCAACTTTGGTTTAACAATCTGATTTGGCCAGTTGCACAGGAAAAGGGAGCAAAGGGTCACAAATGAAAAAGAAAGAAAGAAAGAAAGAAAGAGAGAGAGAGAGAGAGAGAGAGAGAGAGAGAGAGAGAGAGAGAGAGAGAGAGAGAGAGAAAGAAAGAAAGAAAGAAAGAAAGAAAGAAAGAAAGAAAGAAAGAAAGAAAGAAAGAAAGAAAGAAAGAAAGAAAGAAAAAGAAAGAAAGATTTTCTGTTCTAAGGGGAAGATTTAACAAAAGGTGAGATTAGATCTTACAACCTACCCACTTTTACACTTTTTATTCATTCCTATGGGATTTTTAGAAACATATTTATCAGTGGAAGAAAGTTAGAGCTCAAAATTTGATAAATACACTTCTAAAAATCCCATCAGAATGAATAAAAAGTGGGTGAGTTTTTCTGTGGTAAGAGCTTATCTCACATTTTGATAAATCTACCCCTATGTCACAGTTCTGTTTCTTACATAGAGGCCTAAACATGGATCAGTGATCATAAAGTTTGCTCTGAAATTTATATGGAAATTAGCTTTGTGACCACTTTAACACAATTTTTACAACTGCGAGTACTTTGTGCTGGGCACCTTTTTTCATCTAGGCCCGCTGAAATTATTATGAGGTCTGGCATCCATCATTCTGCATAAACAAGTAAAATGTCAAAGATCCAGTTTACACAGACTAGGCAAACACTGGAAACAGGTTTCAGCAAGGTCTATGAAAAGAAACAACTTTGGGCAAACAGCAAGACCTGGAGCGAGGAGGAGAATATATAAATAGAGCAAAATGGAATTAAGACTCCAATTATGCATCATGAAGCAGAAGGACAGCAAGGATTATGAGGCAGGTGTGCAAACTCAATGTACAGGAGCTAAAATACAGGATGCAAAACAAACAAGTTTATTTACAAAGCAAATACTTTACTAAAGACCCTGGCCATGGCAAAGGCACGAGAAAATAATGAAAGCAACCATGTCAACATGGTTTCTGCTCCCTTCTACATAAGCAACAATACGGTAACTTCAAACAGATTGTATCCTTAGGGGTAGATTTATTAAAGGGTGAAGTGGTTGTCGCTACCGAAAATTTGCCAGAAATCTCATCCGCTCATCATTCAGGCAAACGATCGTTAATCGGCAAATTCACTTAAGTGTTAATTTTATAGAACGTTACCTCTTTCGCCACCAGAGACCAGGCGAACTGATAAGATGAAGCTACATCCTGCTCAATCTTATGTCAGTGACATCATATCCTGTATGCCGGAAACTCATAAAACTTGTAAAAAAAACTCTGACGTTTTATCATTTTTTTAAAGCAGAATTGCCTTCAAAAGTCCTAACGATTAAAGATTTTGGTGTTAACATTTCTTTCTCAACCATCTGAGGGGTATGCCATATTTATTTTAGGGTGGGCTCATGTCTATGGTATTAGAGGATCTCTTTTGTCTTTATTTTGTTTCCTTGGACATTTGTAATAAAAAGTGTCCACTTCAAGCATTTGCACCAACATCTCTTATAAAGACGTCCATATGACCTATATGTACTCGCCCTATTCAAGTTGACCTAAGTGTAAGAGTACTAACGAAGTTTCGCCAGGCAGAAATGAACGCTAGTGAAAGATCGATATGAAATGCTCACGTTGACAAATTAACGTTAGCGAAACTTTACCAGTTTTTGGCATCCCAGATGCAACTTCGCATTATAGTAAATTAGCATAGTGGGAGCGAATTTTAGCCTGGCAAAATGGCGCTGAGTGTGGCGGATCGCTTGCTTGCAAAAATTCGTCCTTTAGTGAATTTGCCCCATAGACTTCCTAGGCCTGTAACACATGGGGTGTTTTCCCCAGTGAGCGGAAATGTGTCGATTCAGCATGTAATTCATTTCAGTGGTCTCAACATGACACTAACAGGTAGATTTTGCCTATATTGGGTTGAAATTCACCATTAAAGTAAACAATAGTCAGGCACTTTTCCCACAATTCTGGAAACAATGGCATTGAATATGAAATGGCCCTTATGCCAATGGCTTAAATGTTACTGCATGATATGATAGACTAGAGATACACTAGGGCAGATGTGAGACACCTACAATAGCTGCTGTGCATAAAGATACTGTAGCTGAGATACAGCGGACAAGCCTACACCCATTAAATGACCATTATTAGAATAAGGCTGTGGCACACAGGATTATTCATTACTGACATTTTTCAGAACGCACAAACACCCCTGGTACCCTCTACCACTGTGAGAATCTGCTTCCTTAGACTCAGAAGAACCCCTGGGAAAACCTTTACTTATTTTTTGTTGTTATTTTTATTTTTTTTGGTAAAGTCACAGGAGCAGCACTTTTTGGTATTTATTTTTGTTTTGTACTGATGTTGATTCTGATGTTTATTGAACAAACTGTATAGAAGAAAAACTGACCTTGTCATTTCAGACTTAAAAATATATATCAAATATATTGCTGTAAATTTGTCCTTCACGATGTCATTCTGTAAAGTGAAATTGATTTCCACTTGAAGATGTTAAATCTCCTTATAGTTCTCCACTTGGTGCTGTCCTTTTAATCTAAAGGTAAAATGCAACCCCTATGTGTACATCTCAGTTACTAAATATCTGATATTATCCCCCTGAACATAGCTGAGAGCACACACTGACAGGAATGACAAAAGTAAGAGAGAAAACAGACTTTATAGTAGTTGAAAGATGTATGTATTGTATGTTAGAAAATACAAACAGTAGGCATATTTATGTTAAACAATAGGTCATTTGTTTTCTTTGCTGGTTTAACACAAGCCCAAATAACTAAATGGAGAAGTGTATTTATAGAATAGGTTGTTCCATTTCAATCACAGTACTTGGAGTGTGAATTATATGATTTTGTGGTGAATTATAGGATTTAGGAGCTGTGTTATGGGATTTAAAAGGAGAATAACTGGGTTTGTGTAGCGCAGACCCTGTATCAATTACACCAGGGATTCTAATATTGCTTAAAATTATAGATAGGTAAGTGTGTACTACAGAATGAAATAAAAATATACTAAGGATTAGGACAATGTCACTCTGCCCTTATGGATTGATTATTCATGTCATTCACACACCCACTCTTTTTCTGTGATCTACAGATTCTACATTTCAAATTCTGAATATAAAATGAATGTCGTCTGATTATAACGCAGATTAAAAAAAATACATTAGAAATGAAATAAATCCTGGCACCCATTACAAATAACAATAAGACGATTGAAGCCTTAAAGTTCCATGACTACACTGAAAATGTGAATCACATGACTAAGCATTGCCCGCTTGTTTTTCAATCATCCGCATTTGCAGATGCAAATAAATATTGCGTTATAAATATACATGTGTGAACAGAAATTCAGAGTAGAAACAAATGAGTAGCACTTATATATCATTGTTGTTAAAAATTGGGTTTGTCACTACTCTGGTGGAGACACACAGCGGTCAGGCACCATTGTTGACATCATGTGGCAAGCGCGCACTAATGTAAAAGCAAAAGTTTAGATGGTATGCAAAGAACCACATACTAGCATTGTTGCTTACAGTGCCCCATATTGGAGATATCCCAACACATAAACATTATGGGGCAAATTCACTAACCTCAGAAGATTCGCCAGCGACGGCTTCACAGCGCAACACTTTGCCAGGCATAGATTCGGCAGGACAACGCTAATTCACTAAAATCCGAACTTGCGTCCAGGGCGCCAAATGCTGGCGAAGTTGCGCTAGCTTTAAAGTGAAGCGAAGTTGCGTTAGCGATGCCTAATTTGCATACGGCGGGAAGTTAACGTTCAATGGATGTATATGTTGCAGCAAATACATTACACGACACAAGCCCGGGAAACCTTAATAAAATAAAATAAAGTTGTTATATTGCCCTACACATGAGCCCACTGTATAGTTTATATGCCATATGTTAGGAAATGTAGGGGGGAAGCCGGTTACCCCATAACGCTATTTGTCAGCCTATCACCCTGAAAAAGGAAGACTCTAGCGTTTTTTGCGACTTGAGGAACTCCTATCTACTCTATTGCACTTCGCCTGGTATGAGGTGGCGAAGGCAAATCTGGCGCAGTAAAATCCTCATCTTAGTGAATTTGCACAAATTCGTCAGGCGTTAGGGAGCAAAGTATCGCTATATCTCCTTCACTAGTGAAGTTAACGCCAGTTAGTAAATCTGAAGGCGAAGTACCGAAATGACGTCACACTGGCGAATTTTCACTCACGTTACTCACTTCGCTCTTTAGTAAATTTGCTCCTATGTGTTTTTGTATTTTCTTCTAAAATGCTGGGTAAAAAACATGGGTATGCATATTTTGAAGCCTTAAACCATTACCCACCAACAAATACAGTAGTATTTCTCGAGACACCTGATTTTTTTCTCTTGGCATGGAGATCTATCTGTCTGACATCTGACATATTATTGCCAATATACCTTCAGTCCCAGTCCATTAAATACTATAATTTCACCATTTTTGTTCAGTGTTTGTCACTTTTATATGTTTGCCCCAATGCTTGCAGTATATATTGTATTTATTAAAACTAAGTGGGGGAGTATCCGCAATTAGTAATAACCTTCTATAGAATGTTCTAATCTGCACTGTGAGTGGACACGCATTTGTGATCTGAAATGTTAACAGAACATGTGGTAGATGATTGTGCGTCAACTTGCTTTTCATGTATGTAAGGTAGGATAAAGTACAACCCACATGCATCCCACAAAGTAATCATAAATGGCAACGTCTGAGCTGAGAGCATTTTCCATCACCAACCAAGTTCACGCTCTCGCTCCACTAATGTAATAATATGTGTGTCATAGCTAGGCCTTGATTTATTTACAGAGTCTACTACTGTATTTATTTCCTGATGTAGCTTTCTATATGTTTATATGTATTGTATGTATTAGTGATATGTAATGTGTCATATGTAGTGATGGGCGAATTTAATCGCCAGGCGCGAATTTGCGGCGAATTTGCGGGATTCACCGCCAGTGAATAAATTCGCGAAACGCCCGAGAAAATTCGCAGCAAAAATTCGCCGGCGTCAAAAAAAAATTTCCGAAAAAACGGACGCCGGCTTCAAAAACGAGACACCGGCGCCGTTTCGCGAATTTTTCGCCGTTTCGCTAATTTTTCGCCGTTTCGCGAATTTCGTGCAAAATTCGCTAATTTTTCGGCGAAGCAAAACGGCGCAAATTCGCCCATCACTAGTCATATGACTCACTGAAATTTTTGCATTATAAAATAAATAAATGTACAATCTGTTTTAAAATATGAGCATATTAGAAGTCACTTTGGAGTTTCATCATTTGTGTAAAAGTGCTGGGCCTTTGACATTATGCTTTTATATGGTCATGGAACTCCTTGGTGACTTACAATATCCTTATATTTTACAATAGGGGGTACATTATTCTCTGTATGAAGTCGACATATACTGTATACTGCAATCATGTGCACTTGGCTTCTAGAGCGAGTTTCAGCTGCAACACCATCTCACAATAACCCACAAATAAATGAAGCAGAGACTCATATGTATTAAGAGAAAGAGAGGAGCTGACTGCCCAGTTACCTGCAGAAAATACTGACACTGTTAGGCTTCTACACTACACCAATGCAACTACTTTTGGCTGTAACCCTAGCCACTATCTCCAGCACCCAGTAAAATACAGAATCTGAATTTCTCACTAAACTTGGTAGGTTGTAAAGGAACATCAATGGGCATTGGATACAAGTAAATGTATCTAACCTTGGCACAGTGCAATGATCTCAGCAATCCACCCTTTAAGGCTCTTACACACGGGCATTTTTTACTGCGTTTTTTATGTGTTTGACGCACGTTAAAACACAGAGTTGATCGCGAAAAAACACATTAATTAATTGATTCCATTGTATTCTGCCAGGTTGTACTCAAGAATGTGCTGAGTTATTTTTACTCCGTTTGCGTTTAAGTGCGTTTGTTTAGACGTAGCATACTGTATTTTCTTGCGCTTGACACACATTCAGCTATCAATAGAATAGAGGGTTAAGTTTAGAATGGCAAAAAAATCTGCTTGGCTTAGGCAAAAAAAAAGTGTTTAAATGCAATATATGTGGGTTTTTTTAGATCCACGTGCGTTTTAAAAACACAGAAGCAAACACCCGTATGTAAGAGCCCTTACACCCACATACAATTTCCTGCCTCCTGAATTGCCATATTTCACAAAAGCTTATTGGCCACCAGCTGAATTTTATTTCTTAATGCAGGTCTCAGGAGATTAACCAGTGGGGAGAATTGCACCTGCAGGCAATCATATGATTGTAAAGAGAAGGAAAACTATAATCCTTTTATATTCATAGAATGTGCACGGTTGTGGTTGATTCATATTTCATTGTTGATTTCACCTGTTATTATAATGTACTAGAATTTAAATAAACCCTCATACAATGCACAGTTGGTACTTATCTGCACCTTTATTATGTTATCATAATATTAAAATCAGTGAGTTCCAATGATATTGCAGTTCAGATACTTACTACAAGTAAGTATAAGGATGGATGCACTTTATTACAGCATCTGGATTTTATTTAAATAAACCACTGTCACACAATGGGCACTACCTTGTAAAATGAGATTGAAAGACTGCTAGTTGTAGGTACTAGCCATAAATAATGTAGTTAAACTATTATTATTACTCTAAGGAACAACTTAATTTTGTTTGTATTTAACTGCCTCAAAAAATGTGATTTCTTTATTCAAAGTCAGTAACTATTTCATGCTTTCCTCTAAACAGGTCAACAACAAAGTTTGCACCTGAGGAAGGGGCTGTGACCCCGAAAGCTTGTGCACTCAATAAATCTGCAAATGAACTAAGGCATTGCCTGCATATTCTGGTGTGCTCTTTCCCACCTTGTACATTCCTCTAAACAGGGCCAGAGTATAACGCATATGTTGACTGGAGACGTTATCCCTATAATGGAACTTCTTTCTTCTATAAAGTCGCATGGTGTCCCAGAAGAGATTGATGTAAGCCTCAAAACGCACCTATTTGAAGATGCAGTCTAAAATTCTCTTTGCCTGTAACCTGCCAGCAGAAAGCCTTAGGTAGTCAGGTGTCTGCTATGACTTCTTTCATCCTCTGTAGGCCTGTCATTTTTATGAAGTTCAGTAAGTGCTTTCTTTCTCTCTCCCCTTCTGCTCTGTTTATGTCTGCAGTTGTATGCGTATTACATGTTAAATGCATTACAAGGTCAGTTTGCTACATATGATTCTACACTGTGCATTCAATCGGGAGAATTCTCTTAGAATCTGGCTCCAGCAACAGCAGTCAAATCACGCATTCACTGAAAAATACCTTTGCATCTTTAAAAAAGTGGCCAACTGGAGGACACAAACATGAGATACAACAATTTACAACTAGAAACAATGACCTGTTGCTTAACCAGATGCACACTACAGTTTGTATAGTGTTAAGGACAATAGATGGAGGGCCCTAAAATGTTGTAGTGTTCTTCCTCTACAGGCCTGTTAATAAATACAAACTTTTATCACATATTAAACATAGGTGGCTTATTCAAACAAGTGGTATATTGGATATGATTATTTTTTATTGTGCTTTCCATTGTACTCTTCAGATTATTTCAACTGTTCTTAATGATGATGACATTGGTGACAGTGGTTTTCTTACCAAGTAAATATAATGTTTTTTTTTTATTTCTTCCCAAAACATAATACAATTTAAAAGCTAAGGTTTTTAAAAGATAATACACCCATCATCTCTCTATATTTACAAATGCAAAATCTATTTATATTTTGTTTGGGTTTATCCTATTTCCCTTATTCATATTGAGGTATGGTTTCTCCCCTGGCTGTGCTGCTTCAATCATTATGCTTTTAATAGGCCCCCTGATATTACCAAACTAACTTCACCCTGTGGGGGGAAATGATTTTTCTAAATTACTAATTTCTCTAATTATATCGTGTGTACAATGATCAGGTTTTCTGCAACCAATTTTGTTACATCTTTTGCAAGATGGTGGGCAGATCGAGCAACATTTAATAACGTATGTGAATGCAAACTGTGGAAATCCATAATTTGCTGTGTGGGTGTCATAAAATATGCATGCTGAAATAAGCATACACCTTAAAGTGGGCAGAGGAACTCCTTGTCCTCTCACTTGTGTAGTGGTGGTGGTGCTGCTGTTGTCTACTGGAGATTTGCAATCCTGCTATAATCCTGCTTCAAATCTGTATGTTGGGGGTCTCCCTGACTGTGTGACCTGTAGAGTTCAGTATGTCTCCTTTCCACACCAGTTTGGAGGGTGACCGCATGCACAACAATGGCAGTTTCCAGGGGCTCAAATTTACCTAGTTAGTAAAAAAAAAAGGAGAGTTGTGAGTGCACTCCAAGTCCAAGTAAAAATGCAAAGTTGCAAAGGAAGTGCACCTGATCTGGCATGAATAGTTACAAACATACAAAAAAGAAAAAATTGATCAACGCACATTCCCTGGTCCCCTGTTTCACAAGTAGTTTTGTATCTAAGCAAATGGGTGTATTTTGCAAAACGAGTTTTTAGTTACAAAATCGTGATCATAACATTGATAAGCCACACTATAGAAGTGACTGCGCTCTGGGAGAGTGGTTTAATAGGCATCTTCTATCTCAGTGTACACCCCCACCTCAGGTGTATAGTAAATCAATTGAAATTGGAGTTACTGAGAGAAACAGCCAAGAATGCAGTGCTTGCTGCTAATTGTGCTTTATTGCCACGACATGTTTCGGGCTCAAGGCCCTTTATCAAGTGTTATTGATAAGCCACTATACCACATCAAGGCAATCCCCATATGGTAGTCCTAACTATTTACCTCTGCTCAAGTGTTTTTCTGGGTTGGCACCTCCCTGTTTTGGGGGGCCACATAAAAGGTAAATTCACAACAGCAGTGTAGCCCTATACTTAGCACATTATTAGACCCTACTGATGATGTATCCTGGTCTCAACAATCCACCTTTGTTATTGTGCCCAAGTGAATGTGCACCTCTCCTTTAAATGACACCAAGTTTTAAACCTGTTTGGGGGCAGATTGTGGACCCGCACCAGCAGTCTTGGGTCTTCCATGAGCAGCAACAAATTTTAGATCAAATTCCCTTTTGGATGCTTTTCCTTGTTATGTTCTTCAGATTTTATTATCTATAAATCTGTATGCTGCCTGCTGTCTTTCCCCAGTATAAAAATCAAGAACTGCAAATTTTTTAATATAGTACCTAAATATATTTACAAATAATTGTTTTAACCGCAAATTAATGCAATCATACCATGTAGTAAATAGCTGAAATAAGCATAAAGATATTGTCTTAAATAGCTTATAATGCTATTATCTTGGTGTCATGATTACCCTTACATTCTCACTTATGTCTGTTTTGGGCTCCTGTGGTTTTCTTGATGGTCCTCACTATTGTACGGAAGCAGCCTCAGCTTGAGAGCTTCTCTTCACAGCATGTTCACTTGTCTCAGTCTGCAATCTTGGATATCTAAATCACATTGAATATATTTATTGTTCATGGTTGCCAATAACAGTTTGCTCAGCAAATTCACATTTACCAGTTTTTTTTTTCCAGTTTGTTTCATTTACACATAGTAATGTTCATTGCAGCAGCTAACTTTGCACACATGTCTCTCTTTCCAGTGCACTGCTCTACACTATGCAATAGATAACAATCCAAAAGCAAGGGAGAGGGGAGGAAATGTACCTTTTGGATTGTCTTTCTTTTCAAGTGTTGATATACCAATGTTGTACCTTGGATTAAAGCTTTCAGTCGCAGTTTCACAAAATATCTATTGGTGAATCCCATACTTGGGCAATTTACTCCCTGTACTGGTTTTTCCACTTCAACAATTAAACGCTGCTGCTCATATGACGTATTTGATGCATTAATGTAAATTTGTTCTCTCCTTAATAAATTCCCTAAAACATAGTTTTACTGAACCACTAGGGAGGGTTCTAATGGCCATATTTGTTCCATGTCTTCACGTTTACCAACCAGTCTGTTTGCTCTCAAACAAAAATTCCCTCATTATGAGGGTGAAAATAAAGGTAATGCTGCTATCTTCCACTTTTTTCATATTCTGTAAGGGGGAAGGCTGCATTAGTCTTTGCAGAGACATGATTTATTATCTCTTCCCTTCAGACTCCTATGCTATTCTACTACTGTATACTGCTATTACAGATGCATGTAATCAGCATTTTCTACTTATTTGTGCTTGAACTGTACATGGATTTGGCTGAGATCTTCAACTAGCCATCAAATACAACTGAAGAAATATAAATTCCATTATATTCAACTGCTCCATCAAGCATAATCTGGTGTTACATTCTAAAAGTCCCCGAATTGCATCATTTGTTTTTACCAGTCAGACCTCCCACCAACTTTTCTTAGTCAGGACCACACTGCAAGTTGGTCTGGCCATACACAATAAGATCCGCTTGTTTGGCAAGGTCATCAAACTAGTGGATATTTGCTAATTTGACCACTCATGTGCAGGTCCCAATCGGGATGATTCAGTAATTTCTCCCCCAGGCCAATGATCAGATCATAACATAAGTCTTGCAGGCCCGTCGAGAGTGGACTGTATCAAAGTGTCGGGTGGTCCTCGAATTCTCAAAACTTTCTGATATCTGCCCAGATTTCATACTGAGGGGCCAAATCAGCTTAAATCTGCCTGTGTCTGGCCAACTTTAAAAAAAATGAAGACCGATTTCTGGATGCTATAGGTTTGTTCATTAGTGGTGTAGATTAGCACCCATTTTAGTATATCAGACCCTCATGCTATGCTGAATCCCCCAAATTGCTCACCATATTACAGACAGTTTACTGCTTCTTGCTTTTTTTTTTTGTTTTGTTTTTTTTACACTTTTACTCTGCTTCTGTGGAGCTATTCTACCACAAGTACAAGGGCTTAATAGCCCTTATCCCTACTACACTGAGCAGATCTGTACTACTACTAGAAATATTTTAGGGGTTTTATAATTTATTATTTTTGTTTACAAATATTTGAACAAAATATTGAAATATCATTCACAAGAATTGTAAAATCTGTACTTTTATTCCCTTCAAAGTGCGATCAGTTCACACATACAGACTGCTCTGGCAGCAGTGCAGAGAAAGTAAACAAGGCAAGTATTGGGTCTGGAAACCTGTTATCCAGAAAGCTGCAACTTACAGGAAGGTCATCATAAAGCCACATTTAAGCAAATTTTGATATTTTTAATTATTTGCTTTTTCTCTATAAAACAAACCAGTAACCATGCTATAATACAGTAAATCAATACTGATGGCCAAACAATATTATTGGGTTTATTTGATGTTTTTAGCAGACTTTACAGTATTGTGATCTGAATGACCTAAAAGCCCTTATATGAAAATCCCCAAACATGATAAACATGATGGTTTTTCATGATAGATGCCATGATGATAGATCACATATCTGTAAACTCTCTATGCACTAAATTATGGGAAGGCAGAATGAAACTTAGGGGCCAATTTATTAACTTCGAGTGAAGGAATAGAAGAAAAAAAACTTCGAATTTCGAAGTGTTTTTTTGGCTACTTCGACCATCGAATGGGCTACTTCGACCGACTACGACTTCGAATCGAAGGATTCGAACTAAAAATCGGTCGACTATTCGATAGTCGAAGTACTGTCTCTTTAAAAAAAACTTCGACCCCCTAGTTCACCACCTAAAAGCTACCGAACCCAATGTTAGCCTATGGGGAAGGTCCCCATAGGCTTGGCTAAGTTTTTTTGGTCAAAGGATAATTCTTCGATCGTTGGATTAAAATCCTTCGAATCGTTCGATTCGAAGGATGTAATCATTCGATCGAACGATTATTCCTTTGATGGTTCGATCGAACTATTTGCGCAAAATCCTTCGACTTCGATATTCGAAGTCGAAGGATTTTCATTCCCAGTCGAATATGGAGGGTTAATTAACCCTCAATATTTGACCCTTGATGAATTTGCCCCTTAGACTGTAAATTACTGCTATGGGAAAAGAAACTGTGAAATGTCTTGGATGATGCCACCCTCATTCTTCTTCTATAGTCTATAGTGCTTGGGCTTTTTAGTTTATTCAATGCCAGGAACTGTATATATCCAAATTGGAAACCCTATTCCTTTACAGTGCCAACTGAGTATTTATTTGCTTGTTTTGTAATTGTCTCAATGATGTTTGAGACAATTTATTTTATTTAATTTAGCTTTAACTTTTAATTATGCCCAATTCTGCATTGCACCTTTGTTTCATCTGAATAATTTTCTCAACGTATTTACTTATACTACTTGTGGATTTAATCAGAGAAACATGGCATCAGTTTTAGACTGAAAGAGGGGCTGAAGTCTGAAGGAAGATAAAAATAAAATTAAGCCTTGCTGAAAAGATGATGTTGTACTTACTTTTTATATTAACTAACACCATGTAATATCAAATGCCAAGTTTGGCTGTGCTCTGGTACTCACAATTCAAAATATCAGAACCCTCAGGCTTTTCTTTCTGTGTATGACCAGCTATGTACTTTGACAACACTTTGCCCTGAGCAATGGCAGACAGTCAGAGCCATGGGGGAACTGCTTTGAGACAGCGTTGGTTCCTGTGGTGCACAGATCAGTCAAGGCACATAAAGATTGTAAAATCTGCTGCCGTTGTCTTTGATCCAGAAGCATTGCCTTCCTTGTTTTCTTATTTATATTGCTTTTTTCACTGTGTTCTGTTGTTGGATGAGAAAAAACCCTACAATGCACCTGATTCCACCTTTCATTAGTCAGTGATTTAGTGCTTTATTTAGTGCTTTATATTAATACAGCTACAGTCTGAGGATTTTTTATCTGTGGAGCCTATTTTAGATGTTCTTGTTTGATTGGAAGATGGGAATTTTCTTCTTAGTCCCACACTTTGGTTTATATATTCTATCATAAACTCTGTTTTAAATAATAATAAGCTCTTTTTATTTTATTATTACCAAAACGAGAATTGCCCTTTTTGCATTATTTGTAGTGATACAGTAATGAGTTCTGTTGTATATACCAGTACAAAAAAAGTACCTTTAAACTTCCTTTGAAGAGGCTTCAGATAGGGTTTTTTTGCCTTCCTCTGGATCAACTAGCAGTTAGGCAGGTTAAAAAAAGTTAAATTGTTAAAAGGTGTGTCTTTTTTCAACCTAACTTACTATGTTACTATGTCATACATGTCCTGATCGGTGTGTGGTGTGAGATTACTCACATTGGACCGTTCTTTAAGAAATAAAACATCCAGTTGTTTGACCATGAACAAGATGGAAATCAGTGCTGCAGAACTCCCCTTAAAGGTTTGCTGATTTTTAAACCTGGTAATTGACTTCATCTAGGACAGGTGATTATGAAACAACCCTTCAGTTCTATAGTGTTGTGAATGGGGGGGGGGTGAAGTATCATTCCTATGGGGTTCATCTAGCTCTATATGATGGGCTCTTATTTCTTGGCCTTAACACAGGACTGACACTTTCAATATATTAATGCACATTATAAGTAACCTATATGTCATGTTGATGGTGTCAGTATTTCTTTAATAGGATCATAAAGAGCAATCATTGGATCTAATGACTCCTGCTAGATGGTTTCATCTCCACATTTAACCGTTGGCAAGAGACCCTGTGGGTTTAAGATATACTTTTTCTTTTTAGAAATGTTATTGCATTCATATATAGGCAATGGGGTAATATAACTCGTCAGTCCATAATACTGTTTATTCAATGCTTAAGGAGTTTTATACAACTTACACTACATGAAGTGGATAGAAGCCCCTCCATAAATTTACCCATTCCCCTTGACACATTCAATACATTTGTAACTTTTGTGCACTGACTATTCTACATTTTTTTTTTCAACTCAGCAGCCTCATGATGCTTTAAAAATTCCCATTTTAACATTCTGGTTGTAAGTCACCTTTTATAGCTGACCCTTACTGCTTATTGGTAGTCAGTCCATTATAACACTAATCCGTGTAGCTACCATTGTAATTGGGATTTAGGAAAACTCTGGCCTGATTTAAAACTGTATAACACTATAAAGTTAGTTTTCCATCATTCACAACTTATTTAAATACAGTAGAACAGCCATTTTACGTTTTTCAGGGTACCTGAAAAAAATTATGTAAAATCCGGGAAATGTGTTCAAGCTATTTTTTCTTTAAATACTGAAAGATTATAAGCACAGGAGTCTGTTTTACTTTGAGATACAATATTTACTGTGTTAATAACAAGGGTTAAGCATTGCAGCATTAATGTTACACTATGGGAGGCATGTGCCTCTCTATCAGTCACACACACAACCTAAAGCAATAAGTGATTGGTACAGGACTGTATAAGGGGCAGAATAATTGGAATTGACCATTTACAGGCAGAACCATGGCAAAATATATATCTGGTTAGTTTTTTAAATCTCTTTATTTCACAAATAATAAAATTCATAGAGGAAAAAAAGTAGTTCAGGACAACATTTTGATGCGAAATCCGGAAAAACATTACTTAAAAATCAGGGAAATGCACCCATTGAAATACATGATAAATCGGTGGGACCACAAATAAAAAATGTAAAATGCAGGGAAATTTAAAATAAGGGTACTTTAAATCGAGGTTTCACTATATTGAGTATTAAACATTTCGAAACATTTACAACATTTAGAAACTATTAATTGTGTTTATTCTGGTTGCTTAATTCATTTTTATATGGCTTTCTTCATAATAACTTGTTTAATTGCAGAATATATATAATGAAACATTAATACAGGCCAGTGCAAGATTGTCCCTGTAGTTAGAGCTTATAGTTGAAAGGGCTATTGATTTATATATGTAAATAATTATTATTAAAAGGTAGTTTATGATTTTTGGATTCTCTAAGTAAGAGAGATTTGAAACAATGTTGGGAAAAAAAAGCACACTAGATTTTGTCTTTTTAGCTATCTGTGCAAAGCCATTTCTCAAATAATTGTAATTCACAGAGTCACTTATTCAGTTCAGTTTAAGGAAAATCTGTACTGGTAATGCATACTGATAATCTCCCTTTTCTAATGTTTTAGTTCTTGAGGACACTGTGTCTCTTTCTGTCTCCAACAGAAAGGAAATGTGCCAGATTATGTCGCTCTGCATCTTCTTTCCAGTTTGAATTTGGCCTAATTGTTCAAGGACTGCTGAAGGTAAGTATTAAGAACAATCTGTGGGACTTTGGAGGATATATGTTGCATGTAGAGGCTCAGGAGACACAAGAGATGATTGTGCATATGTACCCTTACAACACCACTTCTATAAAATAGCTTTAATTCCTCTCCATAGGATGCAACAGGAAGTTTTGTGCTGCCATTTTTCCAAGTTATATATGTGCCATATCACTCACATTGATGTAGATATATTCACAGTGAAACAAATGCCTCTATGTCATGAGCACACATAATCAGAGGCGCTATATGAGGGCAGAGCTGGGAACTCTGTGGAAAGCCACTTCAGATGAGGAGATTGGGTTGGATTCAGTCATTCACAGTGATGAGACCTTCACTCCTAATCTGTAAGGAAAAACCCAGAATACAACTAATTTACACATTTTTGAAAATGTGAACAGGAATGTGAATTTTTTAAACTCAAATAAATGTAATAGACTTGAAAATTCTAATCTAATTCGAATATAATTCGATTCGAAATTTTAAAAATTCGATTAGAGTTTTTACTCTAAAAAAAATAGAATGTCAGGAAGCCTGCAAACAACTCAGAATTGAGACACATTTGTGAAAAACTTTTTAGAGCAGGTTTGTATTTTTTGAGGGTTTTTTTACTAATGCAGTTATACTGTACAGATTAAACATGAACTTTATTCTCAGGCTAAATAAGAAAAGTAAAGTAAGATTTCATATGAAATAAAACAGATGTATTTTTTTCTAAAGAGTAGTAACCTGTAGCAGTTTATCAAAAGGTTGCATTCATTGGTCTTACTGCGCCTAAGTAATTGTAATTGTCAAGTGGTTGCAGCTACTACTGGATCAAAATACCCCATAGTGGGAACATTTAAACACCACAAAACTGAGTGAATATTATCTACAGCTACACAGTACTGTCCTTACAGAATCAATGCAATATTCTTGCCAGCTTTATGTTAGGACAGCTGATATGGAGTTTGTTTGGTCAGACAATGTTCTTCCAAAGCTTTTTAAAGGTATACTTACTGACCACAGACGCCCATGCACATGACAATTTTAACTATGCATGCCCTTTAAGCCTTTGCTTCTGAACTGCATGAAAATAAACAGCCTTTCCTTCTTATCTTCAAAGCTAATCTGGTAGTACTTCTGTCTTGTTGATCACCACTGGTTGGCGCATACTTGGCCCTGTCATAGGAAGTGGCACAGGCAAACATGGCAACCACAACCCCACTGCACAGCTCTTCTTTTGGAGGTCCTGCCTGAGGGATAAGGGGTCTCTTTACAAGTGTTTTGTATGGGACACAGTGGGCTTAGAGAAGCATGAATAATTAACATTTCATGAGATTAGTTTTAATATCATATATTTTTTTTTCATGAGCAAAAGCTTTTCAAATCTGTAGTTCCTCTCCAAAGGTCTCCCACCCCTCCTTAACCTCAGTGCTGTGGATGCCCTAGATTGTCCCTTTTCCATACCTGTTTCTATAAGTAGAGTAGTTCAGCAGAATGACAGATGCCATCTAATCACAGAGATAGCTAGAATGTGTTAACTTTTTTTTTTGTCTTGAATTTTTTTAAAAAAAATCCAACCCAATAACTTGGCATCTTACAGGTCTATTTCCTAAGAATCAGTTGCTGGAGCAAGATGTATAGAAAGACAACTTTCATGTTTTAACTTTTCAGGTCTTCCAGCTGAAGCCAATCATTGCGAAGCACATTTCTGGCACAGTTTTTCCTTGTGTTTCATAGAAAGGTTTTAACCTTGATCAAAATACATTGAGGGTGGCACGTAGGTTCAAAGCTTTTAATAGATTGTTTCTGGCAAGTACAGCAATGTGTTCCGGAATTCTGAAATGTTCTTCAAAATAACCTTCCCTTTGCGTCTGCTTTTATTTAAGATTTGGGAAGTTATATAAGCTAGCAGTATTATTTCATCTTAAATATTTTTAGGGCAGTTAATATTTCTGTAAAAATTATATGGGCAATACTCAAAGGGGGTCATTTATTAAGAGAGGAGGGACAGAAAAGACTGTTCTGTGGTCTTTACAGTTCTGTAAATACAGAACTTTAATAGCTATGTTATAACTTTAATAGTACATCTCTTGTATCATGGCAGTGGATTTGCACCTGGAATGATCTGAATATGTACTTTAAAGAGAAGTAAAGGCATGGCAAAAGTTAGGCACCCCAAGTGATTGTATTTAGTTACCTGAAGAGAGATCCTCTTCCTGCTTTTTTCTTTCTTCTCGCGGCTGTGCATGCGTAGTAGAGCGAAAAGCCAAACTTTAATGAAAAAGCCGGTTAGTTTGTTTTACTGCGCATGCGCCTGCCCCAGGAAATTTAAAGAAAGAAGAAGGCGGAAGACAGCTCGCTGTAATAACCCTGGGTTGGTGCAGTTTTTTGCTGGTAGGTGCACTTGCCTGGGGTGTCAGGTAAGTAGATACAATCACTTGGGGGTTCCTAACGTTTGTCACCCCAAGTAAAAATGCCCTTCGTTCTCCTGTAATGTAGAAAACAGTTTGCCGGCCTCTAGTCTTTCACTAGAATCTTTTACTACAATCTTTTAAAGTATGGTGGACAAAATGGCAAAAAAAAATCATTTTGTGTAATTGCCTTTAGCTTTATTTTTCCTCCATAATGGAGGAAAGTTGCTGTGCTCTCAAAATAATTATCTATCTGCATTTTTCCAAATGTACTGAATAGAAAACTGAAAGCCGGTGTCTGTTTTGCCTTCAAATGTCTCCTTATTAGTTAGTTATTAGTTATTGAGCAATGAAGGGATGTTAAGTTAGGGGAGAGATGTGCAGGCAGGGAGAATCAAAGCAAACAAACTGTATGTAGAAGAATTGCATCTACCAACTTTCAGTTCAACTCCCACATAAGCAAATTGTGCTCTCATTGCCTCGGGCACCTATCCTTCGTGGCTTCAGTGACCTCAGGATATGCATGAAGGACATCTAAGTGTTCACACGAACAGTAGGACAGAAGAGGCAGGCGTAAACACTGCAAGTATTACAATCTACAGAAACCTTAATAGATTTTGAAAAGCTGCCCTTAGACTTACATTAGGTTGCTAACAAATCATCCGTGTTTATGTAAAGCAAGATGAAATTAAAGATGAGACGTTTTCACACTACCTAATCGGATTAAAAGGCTTTTGCATGTGTTGACTTTAAGGAATATATTTTTTAAATATTTTTTCTTCCAGACAAAAGGGCAAGAAACCTTTCAAATATACAGTATCCTACAGTATCCTGAAAACAGACCTGGACCTAGCAGCAGATGGAGATCTTTACACAATCATGTGTGAAGCCAGGGCTTCATTCATTCATTTTTGGCAGGTTGTTTTACACAAGCATGCAAGAGAGAGATGTACTGATGACATTTTAATATCTGAATGACAACAAATCTATGCTCAGCCCCACAATCACCACCATGAATATTTGGATTCATTTTGCTTTTGGTCATGTTTCTGTGTGAAGGATTCCCTCTATAACAATAGTTTAAATTGATATAGATATGGGTTGGAAATCTGCCTTTCTGTGTATTACTATCACTGAATACATGGGCATATTTTCAAATCAAAATGACTGAGCATATCTCTGCATGAAGGCCTCCAAGCAATCATGCTGTATGTATCAACACTGGATAGGTTATGATTACCCAGCACTGAATAGGTAGACCTCAAGTAACCAATCTTTGTGTAAAGTCAATGTATGATTCAGGCAGCTAAAATTAATGACTGGTCAGCAGAAACCATGTTTGGTCAGCCAGCCAGATGCACAAATGTTGTATAATTAATATATATACTATTTATAATATATAAAGTAATGTAGTGTTAATACTGTTATGATGTACTATAAACATTGTTGTATTATTGCAGTTATGAAACAAATGTGCGATTGTGTAAATATTTGACTTTTGTGAAGTCTTATTAAGAATGATGTAACTTGTGGGTAGGACGCACAGGGCACTTTGAAGGGCTTTGCAAACCTTGTTTTTAAGTGCCCCTAACATGTGACTAAGGCACCCAAAACTGGCTGGGTATTGGTGTACAGCTATTATCGAATGCCACAAGACATCATGATACATAAAACACATTTGAATCCTGTTGCCTAATATCAAACCCAGACTCGTATTGCTAATGTACCCTGTGATTACCCTGCCCAAACCTTTTGATTTGTGCATTTATCTTTACAATATTAACTAAATATGTGCGTTGTCCCTTGGAAAAATCCATAGTACAGTTCCATGGGATTTGTTACACAAATGTTTCATTTAAAGTGATGCCTGTGTTTCAGCTGTGTTTGGTAAAGCTGTGTTAAAAACTCCAGTGAATTGTGTCTGAGCAGTTTGTATATTGTGTCTGAGCAGTTTGTATAGAGCATAGTGTATTTTCTGTTTTGGGCAATGACAAACTGAATGTTTGAGCCCCTGGTAAGTTGCGGATGTCAACAGCCAAAATGCTGTATAATTTCCCACTGTGGAAGTGACTGGGTATTTTCACAATCATTTAAGTAATCTACTCACAATGATTTCCATTGCAGGCAACAGCAAGACATTTTGGCTGTTTTTATGCCCATGATTTTAACAGGGTGGCAAAACACTTCCATGTGTTCTTCCCCCTTAAAGCACATATTCCTGTGCAGTTGTAAGCTGCTTATGTAAATGGAAAGTATTGTGCCTTTTCTTTAATAATGTGTAGTAAGCTTCTTGTGCACTACTCCCACTGCAAATACATCAATGACATATTCTTCGCAAAAGCAGCAGTCTGAGGAAGATGTTCTCATTAAATGTTCTCATTTATCTCCAAGCTGGCCTCATGCTGTCCATTGACTTTGATAGTGCTTTCCAACTGCATTCATATTCTGAATATGAAAATATTGGGTTCAATGGAGTTTAGCTGGCCTGCCAGGAGATCTCATGTGGAGCCCTGGTCCTTCTCAACCGCAGCCTTAAATATAACCTAGAATATTTATGACTGTCTCATTTACTTGATATGGGAGTCGGCCCTGGATGTCATGTTCTTTGGTGGACCCACAGATCACTTTGTTAGATGCACAGTTGGTCATGGCTTAGAGACCCATTATAGTTACACCACAGTGTGCACTGGCAAAAATAATATGAATGCAAGTTATACACTAAATGGCAGTGTGTTGGGAGTCTCCTTAACTGAGAAGGACCATGGGGTTTTTTGTAGATAACAAGTTGTCTAATTCTGGGCAGTGTCATTCTGTGGCTATTAAAGCAAATAAAGTTCTGTCTTGCATAAAAAAGGGCATTAACTCAAGGGATGAAAACATAATTATGCCTCTTTATAAGTTCCTGGTAAGGCCTCATCTGGAGTATGCAGTGCAGTTTTGGACTCTAGTCCTTAAGAGGGATATAAATGAACTGGAGAGAGTGCAGAGACGTTATGAGGGTAGACTTTCACGGTTGTGGTTGTTTTCTCTGTAGAAAAAAAAAAAGCTTGCGAGGGGACATTATTGCACTTTACAAGTACATTAGAGGACATTATAGACAAATAGCAGGGAACCATTTTACCCATAAAGAGGATCACTAGACCAGAGGCCACCCCTTTAGACTAGAAGAAAAAAACTTTCATTTGAAGCAACGTAGGGGGTTCTTCACAGTCAGGACAGTGAGGTTGTGGAATGCACTGCCGGGTGATGTTGTGATGGCTGATCCAGTTAATGCCTTTAAGAATGGCTTGGATGATTTTTTCGACAGACATAATATCAAAGGCTATTATTATCTGTAGTTAGTATAGAGATGGGCAGGTCTGGACTGAAAATTAAAATAGCCCCCACCAGCCCACTAAATACTGACTTTCTATGGCACCTTATAGCAGCCCCTTTGGCATTTGCCAGAACCCACAGACCTAGTCCGGGCCTGGAGATGGGCATATATAATTTCTGTGAAAGTAGGGAGGGGTATGTGTATGGATGCTGTGTTTTCATTTGGAGGGGTTTAACTTGATGGACTTTGTCTTTTTTCAACCCAATTTAACTATGTAACTAGTAAAAATTACAAAAAGAGACAACACCCAGTCATTCTATGTTTAATGTATGTCTTCTTTATAATATATTTTTGTATACATACATGCATTAAACACTTTCATTATGTCTTAATAATAGACAAATCACTTTATATCCATGTTTATGTAATCCCAGGCAGGTGTTGAGCACCCCCTGCATTTTTTACTGCTTTGGAGAGATCAGTATTATGAATTGCTGAGTAATAATTCTATGTGAACCACACTACTCCCCAGTAAGTGAGTTATGTAAGTGGTAAGATCTGTATAACGGATCTTAGGATCTTCATACCTTAAATCTACTAGAAAATCTTTTAAACATTAAATAAACCCAGTAGACTGGTTTTGCTTCCAATAAAGATTAATTAAATCTTAGTCTGGATCAAGTACAAGGTACTGCTTTATTACAGCATAGAAAATGGAAATAATTTCTTAATTAGTTTCCGTAATTTGGAGCTTTCTGGATAATGGTTTTCTGGATAACAAATACCATACCTGTATCGCACCAGTATATTCCACAGCACTTTACAGAGATTATACACTAGTGTATGTTCTATTGTTGCTTACACTCTAAGGTGCATATCACAAATATGCATATTGATCAATTTTATTGCAAGTCAATTAACCTTTCTGAATGTTTTTCTATACTCATTTTTTTCTTCTAAAACCCATATGTTCATCCCTACAGTAGATTCACTAATAAAAACATAACTAATGACCTACCACAAAATAAGTATCCTGTTGAAGATTGGGTTAGTGCAGATTTCCACTTGTTTTCTGTAATGTCTACCTATAATCCTTAGATTTACTGCTCTTTCTGTTGTTTCTCCATAAAAGAAAATTTATGTTTGCAAAGCACTCCCTTGCCTGTCTGACCTGCAAGAACAATCTGTGCTCGGACTGAATATGCAGCAAGGACATTAACCTTTGATCCTCCTGTCTATGTCCAGCCCTAGTACAGATCATTCATGCAGATCTGACAGGCCCAGGGAGGCTCTCTGCAAACATAAATATTCTAGTAAGGAGAAGCAGCAGCAGAAAGAGCTGTAAGACTAACAAAACAATATACAGTAGTTGGTTATAACAAAGTTGAAGTTACGCAGCGGTTGGATATTCCAACAAGACAATGACCCTAAATCTACAAAGGCATTTATGCAGAGGGAGAAGTACAATATTCTGGAATGGCCATCACAGTCCCCCGACTTGAATATCATTGAAAATCTATGGGATGATTTGAAGCAGGCTGTCCATGCTCGGCAGCCATTAAATTTAACTGAACTGGGGAGATTTTGTATGGACGAATGGTCAAAAATACCGCCATCCAGAATCCAGACATCAAAGGCTAAAGGAGGCATCTAGAGGCTGTTACATTTGCAAAAGGAGGCTCAACTAAGTAATGATGTAATATCTCTGTTGGGGTGCCCACATTTATGCATCTGTCTAATTTTGTTATGATGCATATTGCATATTTTCTGTTAATCCAATAAACATTATGTCACTGCTGAAATACTACTGTTGCCATAAGGCATGTTATACATTAAAAAAAGTTGCTACTTTGAAAGCTCAGAGGGGTTTCCAAACTTTTTCATATTACTGCAACTCAATTTTTGTCTTATCAGTCCAAAGCACTTTGTTCCAAAATGACTGTGGCTTGTCTAAATGAGCTTTTGCATACAACAAGCGGCTCTGTTTGTGGCATGAGTGCAGAAAGGGCTTCTTTCTCATCATCCTGCCATACAGATGATCTTTGTGCAAATTGAGCTGAATTGTAGAACGATGTTCATCTGCAGCAAGATGTTCTTGAAGGTCTTTGGAGGTGATCTTTGGTTTGTCTGTAACCATTCTCACAATTAGTGATGGGCGAATTTATTCGCCAGGCGCAAATTCGCGGCGAATTTGCGCGATTCGCGGCAGGCGAATAAATTTGCGAAACGCCCGCGAAAATTCGCCGAAAAAATTCGCCGGCGTCAAAATTTTTTTCGAAAAAACGGACGCCGGCGTCGGAAAAACGGACGCCGGCGTAAAAAACGAGACGCGAAACGGCGCAAATTCGCCCATCACTACTCACAATCCTCCTCCTGTATTTTTCTTGGCCTGCCAGACTTGGGTTTTACACCAACTGTGCCTGTGGCCTTCCATTTCCTGATTACATTCCTTACAGCTGAAACTGACAGTTTAAACCTCTGAGATAGCTTTTTGTAGCCTTCCCCTAAACCATGATACTGAACAATCTTTGTTTTCAGATCTTTTGAGGGTTGTTTTGAGGAACCCATGCTGTCACTCTTCAGAGGAGAGTCAAACCTTAAATACGTTTTCTCATGATTGGACACACCTGCCTATGAAGTCCAAGGCTTAACGAGCTCATCCAACCAATTTGGTGTTGTCAGTAATCAGCATTGAGCAATACATGCATTCAAATGAGCAAAATTACAAGGGTACCCAAATTTATGCACAGCCAGTCTTTCGCATTTGATTTAATTTCAAACATACTGCTTCACTAAAAATCTTCGTTCAGAAAACACCCCAGGACTCCTGGGACGTTCCTGGGGAATGAAAGACATACCACTGTTATCTATTTTGTTGAAAGTAGAGTAAATTATTATGCAGGCTGAGAGGGGTTCCCAAACTTTGTATTTTTTTCTACATAGGCATAGGGCTCCTTATATGTTTAAATAGATAATATGCCTCTGTATATTTAGTAGAGGAGGCAGCATTGGAAGAATAGTTATGCTCTGCTGTAGCACATCAGCATTTGATCTGTCCTTGCTCCCACAGTCAGGGAAACTGCAAGAGTGTGGCTGAAGTTTGAATCTCCTGATGCTCCATCGGCACCAGTTTAATGACGAGCAATGAATAGATGTGTTATGAGCTATCTTTGTGATGCCTGTTCCTTGGTGGTACAACGTGCCAGTGTGGCATTCACAGTCAGATGCAGCTTTTTCCAATCCATACCAAAGAGTTTCACCTAATAGTAATGGATGTAAAGAAAGGGAGCAGGTTGCATTGCTCTTTGGCCACCATTCATAAATGAAGTTTTATGTGATTTTAAAATATCATTTTATTATGTGGTTTCCATGAATCTGGTGTTTACATTTACAAAACTGCAAACAGGGCTTACCAATTGTATGATAACTTTGTAACATGCACTTGCATAGATACTAAAGGAATTACAGGTATTGGACCTATTATCCGGAATCATCGGAACCTGTGGCTTTCCGGACAATGGGTCTTTCCTTAATTTGGATCTTCACACCTTAAGACTACTAGAAAATCATGTAAACATTAAATAAACCCAATAGGCTGGTTTTACTTCCAAGAATTATATCCTAGTTGGGATCAAGTACAAGCAACTGTTTTCTTACTACAGAGAAAAAGGAAATCATTTTTAAAATTTTGGATTATTTGATTGTAATGGATAATGGATCCCATACCTGTATTATTATTGATCAATCCCTTCTCCTTTGTTTATCGGGAGTGTATACACATTTCACACCTGCTGGTCGTCGGATTTTGGCAGACACACACACACACAAAGTATTTAGGCCGCCGGCGGGTCCATAAAAAGCTCTTCCTGTCCACAACCACATACTAAGTATGTGCCGCTTCCAGTGGCCTCTTTTTATATTTCTATATCCCTGCACAATATATAAAGAGAAGCAGACTGGGGCCGGGTCAGGTGTGGGTTCAGAATGGCGGGTTAGGGATCAATGCAGGTCGACAATTTGTTGACCCATACTAACACCCACAATAATATGTGAATTTTAGGTGCCACGTGAATGAAGTGACTATTGTTTTTCAATGTGATTTTGCAGATATTTGTATATGCAAAATCATTTCAGTTCATTATTTTTTCATATTCAATATATGGATTTGGTGCATTATAAATTTTAAATGACAACTAACCTCCCCCTCCAATGCTTTAAAATTTGCTGTGCCCAGCTGAGTGATCACCTCCAGGGATCAAGGGACCCAAAGTAACAATGGTGACAGGGTCCTTAGTTCAGCACCAGCATGGGCACTATTAACAAGGAGTCTGTATACTCATAAATTCTCTGCATAGGTTTTATCTGGGTAGTCTGGATTCCTCTCTCACTTAGGAAAGTTAAATGGCTCCTATCAAAAATTTAGACTGCGTGAAACTTTGATTGTAAGCTCCACTGCAGCAGAGATAGATACATATAATGAACATTTTCTTCAAAGTGCTATGAAAACAGTGGTTGTTCACTTGGTCTGGAGTGGCAAAATTTCTGTATGTATGATTTGATTAAGTCTTGTTGTATCTGACAGAACTAGTATGGAATTGTAAAAGTTTGCCCTCCACAGTTACCGTATATACTCGCGTATAAGCCGAGTTTTTCAGCACACAAAATGTGCTGAAAAACTCTACCTCGGCTTATACGCGGGTCAGCTAAAAAGGTTGACGCTTACTCAGTGTGTGTAGTGACTCCTCCGTGCTGCCCGTACTTCTCCCCGCTCGTGGCTTCCTCAGCCCCTCCCCTCTAAGCTCTCGTCACACAGTACTCCTCAGCCCTTCCCCTTTTTGCAATGTGTGCGCATTACCGTATTGCGAGAGGCGTAGGCCGTGTCAGTGAATGTGTGACAGGAGCGGGGGCAGAGAGGAGGGGGAACAAACTGATCGGCACAGTGCGGAATTGTTTGTGTTTGTAGTGTGTGTTGCCGTGGGATAGTGTGGTTGTAGGGAAGGTTCTGGTATGGAGGACAAGACGTTTACTGAAGAGCTGGACCAGTGGATCGAGCAGCTGAATGACTGCAAGCAACTCAACGAGAGCCAAGTGCGCACCCTGTGCGAGAAGGTGAGACCGGCCCCGCGTAGCAACGTCTGTAAACACTCCACATACACGCACATAGGTGTATAGCGCTCACAGCATCGTAGCGTAACAGGCATGATGTCATGAAGGGAACACATCTGTATATAAACGCTTATAAGGACATTTGCTTATGTAGCAAATCTAGTTTATGTCCGTACATGCACGTCCCACACATAAATAATACATCCATACACCCATCAGGGGTTGCTGAGGGTTACCAAAACTGGAGCAAACTTTTCACCTGCTATTGCTACTATTGCTACCCATACAAGGATTTCCTTGTTCATATGGGGGAAAGCACAGCAGTTCATGATCCCTGCAGCTAAATGCCTTTTAAAGGTACAAATATAAAAATTATTTTTGATGAGTGCCTTCCTTAAATCATTTTCGTTTTTTGTAATCTAGCCTGTGGTCAGCAAACACATGGCATAAAGCAAAAATAGTACCAGTTTCTCACCCCTAGGCTTATACACGAGTCAATACATTTTTCCAGTTTTCTTAGGTAAATTAGGTACCTCGGCTTATACACGGGTCGGCTTATACACGAGTATATACGGTATGCTCCCTGGTGCTTGCGACTGCTACCCATCATAATAACATTACAAATTTCTAATAAAAACTCTCTTTTATGTCTATACCTAATATGTGCTTAAATCCTATTGAACACACCAATTCCTATTGAATTGCAGTGGCCCATAAGGACTGTAAAAATTGTTCGGTTTGGAAAGCTTGGTGTTTAATGGTAGAGCAAGAGCCAGCTATTCTAAATGTACCACTGCTGTGCAAGCCATAATTAAGCCTGAAAACAGTAGCGAGTAGAAAGCTGCCTTTCCAAATTACTGAAGCAGATAATAGGTTTTGGTTAGGATCAACATCATGTAAGAGTTGAGGCAACAAAGCCATTTTATCCCCTGAATGGTCAGAGCAGCTGGGTGCCTGCATTATTTAGGAGACACATTCAAAATGTATTTTTACTCTGATTTGTAGTTTGCTGGTTTGTCTTCTCAAGAGACAGACTGTCAGCAAACACATTCACTGTAATGAAGTAGACTGTGTCAAGTAATAGAATGAAAGCAGTGTCATCAGCTTTGGCCATGTATCCTCACAGAAGCAAACGATGGAGCAGAACCAATAATCTTTCAATATAATGCACATTAATATACTCGGGCCAAAGCCCTGTTAGAAGTTGTGCTGTGTGTGTATAAAAAAAGGCTGTCCCTGTGAATCTCTTATTTGACAGTGGTCTTAGGGTAGACTTAATTTCTTTGTCTAAAATATTGTTGACTGTGCTAAATGCTTCATTCAGGCAATTATTTAAAAGATAAAAAGGATCAAATTGGTAATTAGGTTCCTTGCTTTGATCTACAGTTCATGTGTGAGAGTTCCTACTATAACTAGGGGTTCCCCATTTTAGCGAGAGATGAGGAAGGGGAAGTAGATCTGATAACAGTCTAAGATCCGGAGGCTGATCAACTGTTTTGGGACCCTCTAGGCAGCAGGGTAGCCCCACAGCCCGGGAACCACAAACTGCAGGTTCCAATACAATAAATTCATGTCTACAAATGTGGCTGAAGGGCCAAACATACAGATGAATAATGAGTTGGTCTTCTGCATTACCTTATTCTTCATTAAGTCCAAAAAACATACCAACATAAAATTAATAACACTGAATAACACTTTGACATCTGTGTAAAACCAATAGCCGCTGAAGGCTGCATATAACATTTCACAATAATTACAATAACGTACTAATTCCTTCTTAATACAAACCCATTAACCAGCATAAGGCTAAGCATCCTCCACCCACTTCATTACTTACGGTGCCTCCATGTCCCTAAGCCTCGCCCCAGGCCTATCCAACCAACCTCACTTTATCTTCCAGCCTCCCTTTTTGGCTACCCAGTATGCCAAAGCTGCGACATACTAAACCACCTACCCCATCTCCACAGGGCGGGAGGGACGTTGTCTTTACCCGTGCTGTCCAACAGATAACGTGAATTCCCACACTTTCTCTGCCCTACTTATAGCGTAAGCCCTGCCCCCTTTTCCTACTATCCCCACACTACAACTCCCATCATACCCCTTAAACTTTTCTCTATTCACACCTCTGTCATATGCCCCCCCGATCCACCTGTCTCATGCTCGCTATTGGGCTTTTTGATTTATCCAGAAATTGGGCTTCTTGAATTTATCCAGAAATGTCACAATCATGGCTGCACACCCCAATCCAACCCTTCCACCATACACAAACAGGCTATCTCAATATTGTTTTCTGACTAGTTACAAAAATAAAGCACATGCAAACGCAAAATGTAAAGTGGGTGTATTTACCCTTTAAACGAATGAGGAATATATCCAATGCTCAATTCAATGCCTAATGTACAACTTTTGTGTTTAAAAAAAAGATAAATGCTGCTGTCTTTTGCTAGAGTCTGCACTCTAATTTAATATAGTAGTAGTGTATTATATGGAGATAAAAATATTTCATCTCAGTTCTATAAAATGATGGGCTATAGCAAGGGAAGACATTCTGTTTATTTGGCAGTACTCCAAAGTGCATTTAAATGTCAGAAATCCATTCTTGTATCACTCTGTAGTGTTTCTAGTATCTCCGCTGACAATTATAGGCTACAATCATATCAGTTTGGACAGAGTGATTAGTGGTTATTAGCACTTTTACACATAAAAAGTGTTTGTGCCAGAATGAAGATTGTATCCCCCTGTATAACAATTGGGGAAAGGCCATCCTAATATAAACAAACCGTCTGTCATTGCTACTTTGGTTTATTGCTGTAGTTCCCATAAGCTATTGCCATAGCCTTTTCTAGATTTTAGTCTACATTATGCAATGCAGAGGCTTTACAAATGGTTACATCTCTTAATTCATGTGAGACAGGCATAGTCGAATGACAAAGTGATTTGGATGCAAAGGAGAAAATGGTAAAGAGAGCTGTTTTATTTATTTCAAGTTTGATTCTTATATGTATTGTTAGTTCATTCCCAAAGTATATTTACAGAAATTCTACAAATTCATTGAGTTTTTTTTAAACATAAAGTCATAATTTCTAGGTTATGTGGCAAATAGCAGTATGCGGAAGCAAAATGTTTAATCTGTTTAACCAGTGCACAAAACATTGTTTTCCCTAACTGAGGTGTGGACTAATAGAGAATGCAATAATAAACAATACTAGAAAGAATACTATTCTGGCCAGAAGGTGCCCCTAGAGAGTGCTAAGCTGTTCATACTGGGAGGGAGCGTTCACTGCGGATGGTCATGTTGGGAGACCAAGGGGTATATTTACTAAGGGTCGAAGTGAATTCGAGGGAATTTTCGAAGTATAAAAATTCGAAATTCAAAGTAATTTTTTGGATACTTCGACCATCGAATAGGATACTACGACTTTGAATTTACTTCGACTTCGATTCGAATATTCGACCATTCGATAATCGAAGTACTGTCTCTTTAAAAAAACTTTGACTTCAATACTTTGCCAAAGTAAACCTGCTGAAGTGCTATGTTAGCCTATGGGGATCTTCTACAACCATTTTCTAAGTCTTTAGAGGTCAAAGGAAAATCCTTCGATCGATCGCTAAAATTGTTGAATCGTTCGAATCGAACGATTTAATCGTTAGTTCCTCTGATCGTACCTACACTGAACAGTTTCTAAACACTCAGAACCAGGCTCTCCTAGGCTGGCTGTGCTCGTCGCCCCCAGCTCCTTCTGCGTCCACCTCCCTGCAGATTTTTGGGCCCTAGGTCACTGGGCCCTAGTGCCTGGCACTCGTGCTTGCACCGCTCCCACCCCTGCGTGCAAGCGTGTGCATTCGTCGGGGGCGGAGCACTGGGGAGGATGCGCACAGGAGTGCACGTTCCCAGTGCTCCTTGGATTGCAGCACGGTAGTGATGTGTGGGCCGACCTCACTTTCTTCTTCGCAGGTGGCGGGTTCTTCTCCTGCTGTCCTGGCTCGCAACCATCAAATGCTGGCTTCGACTTTCGTGACATCATGGGCGGGTCGGCGCGGGTCTATAAAAGGAACCCGGAAGTCAGATGCAGGCGGGCTCAGGCTAAGGGAGGGCGGGTTAGGGCAGGGGCCTGTTAGGAGCAAATATCAAACTCCCAGAGGCACCTATTATGTGCATGTCTGTCTGTAAGGATTTCTGTTATACTGTATGTGTGTTTTTTTTTATTTTTTCAAAAGAAAAAAGAACAAATGTAATTCAGGGTTTTATCTTGAAGGTACAGGTATACAACCTGTTATCCGGAATGCTCGGGACATGGGGTTTTCCCGATTAGGGGTCTATCTGTAATTTGGATTTCGCACCTCAAGTCGACTAGAAAATAAACATAAAACATTATAAACATTAAATAAAGCCAATAGGCTGGTATTGCTTCCAATAAGGATTAATTATATCTTAGTTGGGATCAAGTGCAAGCTACTGTTTTATTATTACAGAGAAAAAGGAAATCATTGTTAAAATTTGGATTATTTGGATAAAATGGAGTCTATGGGAGACAGCCTTTCCATAATTCAGAGCTTTCTGGATAATGGGTTTCCGGATAATGGATCCCATACCTGTACTATAGAAACCCTTCTAGATTCACAATGTAGTATAAAAGGAAAGGAGAGAAGGCTGTCACCTTTTTGTTGAAAAAGCAGCAGCTATTATCAGATTTGGAAAGTAAGGATTCTACAGGGCCTCAACAGGATGGCAAGCATGCCTCAAAGCTTGCTAAGATTTTGCTGAATATTGTTTGAAAAGGAAATAAGATTAATTTATCATCGGGGTAAAGGAATGACCTTAAACTCTAGGTTATTAATTAATTATTAAAAATGAGCCTCACGGGAACCTGTAACTACAAGCCCCAAACTGGTGGGGGTTACATATTTTAATTCACCAACAGCCACCATAGACCTATGTTTGTTGTGTTCCTATGTGTAGAAAAACATTGTTGCAACAGATCAGTTGCAGAAAGTGTCTTAGTTATCACATTCTGCTGGTACATAAGAATGAAAGAAGATTCCTTCTGTGACCTAAAGGAGACCTGCTGATATGATCTCTATCGTCTCATCATGTGGAAAGCCCCGAGGTGTCACGCCAGTACATAACTTACAGTATAACAACTAAGAATTTTATGCTACTTTGAGCAGTGGCGTAACTACCGGGGGAGCAGGGGGTGCAATTGGGCCAGGGTCCGCACCCCCTTAGGGCCCCCTGGCAGGAATTCTGGGCAGTTCTGGGCTGATTCCCGAGTGTACGGAGGGGGGCGGGGCCTGGCTGCGCGTCCCCCGCCAGGGCCCGCCCCCCTCTAGTTACATTACTGACTTTAAGGTTTATAACCGTGTAATGCGAAATTGAACAGCACCATCGACTTTTGAAGTATTTAAAAAGCCTTTATTTATGCTTTTGTGGGCATCACCGCAACGTTTCAGGCCATGCGGCCTTTTATCAAGCTTTAAGGTTTATAACCCTCAAGTAGTATTTAAGGATATCCCTTTCAATATCAGGATTTTTGCATCTAACAGAATTTACAGTATCCTTGTTTATTTTTTCGGCCTGCCCTAGGAGTCAGTTCTTAAACCTCAGTGGTCGGCAGCTGCTAAGTATGTATGTATACATAGTTCTGCACTATTCAAATGAATAATGAAATGGATAATGGCAACTCAGTCCTTGTATATTTATACTATACATATTGATTAGGTGAAATGAAACTTTTTGAAGTAGGCCATATTTAGTATTCACGTGTGTTACACAATTACATACATTTGATTATGATTCAGGACAGAACACTGCAGTAGGTGTTCAGCAGGTTTTACTCCATGCAAAAGCCAGATGTAATGCAGTAATTTATAATTACATTCTTTCCGGTGGAAGTCAATCACAAGAAAGCCGTTTTTATTCCATTTTTTACACGGTGAAGCCTGGCAATGTGTGGTGTATTATCTCGCTGTTTTTAACACAGCATAATAAATATGCCCTAAATTACACACACACCTAACAGCATCATGAGCACAAATACAGGCATGGGATCTGTTATCCGGAAACCTATTATCCAGAAAGCTCCGAACTACGGAATGTCCGTCTTCCATAGACTCCATTATAAAGAAATAATTCAAATGTTTAAAAATGATTTCCTTTTTCTCTGTAATAATAAAACAGTACCTCGTACTTGATCCCAAAAAATATATAATCAATCCTTACTGGAAGCAAAACCAGCTTTTTGGGTTTATTTAATGTTTACATTCATTTCTAGTTGACTTAAGGTATGAAGATCCAAATTACAGAAAGATCCATTATCCGGAAATCCCCAGGTCCCGAGCATTCTGGATAACAGGACCCATACGTTTACATACATCTGGTTACATTTTTGCATCTCTAGCACATGCTAAAGCCCAGGTTACTAGTTGCTTGATCTTTCAATCAATTTGTGTATTTTTGTATTTGTGTATTTGCAGTGTATCTGCAGCTGCTGTGCTATAACTGCACATTAAATTGCAGCATAGCACAAATAGACCCTTAAATTCTTACTGGTACACATGCTCTTAGATGAAGTCTTTACTGGATCCATTTCATAAACGCATCTGCAATGCCTACCAAGCCCCATATTGTCTATGCTGCTGCTTCCTTTTAACCCCTGCTACCCCTTATAAAGGCCTCTGGACAGCTTGTGTATACCATTGGAAGGTGCACTCACAACTTGCATCCACTAGCATCACACCAAAGTTGACCAGCTACAATTTATACATTATACAAAAGAGAGGGAACTGATCAATGCACATTCCCTGGTCCCCTGTTTCACTTGTAATCTATGCAAAATCTATTTTCAAAAACAGGGATTTTTAGGTGTATACCCATCTAGGCTAGGTCTTCTCTGGCTAGGAAACAGGCAGAGCAATGGTAAAATATGACCCACATTCCATAGGATGGGCCTTCGTTACTCAAAACAAATGAAAAAAAACGGACACCAGAAGGTTCTTGAACAAACAAATAAGGCTTTATTTGAGGCTTTATTCTCTTTAAACGAGGGTTTTTATAATCACAATCCTTTGAGGTATACACTTACATGTCAGGTAGCATTACAGCAATTCAGAGACAGCACCTTGTGATGGAGATAATGTATTATATTCATAGATGCACCCTCAAGATCTCTGGACAGTGTGTTGGATCACATAATCTAAATACCCATTAGTCTGTGATCCCTACACTGCAGCCTTGCCTGAGGGGAGCACTGCCCCTTGTTATCCCTCCTAGTTGGAACACAGGCTGCTTTGCTTACTAGTTCTATCTGTGTCACTTTCCTAGAATTTGTTATTACAGGGAACTATCCTGTCCTGGCTACATCTCATTCACGGGGGCCCTATATCCCCAACTTCATCCAGGGCCTCACCACCCTTGTGGCCTTTCCTTTACTGGACCTAAGTCCCAGGCTCCCAGCCAGGGCCGGATTTACATAGTGGGCGCCCCTAGGCCCACTTCCGTTCGTCGCCCCTGTCCCCTCCAGGTGGACAGGAGCAATGGGGATTGGCACACTGGAAATTAAAAACAATTATGTATCTTCAGCGCATCCCCAGTGTTTTTGAACCAATGTGGGTGTGGTTGGGCAGCATGCCACCCCCCCTAAAATCCTGCTGCCCTAGGCCCGGGCCTAGGTGGCCTTTCCACAAATCCGGGCCTGCTCCCAGCAACATTATGGTGGGAAGTGATTGCCATCCTCTAAGTCTAAGCCAATGATACACTTTACACATTTTGCAAACTGGATACATTCCCTTCTGCCCAGCAACTAGGAAATAATTAGGGAGTAAAGAAGTGTAGGGATTTAAAGCCATAGGAGAGCATTAACCCTGTGGGTCCCTACATCAGTTACAAAGTTATCATAAAATGGGCTTGCCATCACACCACATCAAAGTAAACCCCATATGGTGGTCCTAATAGTGTATCCCCAGTCTTTTTCCATAGGCTTGCACCTACCTGCATGGTAGCCTTACTTGGAAGAAGTGTCCTGACCAAGACTTTGGTCTCACTTGGCTTGATCCTCTCCCATGCCATTAGCATTTATAGGGGAGAACAATGGTTTCACAAGCTTACTCCTTTTTCCCTTGCTCGTAGCTTTAAAAGGAGAGAGTTTACCCAGACCAATTAGATGTTGAAATAAAGAGTACTATTTTTACCTGTTTTCTGGAAACATGCAGTTTCTCAAAAAGGCCCAGGAGTGTGCTGCTCAACGATAGATGTGCTGGTGACGTTCATCTTAGTGATGGACTCGGGGTGGCAGCACCTGGGTCACAGTGTTTGTGGAAAGGTCCCCAAGGACCAGGGCTAGGGTGGCAGGATTTTAGGGGCGGCATGCTGCCCAACCACACTCACATTAGTTCAGAAACACTGGGAATGTGCAGGAGATACAATAGGTTTTTAAAGGAGAAAAATAGGATAAATGAAATAAACCCTAATTTTGTAGGCTATTATGAGTAATATATGGTCCTGAAGCAGCGAAAAGAACAATGTGTATTTTTTTTAATCCCCTAGCCACCAATGTATTATTATAACACTTATAGGCGCCTGTCACCAATGTTTTTCTAAAAAATATTCTATGGGGCCCCAATTTTTTTTGAACTTGTAAAGGGGCCCCTGGCGCCAATGTTTTTTTTAAAAATATTCTATGGGGCCCCAATATTTTTGAACTTGTAAAGCGGGCCCTGGCGCCAATGATTTTTTAAAAAATATTCTATGGGGCCCCAATTTTTTTGAACTTGTAAAGGGGCCCCTGGCGCCAATGTTTTTTTTTTTTAAATATTCTATGGGGCCCCAATTTTTTTTCAACTTGTAAAGGGGGCCCTGGCACCATTTTTTTCTTTTTAACTTATAGGGGGGCCCTGGTCACCAATAGCTTTTTATAACTTTTGTGTGTGTGGGAGGGCGGGTACATTTTTTAGTGGGTGGGATATGGGGTGGGCGGGGCCCAGGGGGCCCCAAAAATTTTGTAGTACTGGGCCCCGTGATTTGTGTTCCTTCATCACCAGAAGGATTGCAAAACTGATCGTGACCAGCAGGGGGAGCCCGGCCTATCCCAAGTCAGACTGACTGCTCAGTGGGCTGTGTGAATGAAATTGCCAGCGGCTGTTCATGCTAAAGCTGCTCACACACAAGATCCTGTGCCGGACTTCTCTCCTGACCCCGCCTGAACGCTGAGCTGCGCTAATTTTGCTTGTGAATTTACGAGACGAAAACAATCGCTGTGGGACAACAGGCGTTCCCGGACGGAAGGTAATGACGGTGGGGAGTCAGTTTGGCGCAGGGCTGGGGAAGTTTCACAAAGTGCCGATGTCTCTTGGGCCACTGGGATTGGCAGACTGGCAGCGAGCGTGGCTTATATGAGTGACGGCGGCAGCACAGAGGGCACAACACTGGGACTCCGCTGCACGTCACACCAACACACACGTGGTCAGAGAAATACTTGTTTGAAACAGGCAGGGAAACCTTTTTGTATATAAAATGGCAATGTCTTTAGACTTCCTGAGAGGCAGCCGCTGCCACCCTAAAGTTATGTTCACTCTGGTGGAGCCCTGAAAAACTAAAAGTCAGGTATCTGAGTTCCACCAGTTGTAGCCAGTCCCTGTGCTCCTGGGCTGAGAGGACACACAGCACTCACTGGCGGCTCTAGTGTCATTCATCAGCTGGGCTTGGGAGTGGAGGGCTCTCAGCTGGTTCAGGAGGCATGTGGAGTGATGACAGGGGCTTGCTCTTTATCTCATTTGGACTGGGAGAAGACAGTGTGGCTGCACTTCTGCCTACTCAATACATTTGCTTTCCAGGCTGGAAGTTGCTGTGGCAGGTTACACTACACGTTGCTACTTCATTCAGGGAAAACATATTTCTGGTTGAAGCCAGATGCTTGTCCCTATATCATAAAAACAGAGAGTAAGCCACAAGTAAATATTAGGGGATGTAAACCCAAAAATAAAATGTTTTTTTGTTTCATTGAAAAAAAAACAATTTTTGAAAAAAACAATTATGAAACATTTTCAGTGGTTATTTCTTAAAATTAAAACTGAAAGCAGTGTTATACTGTCCCTCTCTGTTGTGTGCCTTTCTGGCTGTTTCTTTTGAAACTGTGTAGCAGAAGCCGCTGCTCATCCAGCCAAGGTTCCCCACAGTGCCTTGCATGTCTCTTTAAAAGGTCTGTTAATCAGCTGGCATCTGCTCCATTGTTTCTGAAGCACCAGGCAGAGAATCAGAAGGGACAAACAGATGCTGTTTTCAGTAGCTGTCATATTTACATATAACTGCAGAAACATGGAACATTTGTAAATAATGTACGTTGGAAAGTTGCTTAGAATGACACTTTATTTCATTAGGCAACATTTTTGCATCAAACAATAGCCTCGTTCTTATCACATATCAAGGGGCACCTTTGCAAAGGACATAGGACTGAAAAAGTGACTTTTCCTGTTTTTCAAGGCCAACATGACAGTGGGAAGGATTAATGGGGAGTATGTGGTAACTGTATTTAGTAGAGAGATTTCAGGATTTTCTTTTATTTTAGCATTTTGTATATTTAGTTCAAAGTTCAATTCCAGACAGGGCACTATCTGCAAGAAGTTAGTATGTTCTCCCCATCTCTTCACGGGTTTCCTCCGGGTATTCCAGTTTTCGCCGGCATGCCAAAAATATTATCCCTGGTGTGTGTGAATGTGATAGGAACTAGGGATGCACCGAATCCACTATTTTGGGTTCGGCCGAACCTCCAAATCCATTGCAAAAGATTCAGCCGAATACCGAACCAAATCCGAATCCTAATTTGCATATGCAAATTTGGGGTGGGAAGGGGAAAACATGTGTTACTTCCTTGTTTTGTGACAAAAAGTCACGCAATTGCCCTAACGCCCCTAATTTGCATATGAAAATTCGGATTCGGTTCGGCCAGGCAGAAGGATTTGGCCCAAAACCAAATCCTGCTGAAAAAGGCCGAATCCTGGCCAAATCCTGAAACGAATCCTGGATTCGGTGCATCCCTAATAGGAATCTTAGATTGTAAGCTCCACTGAAGCAAGGACTGATGGGAACTGGGCAGAACATTCTCAACATGTTTGATCTGTAAGAAAAATGTATGTGCCAGTTCAATAGAGTTGTAGAGTAGTATAATACTGTTCTCTTTAGACATGACATGTTTCTGCAGCTGTGAATGGCATTTTGTTCTCTCACATTTTCTGCTTATTTGCAGATCTTGCCTTTAGAGTTGAGGCCTAGGTTTCCACCCCCTCTGGCTGTATGCTGGGGGGCCTCCTTAATTGAGAAGGATTTGGGGTTCTCCTTAATTGAGAAGGATTTGGGGTTCTCTGAGGATAACACAGGGCCGGGCCAGGCCGGCCTGGCACCCCAGGCAACCCCTCCAACGCCTGCGCGTAAATGAGCGTGTGTGCATGAGTGCATAGGAATGTATGCAAGCGCAACTAGCCAGACTCTGCAAACCGGACTGGGGTCGGCAGTAGTGAAAGGTAAGTGCCTGGCGCCTCCTAAGTTTTGTGCCCTAGGCACGTGCCTACTCTGCCTACCCCTATTTACAATAGCAAATATACGCTATTGCAGAGACTTGCAAATAAACTGGAAAGGGAATGAAAAAAATAGGAAAGGCTGTGAAAAGGAGAAAAGGCATTGCCATGGAACATTATGTCTCTCTGCACATACATTAGAGGACATTATAGACAGATTGTGGGTTTTTTTTTAATGCACATAGTAATAATAACTTTCATAGTGACTTACTGATTCACACAGCAGATAAACTAGTAATGTTGGAGACATAAGTATATTTATGTTTCCATTGACAAGTGCATTCGTGATTACTGGTGTCTGAAACTCCTCACTCACCCATGCTGGAAACATAAAATGGACAAGGTGATTTATGACCTTTTCCACTGTTGGTTACATGGCAAATACGTATAATGGAATCCCCATCTGAAAAGGCTTAACTTGCGACTCCCATTGAACACAGATTGACCTCCAATGCAAAATATATTTTAAACAAACATATTAAGGAGAGGATGAGAGATGTACTAAGGCTTTCAGAATAGTCTGGAACCAGTGACAATCTGGGATATTCTGCTACACTATTTTGTACCAGGTACCTTATCCTCTCCTATGTTGTGCTTGTTGGGATGGGCTTTCCTAACCACTTACTGTGCACAGGTCATTTAGGTAAAAATGGTACTTTAGAATCAAGTAAAACAAAAAGACACCCACACTGTTCAGAAACTTACAGTATTTATGTTGTTTATGCTTGATTTTACAGTAGTACAGTATACATAGTTCTTCTATAGCAACAGAAGCACCAAATAGAACACTGCTTCTAAATGATAGTCATTTATAATGGAACATAAGACCATGGGTGCTGATTTAGGGCTATTCCACACGGGGAGATAGCCTTGCGTTTGCGGTCGCGGCGACAAAGCGCCGCGCCAGTCGCCGCGACCGGCGCAGGCGACAGTTTTGTATGGGCGCCTGTGTAAAAACGCCTGTGCTAACCACACGAGGCGATGCGCTTTTCAACAGTCGCCTGAAAATGCCTCGCCAGGCTTTTTCAGGCGACTGTTGAAAAGCGCATCGCCTCGTGTGGTTAGCACAGGCGTTTTTACATAGGCGCCCATACAAAACTGTCGCCTGCGCCGGTCGCGGCGACTGGCGCGGCGCTTTGTCGCCGCGACCGCAAACGCAGGGCTATCTCCCCGTGTGGACTAGCCCTTACAAGCAGAGGTGCTAAATTGCTTCAACAATCAGCTCTTTGCCTTTATTATCTAACTTAAAGTAGGCTGTTAAAGCTAATTGCTGATTGGTTGCTACCAGCAACTTTATTTATGCAGTTGAGCAACTATGCGAGTAAATAAGTCTTCACACATGGAACTGTAAAATGAAAGTGAATTCTTCATTTAAAATTCAATTGCCAAAACGTGAAGGTTTTATTTTGTAACACATTCATCCAGCAACTATGTAAAACCTGAATCATCATTAAATGCCTATTGAAAAGTAGCTTTGTAGGAACATGTTGAGTCGGAACCTGGAATTTACAAGTGGTTTTATAAAAAAGAAGTGTCTCAGACTGGTGCTGCCGGTTTACTCTCCAAACATGCTGTACTGAGTAAACATGGCCCCTGTTCATTGTGGCTACTAGCTCTGTGCAGATAAGAGTTACAAAGAATTTTAAAATATGTGAAATCTTGGATACAATGGCCCTTGCAGGGATAAACATAAACTCATCTTCTTACTATATTTGCAAACAGTGCATTTTACTGCTTTGCTCAAGTGCAGTAGGAAAACAGAATTACCCTCTCTGTCTGTCATAGAAATTATTATTTATATAATGCTATAGTCTGGCCCAGTACTTTTCAGAGTAAAGAAATATCAATTCAAGACATAATTTACATATATAGACTAAACTTTTACCCGAATAGCTTTAAGGGGGAAACACTCTTGGAATGCACTTAGTAATGCTAGCATTTTCCACAATAAAGTCAAATGGCTTACTAGCAGTGCCATGATTAACTGGGAACTCACCTGACTAATAACTGTGTGTAATGTAGAAGGTGAATTGTTAAAACTTTCTAATTTTTTTTGAAAAAAAAGTGTTTTCAGTAGCTGTCATATTTACAAATAACTGCAAAACATGTAACATTTTTAAATAATGTACGTTGGAAAGTTGCTTAGAATGACACTTTATTTCATTAGGCAACATTTTTGCAGCAAACAATAGCCTCGTTCTTATCACATATCAAGGGGCACCTTTGCAAAGGACATAGGACTGAAAAAGTGACTTTTCCTGTTTTCCAAGGCCAACATGACAGTGGGAGGTATTAATGGGGAGTATGTGGTAACTGTATTTAGTAGAGAGATTTCAGGATTTTCTTTTATTTCAGCATTTTGTATATTTAGTTCAAAGTTAAATTCCAGACAGGGCACTATCTGCAAGAAATTAATATGTTCTCCCCATGTCTTCACGGATTTCCTCCAGGTAATTCCAGTTTTCGCCCACATGCCAAAAATATAGTCCCTGGTGTGTGTGAATGTGTTAGGTACCATAGATTGTAAGCTCCACTGAAGCAAGGACTGATGGGGACTGGGCAGAACATTCTGCCTACTTCTGCCTACTTTGCCTACCCCTATTTACAATAGCAAACATACGCTATTGCAGAGGCTTGCAAATAAACTGGAAAGGGAATGAAAAAATAAGGGAAAGGCTGTCACGGTTAGGATAATTTTCTTTGGAGAAAAGGCATTGCCATGGAACATTATGTCTCTCTGCACATACATTAGAGGACATTATAGACAGATTGTGGGGGATTTTTTTAATGCTCATAGTAATAATAACTTTCATAGTGACTTACTGATTCACACAGCAGATAAACTAGTAATGTTGGAGATATAAGTATATTTATGTTTCCATTGACAAGTGCATTTGGGATTACTGGTGTCTGAAACTCCTCACTCACCCATGCTGGAAACATAAAATGGAAAAGGTGATTTATGAACTTTTCCACTGTTGGTTACATGGCAATATGTACACTGGAATCCCCCATCTAAAAAGGCCTAACTTGCAACTGATATTACTCCCATTGAACACAGATTGGCCTCCAATGCAAAATATATTTTAAACAAACATATTCAGGAGAGGATGAGAGATGTACTAAGGTTTTCAGAATAGTCTGGAACCAGTGACAATCTGGGATATTCTGCTACCATATTTTTTACCAGGTACCTTATCCTCTCCTATGTTTCTTCTGTATATGTTGTTCTTGTTGGTATGGGCTTTCCTAACCTAAAAATGGTACTTTAGAATCAAGTAAAATAAAATGACACTCACACTGCTCAGAAACTTGCAGTATTCATGATGTTTATGATGTTTTTTGTTTTTTCTTGATTATACAGTATAAACATTTCTTCTATAGCAACAGAAGCACCAAATAGAACACTGCTTCTAAATGATAGTCATTTATAATGGAACATAAGACTATGGGTGCTGATTTACAAGCAGAGGTGCTAAATTGCTTTAGCAATTTTGTCATTAGCCACCAATCTGATCTTTGCCTTTATTATCTAATTTATAGTAGGCTGTTAAAGCTAATTGCTGATTGGTTGCTACCAGCAACTCCATTTGTGCAGTTGAGCAACTATGCGAGTAAATAAGCCTTCACATATGAAACTGTAAAACGAAAGTGAATTCTTCATTTACATTCAATTTCCAACACGTGAAGGTTTTATTTTGTAACACATTCATCCAGCAACTATGTAAAACCTGAATCATTATTAAATGCCTATTGAAAAGTAGCTTTGTAGGAACATGTGGGAACCTGGAATTTGCAAGTGGTTTTATAAAAAAGAAGTGTCTCAGACTGTTGCTGCTGGTTAAGGGTAAGGCCACACGAGGAGATTCAAGGAGATTTTGTCGCCGCGTGTGCATAAGTGCAGGCGACTTTTCATTGTAGCCTATGGGGGAAAATGCTGAGGCAGTTCGGGGAGATAGTCGCTCAAAAGACGAGGCGATTAGTCGCTAGGCGACAAAATCTCCCTGAATCTCCTCGTGTGGACTAGCCCTTTCACTCCAAACATGTACTGAGTTAACATGGCCCCTGTTCATTGTGGCTACTAGCTCTGTGCAGATAAGAGTTATGTGGGTTGAACTTTTGTTCAGCAGATCTACAGGTATTGAAACTTGTTAACCAGCCTACAACAAATAAACAAATAATTCAAAAGCCATGGAAAAGCACCCACACAGTAAATAGAACTTGTGTTCAAAAATGCACTCTGTTGTTCTTTCAATTTAAGTCTATGTTTTCTTAATTTATACAATTTTAAAGCACTTATTGGAAACTGAGTTTTCTTCACTGACTATCCTCCCCCTCTCCCATTATAAACAAAGCTAAATGTTCAGAGAATCTTATCTGCCTATGAACAAACAAACTCCTCCTGAAGCTCCAGATGTTGAGCCACTGATTATCAGAGAGAGGGCCAGAACTAGGGGTAGGCATGTAGGAGTGGTCAGTATGTACCTCTTGCCTGCATTCCTCTAGGCTTGGCCCTTCTCTCTGCTTGCTCCACCAAATCTCCCTGCCTGACGAAGGGAGGGTGTACCCCCTGAAACGTTGATACCATTGGTGAAGCAATAAATGGTGTAAACTCCCCAACTGCATAAATTGAGTGTGTGCGGCTCCGTATATTCACAGACGTTGTGCACTATTGCACACGGGGGTGTTATCAGGGTCAGGGGTTAGACTTGGTGCCCTCAGCTGTAGGCCCAGTATTGATCAGAGGGCTTTTCACTGGACTGGAAATTCGTTTTGGTAGATACTTTTCAGGTAAAGTGAAATTGGTTCCATAATGTTCTTCTTTCTATGTTAGAAACAACAAAAGTGATAGACAAAAATATGTTTAGAACAAGCTCTATTCATTGCACTCATGTTAAAAAGAAGTTTATCCTGTTCTTTTAAAAAGACAGGTTGGCAAATTTTGCTGGCAGAAAAGAAACATTGTTTCTCAATATTATAACAATTGTTTAAGGATTTTTAGCACCACACAATTCAGATCTAAGGAATTTATTTAATAACTCATTCCCACATTGATAAGGAAGTTGTTTTTTTCCCCTAAACCTTTATCAATCGTTTTTGTCATTTCTGGCAGGGATTAATTAGTAGGATGGCAGCAGTGGGGAACTGAGATGCAATAGAACCTGTACCGGATTGGGCACCACTTTGCTCTCTTTGGTATTCCCTTTACTGTTCTGTTAAAAACGTAATAAAGACCCCTGCATGAGCCTGAGTTAGCATGAGCTTTTTGTGATAATTTCATTTGCATGTGAAAGAATAGTTTATGCTTTATGGCTGGTTTGGTATATTCCAGACATTCCAGTGATCCTTTTGTTTCCTAGAATAAAAATGAAGATCTCCCTGCTAACATTCTACTAATAGTTGGGTCATTAAAAGAAATCCAAAAAGAAAGCCTTGATGTATTAATCACAGTCACCTACGGCCTCGTTTTTCAACCGTGCAGTATTTGTAACATTAGGTTAAAGAATGTGCAGTATATTTAAACAACAATAAAAATGGATACATTTACAATTGGGTAGCCTGTATTACACTTTAACCCAGTCCATTCAAAGCTAAAAACCTCATACTACAAAGGAGGAATTGTAAGAATGCCAAATTGTACATACATCTGACTACATCTGTATAAACCAGAGAGAGAGATCCAAGCATCTTCATGGGTTTTCACTTGAACCCATTATAAACACATAAAATATTGTATATTGCAAAGTGAATTGAATTGAAACATTTTATAGAAACATAAACAGCATTTGTATTTATCTGTGCTTATGTCTGCAGTCAAATGTGCAAATATATGTATATATTCTTTGTCTATGTAGTCTTAAAAAAAATTCTAAAACAATGGCTTTCTGACTCAATGGCACCAACCACAGATACTGGGCACATAATGTATTATACCAATTATATATATCTACCATCTACTTATCCATCTATCTATCTATCTGTCTATCTATCTATCTATCTATCTATCTATCTATCTATCTATCTATCTATCTATCTATCTATCTATCTATCTATCATCTCTCTCTCTCTCTCTCTCTCTCTCTCTCTCTCATCATCATCATCTATCTAATTATCTATCACTGTGTATTATAAATATATTTTGATATATAAGATTTGGTTATTTTATCTTGCAGATGAGAGTTTGGACTATTTTTCATTTTTATGTGTCTATGTATTGTAACAATCAGCACTGAATCCCCACCCTAACTGACATGGCTGCATGCTTAGAAGCTCATTTAGAATTAGTGCTTGATGGCATGTCTTTAGTTTTTCTTTCCAAGACCTAATCTGTGGTAACAGGAGGCTATGGAGGAATAATATGGCAACTGTCAAGAG